>NW_025999880.1:16791415-16844402 GCF_001458135.2 Marmota marmota marmota
TTATATTACTTTGGTAATTCGGTTGTTCATGCACAGTTCTTGGTTTCACATATGTTGAAGTTGTGGAAGACAGAGAAGAAAAGAGAGAAAGAAATAGAAAAAAAAAGTCTCTCAGAACACTGTTTTCCTTGCTTCCAGTAGGTGGCATTGTCTATTCCTAGCTTGAGCCTCTGTATTCAGGGTGGTGGGTATAGCCAGTGTGAAAGGAAATGAGCTTCCACCTGTATCTTCCCTACTCTAGTCTCTGAGGTAGAAACCAGGTGCCTATACAATTTTTGTTTTGCGTTGATAGCTACAACCCCCAAAAGCTTGTGGGAAATATTTTGAGTTATCGCAGCTAAGGGTGGGGGAGTTGGAAACCGGGTACCTGGATCAGCTGGTAGCCACACCTGCTTTGATGGGTTTTAAGGGTTGATGGGTTTCCTCCAGACTAGCACACGGGGCGGGCCAGGCGTCCTCCTCCAGTCTGGCTTGGCTGGCGTATTTATTTTTATGTGGTGCTGAGGATCGAACCCAGGGCTTTACACATGTGAGGTGAGCACTCTACCACTGAACCATAACCTCAGCCCCTGCTTCTGCTGTCTTTATTGTTAGATTAGCATGATCCCTGACCTATGTATGCCTTGTCCATCAGCCACTGTGGACCTTTGAACTGCTCTGATGGGGCTGTTCCAAGAGCTCCACCTGATGAGAACAAGGACTTTGGGTTACTTCCCCCAACTTCATCCCCTTTCAGCAGGAAGAAGCTTGGAGATGTAATTGCTCATTTTTCCATAGAATGCAGAAACTGAGAGAGGGGGAAATGTAACAGTGGTCCTCTTTATGCTTTGACTATAGCCCTTGCTGCTGGACATGTTTCTTTCTTTTTTTTGCTCCCTGTTCCTTCTTATCTCTCCCCCTCCCTAATCTCAGGGGAAACAGAATTACCTTTATTCCTTATTGTAGGCAGATTTATCTGTCCTTGAGAACACGCCCACCATAGGAAGGAAGTAATCCAGACTTTGGGGATGGTATCAGAAGATCTCAGAAATGACTATCTCTCAAATTAACAAGTGAATTACAAATCTAATATACAACATGTGAAATGTAGCTTTGAATCACCTCTTTAAAATCCCCCTGTTCCTGCTGATGGGAAGATTCATAGCCTTTGGGACAGGAGTCCCTGTGTTTTTCTTTTGCTATCAAAGAAATCAACCTTATTTTTCTTTTTTCTCAAAACCATGTCCTCATTATTGGACTGGCATTTGGGACAAGGACCGGGCTTTCAGCAACATAGCCAGCTTATTATTTTGAGAGGCTGAAGCCATAGAGATCCCCTGAGAACAGAGTGAAAGTTCCCCTTTTGCAAAGGATAACATCTATAAAGGAAGTCTCAACATTTAAGGGTCTCTCAATCTCTCTTTGTACAAGAAAGAGATAGTAAATTCTTGCTAACCACACTTTTCCTGGCCACCCCCCAATAACCAACCTTCCTCATACCTTTATTTCTTGTTTCAGGAGACAGTGGTATTTAAGCCTGATGTTGAAGCCACTTGAAGATTTACTCATGACTCTATATACCTCCCATGTATAGATGAGCTATGCATGCTTCTGTTTACTTGTTTGTTTTTGTTTTGTTAATATGTCCCTTAAATTAAAATGAGAAGAAGCTGGATGTGGTGGCACATGCCTATAATGGCAGCCACTCTGGAGACTGAGGCAGAAGGATTGCATGTTCAAGGACATCCATGGCAACTTAGTGAGACCCTTATCTCAAAATTTTAAAAAAAAGTGTTGGTGATGTAGATCAGTGGTAGAGCACCTCTGGGTCCAATTCTCAGTACCACAAAAACAAAAATACCACAAAACAAAACAAACTCCCCAAAAGCTCTTAAACTCAATCAATCAGAAGTAGCCAACAAATTTTATAATTTAGAAAATTTCCAATGGGACTAGTTAAATAAGATAACTGTATAACCAATCTACATTTTCTTTTTTTTTCCAATTTTTTTTTTTTGTAGTTGTAGATGGACAGCATGCCTTTATTTTTATGTGGTGCTGAGGATCGAACCCAGGACCTCATATGTGCTAAGCAAGTGCTCTGCCACTGAGCCCCAGCCCCAGCCCCCCAATCAATGTTTTCTTTCTTTATTCCTTGTCCACCACATAAAAGCACTCCCTTGTGTCTCTTTGGTGGAATTCCTGCCCACTTCTGGTTTGGAGCTGGCTGATTCATGCATCACTGCTTGCTCAGTTCACTTTTTAAAACAGTTTGGTGTCAGAAGTGGGATCAGGGGCTGAGTTTGTGGCTCAGTGGTAGAATGATCGCATAGCATGAATGAGCCACTGGGTTCAGTCCTCAGCCTCACATAAAAATAAAATATTGTACCCACTAAAACTAAAAAATAAATATTAAAAAAATAAGTGGGATCAGAAGGTGACTCTCAGTGAACTCCAGGATCAGTGAGTAATCAGATATAGGTAACCTCTGGAATTACCATGCTCTTTGCTTTCATGCTGCATTTGGTAGTTGCAGATACCAAGTTCTGCAACTTGCATTCTGCCCTCTCCAACTTTTATTTATTTATTTATTTATTTATTTATTTATTTATTGTGGTGCTGGGGATTGAACCCAGGGCCTTGTGCATGCTAGGCAAGCACTCTACCAACTGAGCTATATCCCCAGCCCTTGAGTTATTTTTATTCCAGAGGTCAGACAGGGTTGATGGAGACTGGACTAGGCCTGGTATAAGTGCACTTGTTTCTAGGGTAGGTCTGTAATCTGGATTAGGATGTTGAGATTAAATTGGGTGTTTGATATTAAGGAATCAGGGTCCAGTTGGAAGCTTCAGGTAAGTAAAATTTTAGAAAAATAAACTATAATGAATTTGCCAAAATCTAAGGGGCGAGGTGCTAAGCAACTCAGTGAGACCTTGTTTCTAAAATAAAAATATAAAATAGGGCTGGGGATGTGCCTCAGTGGCTGAGTGCCATGAATTCCATCCCTGGTACTGTTATGCTCGGATTCAGGACCCCCAGAAGACCACCAGAGACCAAGATCGATGTAAGCAGCAAAGAGGTGTTTATTGCGAGCTAGCTCGGTCCTCCGCGCGCACAAAACAACTTGTGACACTGAGAGGCCCCGAGCCCAGGGTTTGCAGCAGTTTTATACACTCTTTGGGGAAGGCAGGGACTTCACATACATCATAGCATCTCTTATCAAATCATCACACACCACGGGAAAATCATAAAACAACTCTAAAACATGATTAGCATATCAAGTGGTGGGAAAGAATCTGGAAAGGATTATTGGTTAGTTCAAGGGGTTGACGCACTTAAAAATGATTGGTTTAAACCATGAAGGTGTCACAAGGGGGGTATGTGCCAAGCTGCAGGGCTTCTAGTTTAGATATTGGTCACTATACCTAGATGGGGGCCATCTGGAATTTCAGATATTTCAATATCTTGGCCTAACTTAGGCAATCACGATCAGAACTGTTTGCACAGAGCTTTCTATGGTATTTTCCTGACTTTAGGACTGCAGTAGGTCAGGGGTTAAGTTTCAGAGCAAAATGAGGTCCCAAGTAGAATGAGGTTGCTTAGGTCTTTCATTCCCCCATTTCTTTTTGGGTACCTTGGAAGCCAATCATGGGTTCCTCTGAGTGAGCTCATAGGATTCAGTTTTATTATCTCTGTCTACGGGCTGATATTGGGCCCGTGACACCATTAACTGGACTGATTTGATTCGTTCCTTTACAAAGGCTGCAAACTTATTTATAATACAGGGTACTACTATTAGGGCAAGCATAATTACAAATAAGGGTCCAACCAAAGCTGAAATTAAAGTTGTGAGCCAGGGGGAATAATCAAACCATGATTCGAACCATCCTTTCTGTCGTTCTCTCTCTTTCCTCCGCTTCTCCAATCCTTCCTGTACTTTGGCTATTGATTGTCTGATCACCCCCGAATGGTTAATGTAAAAACAACATTCTTCCCGCAGCACTGCACAAAGTCCTCCTTGTTGTAAAAAGACTAAATCTAAGCCCCTTCAATTTTGAAGCATGACTTCTGCAAGGGATGCATGTGAGTTTTCCAAATGTTTCACCTGTCTCTGTAGCTCTTGGATGTCCTCATCTATGGCTTCCCTCAGACTGGAAAAATAAGAGCGCTGTTCAATCAGGGCCATTATTCCAGTCCCCACTCCTACTGCTCCTAACAGGGTTCCTACGGTTAATATGGCTGTAGCTACTTCTCTCTTTACCTTTCTTTGTAATTCCTTACTTTCTAATCTGAGTATTACTTCTTCTTCAGAGTGGTAAATTAATCTGGGTATAAGTTGAAGTATAACACAAAATCCGTGGGTACGGTTGAGCACAGCCGTGTGAGCACAGGGGGTAAGGCCTGTGTCACATGCCCACCAACTGTTTTCTGATGGTAATAGATAAGTCATTTGGGTGGGTATAGGGGAAATCTGATTGCATAAATGCTTCAGAGAGGGTGGTGGGTTTCCCACACAGCTGCCTTTTCCAATAACCTTCTCTAAGGTAAGTCCAGATTCCACTGGTTCCCAACGGCAGTCCTGTACTTTGCTAGTCAGTGTATAACTTCCTGGGAGAGCTATCCCCTCATAAAAGGGGAGTTGCATATCATAACACATCCAACAGGACTCTGTCACCTGGGGCTGGGTTTTGTTTATAACATCATAAGTTTTTAGCAGTAGTTTCCACAAGGGAGCTCCCAAGGCGCTCTCCTCTGAAATGCTGGGCACAACTAGGTTGGACAGTTCAGGTGGAGAGTTTAGGTCCCTTTCCTCAGGGATCCTCTGGGTAGTCTTGGGTACTTCTGGGCATAATGGGGGTGTTAGCTGGTGGTGGTGGTGGGGCCAGGGCTTTGTTAGGTCCCACCACAGTGGGTACAATTTGGGTATTTAAAACCTTGAGGGTGAAAATGAGTCCTTCACCACTTCTTCCTATCCGGTAAAGTCTTATTCCCCAAGATTTTCCTTGTTCCCATCCTTGTGCCTCTTTTCCCTTTGAGGTGAATCTGGCTTGTATCCAGGAGTTCTGATTATGCGGTCTGGAGTATTTTACTAAGTCACCTTTGATGACCTTCCAGGCTCTAGACCCTCCCACACTAGTCTCACATCCCCATTGCTTGCAATAATATTCTGCGGAACTCCCGCATTCTGGGGGGCGGGACTCTCCAGGGCATATGAACCAGGTATCCATTTTACAGGGAGGATCCTTTAAGCCATCAGAGCTCAGGTACCTCTTTCTCATATAATGGATGGGTGTGTCAGAGCCTTTATGTTCTGTTTGTTTCCACGACCCCTCAGCCAATTGGCAAAGATCGAACTCTAAGTCCGGGAACCATATCTGGGGTCCTTCCTGAGTTGCCAAGACTATGTTATGTCCACTTGCTGGATTCTGGATTACCCAGGTCCACTTGTATGGAAAATGGGGGTTATTACAAAGAATAGTACTAATGTAAGCAAGAATAAGCAGCCAGCCTAATAATAGCATCCTAACTAGGGGTTAAACGCCTTATCTTAAGCTTAAGAAAATTGTTCTTATGGTGAGTAACTGGCCAATTGTAGTTCGAATCCAGAATGAAGTTGCTCCTCACAGTGAATGGTCCGCTGGCTTTGAGTGAGAGTAGTGGATCCAGGTGGCGATTCCATCAACCTTGAGAGCTGTGGGTGTCGTGAGGATCGCCACGTATGGTCCCTTCCCTCAAGGTTGCAGTGAGTCCTGTCGATGTCTCTTTATGTAGACCCAGTCTCTGGGACAGAAGCTGTGTGGCTGAGGAGGGGGTCCTGTCTTGTAAAGAGCTTTGAGGTGGGGCCACACGTCCTGGTGGGCTTGTTGCAGGGCTTTTAGGGAACGTAAGAGGTAAGAGTCATCAAATTCTACAAGCAGGTGCTCAGACAAGCAGGGGATTATGGGAGGGGGTATGCCAAACATAATTTCAAAGGGAGTGACTCCTAATTTATAAGGGGAATTTTGTACCCTATACAGGGTGTAGGGAAGGAGGGCTACCCAGTCTCCGCCAGTCTCAATGGTCAATTTGGTTAGGGTCTCTTTTAGGGTTATTCATTCTCTCTATTTGTCCTGAACTTTGGGATCTGTAAGCACAATGCAATTTCCAATCTGCCCCAAGAATAGACATGAGTCCCTGACTTACCTTAGACACAAAGGCCGGTCCATTATCTGACCCTAGCAAGACTGGGAAGCCATACCTGGGTAAGATGTCTTCCAGCAACTTTTTAACTACTACTTGAGCTGTCTCACGCTTGGTTGGAAATGCTTCTACCCATCCTGAAAAGGTATCTATAAAAACTATAAGGTACTTATATCCATATTTGCCACGTTTTACCTCAGTGAAGTCTACTTTCCAATAGGCTCCTGGTCTATCTCCTCTTACCCGATTCCCAGGGTTGGTCATGCTGTGGCTCGCATTCATCAGCTGACAGGCCTTCCAGGTAGCAATAATCTGCTGGATCTTGGAACTTGCATTTTTAATCTTTATTTTAGCATGCCTTAGTAGGTCCTTCATCTTTCTCTCACCCATGTGGGTGGAGCAATGCTCTTTTTGTAAAATTCTGTTGCCTAATTTTTCAGGTATTATCACATGACATCGGGAGTCTCGCCACCATCCATTAAGGCACTGAGTCATAGGCAGTTCTTTAATCCACTCTAAGTCCTCCTTGGAATATTGTGGCATTTCTGGTAGCTTTGGGGCCCGGGTCAGGCAGGTTGGCTATCATCACAGTCTCTCTTTGCATGGCTATTCCCCGAGCGGTTTTATCCGCCAGCTTGTTCCCTCTGGATATCATGTCCTTAGGTTTCTGATGTCCTGGAGAGTGGACAATGGCCAATTTCTTAGGCAACCATAGGGCGGTAATGAGGGCAAATATCTCTTCTTTATTTTTTACCTTGGCTGTCAGTAACCCTCTTTCCTTATAGATGGTGCCATGTATGTGGGCCGTGGCAAAAGCACACCAGCTATCGGTGTACATAGTCAGCTTTTTGTCTTTTCCCAGCGTTAGTGCTTAGGTCAAGGCTATCAGTTCAGCTCTCTGGGCTGATGTTCCCGTCGGGAGGGGCTCAGCCCATACCACATACGTCTCTGTTACCACTGCCCCGCGCCCGAATAACCTCTGACCTTGTTGAATGAAGCTGCTCCCATCCGTGAACCAGACAAGCTCCGAATCCAGCAATGGCTGGTCCTTGAGTTCTTCTCTGATGCTGTGGACCTGTGCTAGGATCTGTTCACAGTCATGCAAGGGAGCCTCCAAGTCGGGGTTGGGTAGCAGGGTCGCGGGATTGAGAGCTGAGGGTGCCTGGAAGATGATTCTGATCGGGGTAAGTAACAGCCCTTGATAATGGGTGAACCGGGCGTTGCTTAGCCATGGGTCCCAGGGTTGCTTCAGGATTCCCTCCATGGCATGGGGGGTGGTGATATATAGCTCTTGTCCTAAGGTTAGTTTGTCGGCATCTTTAACCATTAGGGCAGTGGCAGCTATCATCCCCAAGCAAGGTGGCCAGCCAGCTGCCACAGGGTCCAGCCTTTTTGACAAGTAGGCCACTGGCTTCTTCCAGGGACCCAGATACTGGGTCGGGACCCCTTTAGCAACCCCCTTGCGCTCATCAATGTACAGATAGAATGGTTTCATGACATCGGGTAGCCCTAGAGCAGGTGTGGACAGCAATGCAGTCTTAATTTGATCGAAGGCCCTGCCCATCTCTGTGGTCCACTGGAAGGGCTGAGTTTCTTTCGTGCCTTTGTACAGAGGCCTGGCTAATTCAGCAAACCCAGGTAACCACAGCCTGCAAAAGCCAGCAGATCCCAGAAACTCCCTCATTTGCCTTGGGGTCCCGGGTACAGGGATTTTTAAAATTGTCTCTTTCCTGGCCTGTGTTAGCCAGCGTTGCCTGTCTTTTAACAGATACCCTAGGTATGTCACCTTAAGCTTGCAGATTTGAGCTTTCTTGGCTGAGGCTTGGTAACCTAGGTCCCCCAGGGTCTGCAACAGGTCTCTGGTCCCTTTTAGGCACTCTTCTCTGGTCTGGATTACAACCAACAAATCATCTACATACTGTAAGAGAGTTAGCTCAGGGTGCTTCTCCCGGAACTCACTTAGGTCCTCATGGAGTGCTTCATCGAAGATAGTAGGAGAATTCTTGAAGCCTTGTGGGAGTCTGGTCCATGTTAGCTATCCATTGATTGCTTTTTCCTTGTCTGACCACTCGAAGGCAAATAGTTGTTGACTCTTGGGGGCCAGGGGCAGACTAAAGAAGGCATCTTTTAGATCTAGAATTGTATACCATTGCCTTTCAGGTGGCAGGGAGCTTAGGAGGGTATATGCGTTAGGGACAGGAGGTGAATGTCCATCACCCTTTTGTTCACCTCCCTCAGGTCTTGGACCGGCCGGGGTAGTCGTTGGACTGAGGCTTTCAAACAGGCAGAAGCGGGGTGTTCCAGTCTGACTGGCAAGACTTCAGGACTCCCGAATCTAACAGTTGCCAAATATGGGGGGGTTATTCCTGCTCGAGCTTCCACCGACATAGGGTATTGACGAACCTAGCCGGGTCCGCTCCAGGCTTTAGTTCCACAAACACTGCCGGCCAGTGTTTGGCCAGACCCATACATCCTGTCTCCAACCAAGCCTCCGGGTACTCCTTTAGCCAATAGTCTATATCCTGATTGCCAGGGGATGGGTTGTTGGTACAGTCTATATTCATCCTCTAAGGTCACGTCAGTACCTGAATAGATTGCCCCTGACCATCAGAGATTGTAGTGCCTCTGGGTTGAAAGTGAATTTGAGCTCCAATTTTGTGAGTAAGTCTCTTCCCAACAGGGGGTAGGGGCAGTCAGGGATAACTAAGAATGAGTGGGATACTTGGCCCACGCCTAGGTCCACTGTTCTTTGGGTAGTCCATAAACATTTGTTAATCCCTGTAGCCCCCTGTACCCAAGAAGTCCTTTTAGATAACTTTCCTTGCGGCTCCATCAATACGGAGTGTTGAGCTCCAGTGTCCACTAAGAACTCAATTGGAGTCCCCTCCACCTTAAGAGTTACCCTGGGCTCGCAGAGGGGAGCCGAACCCTGACACCCCAAATCTTCCTCTGTATTAGTCACCAGTGCTGGGGTGCGTCTAGGGGAATGGGGCCCCAGCCCCATTTCCTTTTTCTTAGGGCAATCCCTTGCCCAGTGGCCTGTCTCCTTGCAGCAAGCACACTGGTTTCTATGCAGTCACGTGCAGATAGGTTGGCACTGCTCTTGCTCTTGGACTCTGCCCCAGTTCCCTGAACTCTGCCTCCTTTCCCTTCCTTGAACTGGTGCTACCAACACCCTTGTCATTTCCCTGGAGGCTTTTATTTGCCTGTTCTCAGGAGCATCCCTATTTCTATAGACTCTCTGTGCTGTTGCCAAGAGATCCTGAACACTCTTACCCTCTAAATTCTCTAGCTTCTGTAGTTTCCTTTTAATATCTGGAGCTGCCTGATGAACAAAAGCCATTACTACCACTGCCTGATTCTCCGGAGCCTCCAGATTCATTGGAGTAAATTGTCTAAAGGCTTCCATTAACCTTTCTAGGTAGCTAGCAGGCGACTCCTATTTTCCTCGTATAACTGTATAAACTTTAGCCAAATTAGTTGGTTTTCGGGCCGCAGCCCGGAGACCCGCCATTAGAGTCTGGCTATAGACCCGGAGCCTCCCCCTACCTTCTGCCATGTTGTGGTCCCTCTCGGCTGCGGGCAGCCTACTCAAGGGAAAAGCAGCATGAATCAGATCAGGGTTGGTGGTAGGTTGCCCATCATCTCCAGGGACCAGTTTCCTGGCCTCCCTCTGGATTCTTTCCCTTTCTTCCCTGGTGAAGAGGATGCGGAGCAGTTGTTGGCAATCACCCCAGGTAGGCTGGTGAGTAAACCTAACACTATCCAGGAGAGAGATTAAACTCTTTGGGTTGTCAGAGTAAGGGGGATTTTGATTCTTCCAATTGTAGAAATCCCTAGTGGAGAGGGGTCAGTACTGAAGTCTAGGGTTCCCGGTCTCTTCAGGGGCCCTATCTCCTGGAGGGGCAAGACCACGGTGGTGTCAGGAGATTGAGCAGGGGACAGGGTGCGTTGGGTTCGCCCTTGGGTTCCCCCTGCTGGTCCTTCCAGTGCCCCGTCTGCTCTTCCTGCTCCTCCCCCTGCACCCCACTCTCCGGCTGGTTAATGAGGTGCACATAGGGAGGGGTAGTGGATTCTGAGTATTCTGAGAGAAGCAGGTCGTCGCCCCCTTGGAGGACTGGATATAGGGGGGCTGACGGTCAGGTAGGTCCTGGGGTTCGTGGCCCAGAATTGACCTCTTTTGCCACAAAAATGTCGGCCTCATGTGCCACATGTGAAAAGGGAGTTAGCCAATTAGGGGGGTCCTCCAGTAAGTCCATCCACACTAAGATATAAGGAATCTGATCTGGATGTCCCTCTCTTTTCAGGCGAAAAATCACATTCTTTACTTGGAGGACTGCACTTTTGTCAAAGGTCCCCTCAGGTGGCCACCCTACACCAAAGGTGGGCCACTCGGCAGAACAGAGAGTAACTAGCTTTCTTTTCTTTATCTCTATTCTCAAATTAAGTCCTCTTTCCCTAACGTCTGTAAAATGGTCAGTTAGTACAGTCAAAGGAGTAGTCTGAGTTTGTCCCATGTCTAGGTGAAAAGAGAAAACAGCTATAATTATTCACAAAATCAAGATTGTAGCACAAACATACAGACAGCAAATGCCTCCTGTAAACTGTGAGCACCCTGAGGTCGTTTCAAAGAGGATTTCAGAAGGCAGAGTAGATTTTCCACTGCTGGACTTCCCTGGTGGCTTACTGTTAGAGTCTGTAAACAAGTCAGGATGGCGCCTGGAAAATGTTAGAGTCTGTAAACAAGTCTGGATGGCGCCTGGCAAAATGCCAGAGGGAGTGGTTTGTGAAGTAAGGCCAGCGAGCCATTAAGTGTGGAGATTCCTTATTGGTTGACTGATGTATCTAGTTTATGCTAATTAGATAAGCTGTGTGGAATGTATAAATACTGCTCCTGTCCTGCAATAAACGGCTTCCACTCCTGCTGTATCAATCTACACAAGTTATTCGTCACCCCCCGGTTATTTTGCCCAGTCAGCCGGGCTGCGGCAGCTTATGACCTGCAAGAATTCTGAGGGGATTAGTTCCCTTGCCAGGGTGTTGGGGTGGAGGCAGACAGGACAATACAAACACAGATAACACAAAATTCACAGCATGGCCACAGAATTTGCAGCACGGCGTAGACTGCTACCCAGAAACTAAAAGCAGAGGTGGATGGAGGATCCATCAGCTACAAAATACTTTACTAAATACTTTACAAAATACTTTACTAAAGGCAATCCACTCAGAACCCAGAAGGGGCTGGGTATGTCTCCCACAAACCCCCGTTGGCTGCCCTTTGGTGCGTCCACCTGGACCTTTTGCTGACCACAATATACAGAACCAGAACCTGCAGGCAACCAGAGTACAGAAAATTACAGATCGGCAATTGTTGAGAGCCACAGCCGAAGGGGCCCCAGCAAACTTCCAGCTGCCGGCTGATGATTGGCTCACAGTGGCCCCAGCAACATCTAGCTGATTGGCTCCTCTGCGGTGATGCTCATTGGGCTGTTTCCCTGCCCTTTCAGACCACGGAGCTGCTCATTGGGGGACTTTTTTGGCTCCGCCCACGTGACCCAGCCAATCGGCCTCAAGAGCAGGAGGATTGTGGGAGGTGGAGAGAAGCTTGTGTGGGAGAGAGAGGCTTGTGGAAAGCCGGTGGTGGCAGTTGAGGCTCTGAGGGTTTTTCCTGAGAGGCTGTTTTGTTTGGCGTGTGTGGTTCTAAAAATAAAGTTAGTTTCTTTTGACAAGTGGCTCCTGATTGTGCCCAGCCAGACTGCGGCATTTGGTGGCTCGCACGGGGAGCGACTGAGGGTAAGTGAACTGCTCGCCCCTGAGGGCAGGGCAAGAGGATGGGTAGCCATTTTAAGATTCTTCTTTTGTTATTTTGTTTCACTTTTGTTTTAAGTTGCCTGTCCCTGGAGATGTGTAAGATGGAAGAAAAACCGCTCACATCTGAGGAACAGATAGGGAGAAAGGACGGATGGACATTTCAGGAGGCTATTATAATGATTTTGTGTTGTTCCAATTTTGTTTCACTCTGTTTCAGTTTTGTTAGGCGTTATCTTGTTGGGTTGTATTATAGTAGAAATACGGGATCAGAAATTAGTAAAAAACAAACTGAAAGAGTGTTAAGTAAATTGTTAGAGGAAGGAGGCATCTCAGTAAAATCAAGAACAATCAGGGCATACGTTGATACAATACAAAAATGTAGCCCATGGCTTTTTAAGGAGGAGTTGTTAAATATATCACAATGGAACCATCATGGTGAAGATTTAAAAAGAATAGAAAAGAAAAGCCCAGGGACTCTGCCAGTTGGCACATTGCCATTGTGGACGTTCATATCTTGTTTGCTTAGTCCAAAGCCTTCAGTTCAGACAATGGTAGAGGAAGAAGAAGACATAATGATTCAAGTAAAAGAGAAGGTCTCTCAAGTTAGTCAGACAGAGGAAAAGATTCAAGTAAAAGAGAAGGCCTCTCAAGCTAGTCAGACAGAGAAAGAAAGTGTAAAACAGAAAAAGCCATCAGGGGGAAAGTTACAACAGGAGACTGCTACTAACACCTTTCTATCACCAGAGGACGTAAGTGTCCAACTAACAAGGCCACCTCCATATGCTGGGAGGTCCCCAACCCCCGCAGTTGATAGTTGGGATCCTGAGACAAGATCTCAAATATTAACATGCCCTGTATTTGAGGCAGGAGGGCAGCGATTTTACCAAGTTTTAAATTTCAAAACAGTGAAGCAGCTAAAAGAGGCTGTAACAACCTATGGTCCTCAAGCACCCTTCACTGTAAGCATGGTCGAATCCATTAACAACTTGAACATGACGCCAGCAGATTGGGCTAATATGTGTAAAGCTGTGCTAAATGGAGGACAATACCTGTTATGGAAGGTTGCCAATGAGGAATTTTGCAAGGAGACGGCTAGGCGAAATGCAGCAGCTGGTTATCCTCAGAGAAATCTAGATATGTTGTTAGGAAAGGGACCTTATGAGGATCAGCAGCAACAAATTGCATATGATCCTGGTGTATACGCACAAATTGCTGCAGATGCAATTAAGGCATGGAAGACTTTACAAGGACATGGAGGTTTACAAGTTCAATTATCTAAGGTAATACAAGGAGCTAATGAACCTTATGCTGAATTTGTAGATAGGCTTATTCAAACAGCTACCAGAGTTTTTGGGAATACAGAACAAGCAATGCCATTACTAAAACACCTGGCTTATGAGCAAGCGAATCGTTGGTGCAGAGATATCATTAGACCATGGAAACATGAAGATTTAAACACATATATTAAATTATGTAGAGACATTAATGAACAAGAGCAAGTCGTGGCAGCTGCAGTAAAACAGGCTTTAGATGCCAGAGACATTAATGAACAAGGGCAAATTGTGGCAGCTGCAGTAAAACAGGCTTTAGATGCCAGGCCAAGAACATGCTACAATTGTGAACAAACAGGACATTTTAAAAGGAATTGCCCCATTGGAGGAGGGTTTAACAAAACTAGGTATCAAAGGAGTAGAATACCAGGTATTTGCCCACGATGCCGTAGAGGGAGACATTGGGCTAATGAATGCCGTTCTCAAACCACCATAGAGGGTACTCCATTATCAAAAAACGAACAAGGACCAGGTGTTTATCCACGATATCGTGGAGAAAGGCATCGGGCTCCATTGCCAAAAAATGGACAGGGGGGCCCAATGCTCCGGGGCCCAAAACCACAAATATACGGAGCACTGGAGGAACCCAGCAACCCCATCAGGGTAGTGCCCAGGACACATTGTCCATCAGATCCCTCATCAGACAAACCAGAGGGAGCGCAGGGTTGGACATCTGCGCCTCCGCCAGAGCAGTACTAACTCCAGAGATGGGAGTTCAAATCATTCCCACAGGGGTGAAAGGACCTCTTCCCAAAGGAACAGTAGGCTTATTATTGGGACGCAGCTCTTCTACTCTAAAAGGACTTATGATAAGTCCTGGGGTAATTGATCCCGATTATGAAGGTGAAATAAAAATTATAGCCAGTTCTCCAAAGGGTATATCAGTAATTTCACCAGGAGATAGAATAGCACAGTTACTAATAATACCCAGCCTACATGATAAATTTTCCAGTCGTACTGTAGAAAGAGGTTCCAAGGGATTAGGCTCCACAGGTGTAGATTGGGCTATGCTTTCTTTAAATTTAGATTCTCGCCCCATGCTAAAACTAAATATTCAAGGACATGAATTTAATGGGCTACTGGATACAGGTGCAGACCTTAGCATCATCTCTCGTCAAGAATGGCCAAAACATTGGCCATTACAACAAGCCACTCAAACGCTTCGAGGCCTAGGAGTGGCGACTAATCCCCATAGAAGTGCAATGGTATTAGATTGGAAGGATCCTGAAGGATGTGAAGGAACTATACAGCCATATGTATTGGATCATCTTCCCGTAAATTTATGGGGACGAGATGTCCTAGATCAATTAGGTTTGACATTAACAAATAACATCAACCAAAATGCACCCACTATTATGACTAGACAAGGTTTTAGGAAAGGAAAAAGATTAGAAAAACAAGAACAAGGTATAGCAGCACCAATACAAATAGATCAAGGAACAGACAGACATGGGTTGGATTTTCAGAAAGGGCCACTGAGACAATAAAAATTACTTGGAAATCAGAAAGACCAGTATGGGTTCCTCAGTGGCCCCTGACTAAAGAAAAGATACAAGCAGCCCATGACCTGGTCAAACAACAATTAGCAGAAGGACATATACAACCTTCTGTATCTCCCCATAATACTCCCATTTTTGTCATCAAAAAGAAATCTGGTAAATGGAGATTATTGCAAGATTTAAGAGCCATTAATAATGAGATGGTTATTATGGGACCTGCTCAATCAGGGATTCCTCAATTGTCTGCTTTGCCAAAAACCTGGTATGTTTTAGTTATAGATATTAAAGATTGTTTTTTTTCAATTCCAATTCATCCTGAGGATAGTCCACGTTTTGCATTTACTATCCCTGCACTGAATCATGAAGGTCCTGATCAGAGATATGAATGGAAAGTACTCCCTCAAGGGATGGCTAACAGCCCAACTATGTGTCAAATTTATGTTAACAAAGTAATCCAGCCACTTAGAAATCAAAATCCTGAACTACAAATATTTCACTATATGGATGATGTATTATTAGCACACAAAGATAAAAACACATTGCTAGAATGTTATGCCACACTTACAAACTTATTAAAAAATTATAATCTAGAGATAGCAATAGATAAAGTACAATTAAATTTTCCAATTAATTATTTAGGAGTTCTATTATCCTCAACCATGGTCCGTCCACCAAAAATTCAAATACGAGTAGATCAACTCAAATCACTTAATGACTTTCAAAAGTTATTAGGAGACATAAATTGGATAAGGCCTTATTTAGGTATACCAACAGGAGAGTTGGGACCTTTATTTGATATCCTAAAAGGTCCATCAGATCCAAATTCACCCCGAATGTTAACGCCTGAAGCAAGAAAGGCATTAAAAATCATTGAAACATATATGGAAAATATGCATTTGGATAGAATTGATATAAGTTTGCCTTTATTATTTATTGTACTACCAACAAAAAATATTCCTACAGGAGTATTTTGGCAAGAAGGTCCATTATTATGGATACATTTATCTTATTCTCCTAACACTATTCTTACTAGGTATCCTGAGGCTGTAGGACAATTAATACTCAAAGGAATAAAAGCAGCAAAGGGAGTGTTTGGAATTTCTCCCAATAAAATTATTACTCCATATACTATGAATCAAATTGATGAGTTAGCTAATGAGTTAAATACTTGGGCAATAATCATGTGCAAATCTAATGTTTCATTTGATAACCACTTACCATCTAATCCTTTATTGTCTTTTTGGTCATTGCATCCTGTAATTTTTCCAAAAATGACAAGAAAAACACCTATCATGAATGCTCCAAATATATTCACTGATGGGTCAAATAATGGTACAGCAGCAGTAGTTACCCCTGATCAAACTTTTACATTTTTAGTACCCAAACAATCAGCTCAAAAGGTAGAGCTTAATGCAGTTTTACAAGCTTTTGTGATGTTTAAAGATTCTGTATTTAATTTATTTTCTGATAGTCAGTATGTAGTTAATGCTATAGTATCTCTTGAAGATGCTGGTAGGATTTCCCCTTCTTCTACTGTTTTCTCTTTGCTTTCCACTATACAAAGTCTAATCTGGGACAGAAAAGATCCATTCTTTATAGGACATATCAGGGCACATACAGGATTGCCTGGAGCCCTTAGTTTGGGCAATGATTTAGCAGATAAAACTACACATGACATACATATTTTCTCTACACTAGAAGAAGCTATAAATTTTCATAAAAAGTTCCATGTCAATGCTAATACTTTACAAAAGCGTTTTAAAATAACTAAGGAACAAGCTAGACAAATAATAAAACAATGTCAAAATTGTGTGACCTTTTTACCACAAGTTAATCTTGGAGTCAATCCTAGAGGATTGATACCTAACCATATTTGGCAGATGGACGTCACACACTTGCCAGAATTTGGAAAATTAAAATATTTGCATGTTACAGTTGATACTTCTTCTGGATTTTTGATGGGCTCCCTTCATGCCGGAGAAAAAACTAAAGATGTTATAGCTCATTGCTTACAAAATTTTGCCACTGTGGGTGTTCCAAAACAGTTAAAAACAGATAATGCCCCTGGTTATACTTCTACCTCTTTTAAACAATTTTGCTCAACATTTGGCATTACTCATATAACAGGAATCCCATACAATCCACAGGGACAAGGCATAGTTGAAAGAGCTCATCAAACTATTAAAATGTACTTATTAAAGCAAAAAGAAGGAATTGGGAAGGGGTATATATTCCCCAAAGATAAACTTAAAATAACCCTTTTTACTCTAAACTTTTTAAATTTGGATTCATCAGGACTTAGTGCTGCGGAAAGGCATATGTGTCCAAAAAATGTACATAAGCCCAAGGTACTTTGGAAGGATATTCTAACAGGACAATGGAAAGGTCCTGACCCAGTAATTGTCTGGAGTCGGGGGTCTGTTTGTGTGTTTCCACAGGGAGAACAGCAGCCGATTTGGATTCCAGAGAGATTAACCAAGGTCCTGACCCAGTGATTGTCTGGAGTCGGGGGTCTGTTTATGTGTTTCCACAGGGAGAACAGCAGCCGATTTGGATTCCAGAAAGATTAACTAAAGCGATTTCTACAGACCAAAAAGAAGATGATTTGGCTCAAATCCATAACAACTGATATCCAAAACTCCAGTTTGGCTATTCTTACATCTGCAACAGAACCAGGATGCTTTTTTCAATATCTATTTTATTATTGCCCTTTGCCATATCATGAAGTTCTATTTTGTTTTTTGAGCTCATACAGACCTAGGTTAATGTTTTGCTGATCAGTTCTATTTTTTGACTATAGAGTTTTTAAACATTGCAATGGAGATTTCACCTGTAAAAAGTTATAAGGCCTTTACTATAATGTTATGTGTTGTATGTATTATATTATGTGTGCACACTTGTGTTTTGTGTTATATGTTTGAATGTATGTATGTCCATATATCATATATGATGAGCGCTCATGATAAAATGGATCCAAATATTTTTTTTTAATTCACGTGATTTAAATGGTTTAATTTAATTGGGTAAACAGCTGTTAAAGATTGTTTTAATATGTGAACACAAAAGAAGGTTAACAGATCTGTTTGTTTACTTTCACCTTTCCTTTTCATTATATTTAATAATTCTCTTAAAGATAATGTAAATTGTTAAGAAAATTGTTTTCTTTTAGTGCCTTCTGTAATGTTACATAATTTTTTCTTTAGCCATTATTGCCAGAATTCCTATCTTCATCCCAGTGCTGGTGAAGTCAAAGATAAAACCAATCTACAGCTTCTACAATAGCCATCACTGAACTGCTTGCAGAACTTGCCTGGACACATTGTGAGCTCACCTGTATGCATTGTGAACTATCTGTTGGTGCAGCGACTTGTGGTAGTGTTGGGGTATTTTTGCTGATGATGTCATCGGTGGTACAATTTTTCCAAAAGGAGCCGTCAATTGGCTTGGTGTATCTTCCTCCCTTCTGCTTGTCATGATCGTCCAGCTAAAATTTGGGGGCCAACAGAGGTGAGGCAAAGAACCTTACCCCCCTGCTGGTACAAAGACCTCTCCACAGGTGTGGCTGTATATTGGACTGGTAGTCAATGACGGGTAAGATCCAATTGCAATGGTACCAACCTAACGGGTAAGGACCATATGTACTATTGGACAACCTAAGGCAGGCACAGTCCCTAAGCCACATGCTTGTTGTTTAAACAGAGAGGGGGAGATGTTGAGAGCCATAGCCGAAGGGGCCCCAGCAAACTTCCAGCTGCCGGCTGATGATTGGCTCACAGCGGCCCCAGCAACATCTAGCTGATTGGCTCCTCTGCGGTGATGCTCATTGGGCTGTTTCCCTGCCCTTTCAGACCACGGAGCTGCTCATTGGGGGACTTTTTTGGCTCCACCCACGTGACCCAGCCAATCGGCCTCAAGAGCAGGAGGATTGTGGGAGGTGGAGAGAAGCTTGTGTGGGAGAGAGAGGCTCGTGGAAAGCCGGTGGTGGCAGTTGAGGCTCTGAGGGTTTTTCCTGAGAGGCTGTTTTGTTTGGCGTGTGTGGTTCTAAAAATAAAGTTAGTTTCTTTTGACAAGTGGCTCCTGATTGTGCCCAGCCAGACTGCGGCAGGCAATGCCTTTACTTACTGGCCGGGTTTTCATCACCCCTCAATCGAGGTGTCTCAGTAGGCTCTTAAGGGGGATCCCAGACGAGCCCCCAAATGTTATGCTCAAATCCGGGACCCCCAAAAGGCCACCAGAGACCAAGATCGATGTAAGCTCAAAGAGGCGTTTATTGTGAGCTAGCTCAGTCCTCCGTGCGCACACAACTGGTGACACTGAGAGGCCCCGAGCCCAGGGTTTGCAGCAGTTTTATACACTCTTTGGGGAAGGCAGGGACTTCACATACATCATAGCATCTCTTAGCAAATCATCACACACCGCGGGAAAATCATAAAACAACTCTAAAACATGATTAGCATATCAAGTGGTGGGAAAGAATCTGGAAAGGATTATTGGTTAGTTCAAGGGGTTGACACACTTAAAAATGATTGGTTTAAACCATGAGGATGTTGCAAGAGGGGTATGTGCCAAGCTGCAGGGCTTCTAGTTTAGATACTGGTCACTATGCCTAGATGGGGGCCATCTGGAATTTTAGATATTTCGGTATCTTGGCCTAACTTAGGCAATCACGATCAGAACTGTTTGCACAGAGCTTTCTATGGTATTTTCCTGACTTTAGGACTGCAGTAGGTCAGGGGTTAAGTTTCAGAGCAAAATGAGGTCCCAAGTAGAATGAGGTTGCTTAGGTCTTTCAGTACCCCCCTGCCCGCAGCCCAAGGGGTCTGGGACTACTCTGTCTGGAGCTCCAGCTAATTTTATGTTCAGAAACTATGGACCCAGAGTAACAGGGCTGCTCCTTTGAGCTGTCTTGAGCAGTTACTCTAACTTCCCCCACTTTGCACCTTGGTGAGGTTGCTGTCACCTCTTGTTTTTCTAGAATTCTGAATTCTAAAGAGAAGACTCACCTCAATAGCAAACATGTTAACTGTTGAAATCCTTCTTTAGATCTACAAAACCCAGAACATCTGGTGACCTTTGTAACATCTTTCTTTAGTCACATGTGAATTGCCATGAGGTTTAACTTGCAGAGGAGTAATATGTCTGTCTAAAAAGAACTACAGGAAGAACTACAGTTCTTTTTAGACAGACATATTACTCAGTGATACAGTGCATGCTCTGGATTCAATCCCCAGGAGAGGTTTGTTGGGGAGGAAGAAAAGTACAAAAGTTAGCACCAGAAGGGTTAGTCCCATCCACATCCTGTGTGAGCGGTGGGAATGGGGTTCCCCTTGGTGGAATGGGATGTCTGAGAAATGAAAGCTAGAAAAATAGAAGGCAAAAAAAATCCGCAGAACACAGAAAGTAGTTTCCAAGCAGGGGCAGGACGGGCAAGCTGATCAGATGGATCAAGCATCTAGACAAAATGGGCCAGGTGCCTGCTTTATTTATATCAGGAAACATCAAAGAGATTCTATAGAATGTTCTTTTCAAAAAAAGGTTAAAGTGGGCTGCTCAGTTCCTAATGGTTTACTCCCATCTCTGGAGCTACTATGAGGAACCTTCCTAGAAGAGCCAAGGAGAAGGTCACGAGCATTGGGCAATCTATTGCTATTGCCATGGGAGAGCCACAGAAAGTTCCCAGTGCCAGGCCTCTCTCTCTCTCCCTGGCTCCCAAGCAGAGAGAAGGTCCTCATGTATTTCACAGGTGGCTTCCTGCAGTTAGGTACATGGTGATGTTCCAGAGAAGAAAAGGTGAGACATATACTCTAGATGGTGAAGACCCCACACAGCACATAGCCGTCTTGCCTTGTGTCCTCTGTGTCCCTGAGCCCCCAAAGGTGGAGTTTTGAGGACGATAGCTCCATCTTCTTTAGGGCTGAACAAACCTGATTCTTTCCTATTAACTCTTGTTTACTAGTTATTGGCCTTCAAGATAAGTCACATGGACCTTATCCTGGGAATACCAGGACCTGTCCTTTTCTGGAGATATAGTGCACCTCGGGAGTTAACTTAGGATCTCAATGAGTTAGAACTGGAATGTCCCCCAAAGTCTCATGTGTTGAAAGCATGGTCCCCAATGCAGTTCAGAGGTGGGGCTCTTGGGGGGTGATCAGATCATGAGGGCTACTACTAATACTGATGATATTATTGGGAGGTGGTGTTAAACCACGACACAAAGAAAAGACCACCGACTCCAATTTTAAATCAAATAAAAGCAGGCTTGTAATTCCAGCCTGCCAGGACTGTCCCTCCCAAAACCTGCGGGAATAGAAGACAGTACCACAGCTCTCTAGGAGTGCAGCTTTATAGCACAGAAAGTTGCAAAAAGTGGCGGCAGGGGGCGGGGGGTGACTTGAGAACTTACAGATAACAGAATTTTGACAAGCATAATACAAAGGCAGGTAGCAGGTTAATGGTCTAAATGGTACAGCACTCAGGGAGAAAAATTAGATCCCAACATCAGAATTTATGAGGTGCCATTAGATTTCAGAGAGGGTTGTTAACTGGTCAGGGAAAACCAGGCATGGGTGAGTTCAAGGCACGGGCAGGCATTCCAAGCAAGTTTAAAACATCAAAACATGGCTAGGTCAAATAGAAATCCCAATATTTTACAGAAAACAGAAATGAATCTTTTATAACTTTTGACAAGATGGCTCCTGATCTTAAGAGGGAATTAGGCTGGGTTTATCAGTGGTGGAAACTATAGGAGGTGGGCCTGCTTAGAGGAGATAGGTCACTGGGTATGTGCCTTGGAAGGATATTTCATGACCCTGGCCTCTTTCTTGCTCTTTCTTTGCTTCTTGACCACCATGAGGCGGGCAGCTCTGTTCCACCTTGCCCTGCCAGTATACTCTGCCTCCCACAGGCCCAAAGCTATCAAGCTGGCTGACCATAGACTAAAACCTCTGAAACTGGGCCAGCATGAATCTTTCTCTTTTGAGTTGTTTTCCTCAGGTATTTTATCATAGTGCCTGACACAATGTGGGAGTTTTACTCTAGATGAAATACTCATCTAGGATAAACAAAATTGTTTATGCCTCAGGAGCAATAAAACATTTTTTGATTGTTATGCAGAGGCATCCAAACAACATGGTAACTAAAAAGTGGCCTCTTTAAAGAAATCTCTACACTATGCTAATACAAAATTTTCTGAACCTACTCCCCTGTTTGATTTTTGTTTTGCCTTTTCTATCAGAATCTTTTCCATATCAGCTTCTAAAAGTTAGATCTTCAAATATACCAGGAGTATCTGAGTATCTACAGTTTTAATCTTGATCTTGTACATAACTCTGAACTATTATAAAAACAAACACCTATCTGGACACAGAGACACATGACCCTAATCCCAACTACTTGGGAGGTTGAGACAGGAGGATTGTAAGTTTGAGGTCAGCCTTGGTGACACCCTGTCTCAAAATAGAAAATGAAAATATCTGGGAGGTAGCTCAGTGGTAGAACATTTGCCTAGCGTGCATAAGGCCCTGGATTCAATCCCCAGTACCTCAGAAAAGAAAGACTAATCAGGAAGAGAAAGGATATCTCCTGTTTTAGTCAGCTTTTTTTGTTGCTGTGACCAAAATACCTGACAATTTTTGAGGAGAAAAAGTTTATTTTGGCTCATGGTTTCAAAGGTATTAGTCCATAGACAGCTGACTCCATTGTTCTGGGCCCAAGGTAATCAGCTTTACATTATACCTTTCAAAAACTAATCATTTTACCTCTGAAAATTTTTGCATTGTTGAACACATGAGTTTTTTTGAGACTCCTCATATCTAAACCATAACTATAAGGTCTTTGCTTAGCATCTGGATGGCCATCTTAAATGACAGCCGCCATTTTAAGGAAAAAGTTTTGCTTTCCCGCCCAAGGGCATTTCTGAGAAAAGCTCACTACTCCCTCATACTACAACCCACTCCCTTAACCACCCTCATTAGGACCTGCCCAATGCTGATTTCTGAGCCTCCCCCATAAAAGTCCCAGAACTCAAGCCTGTTTTGCCTCTCTCTCCTATAGAGAGATGGCCTTTATTTGTCAGCTCTGACAAATAAACTCTTGTGTGTATCTCTGCCTGGTCTCCATCTTTCATTCCTCACTTTCCCTTCACTTTGAACTTGTGATCCTCTGGTTTCAGCCTCCTGAGTCGCTGGGTTTACAGGTGTGCATGCATCACCATGTCTGGCCATAAGATTGACTTTTGACTTTTTACAGGATGCGGTGGCACATGCCTGTAATCCCAGTGGCTTGGGAGGCTGAGGCAGGAGGATCATGAATTCAAAGCCAGCCTCAGCAACTTAGCAAGGCCCTAAAGCAACTCAGGGAGTTCCTATCTCTAAATATAATATGGAAAAGGGCTAGGGATATGGCTCAGTGGTTAAGTGCCCCTGAGTTCAATCTCCAGTATCAAGAAAAAAAAAAAAAAAAGAAAGAAAAAATAAAAATTTTTAAAAAAGGTTGACTCTTGATAATAGTGGAATATGCCTTCAAATCCCTCCTCCTCCATCCACCTCCTTCTTCTTCTTTATCATACTGGGAATTGAACCCAGGGGCGCTTAACCTCTGAGCCACATGTCCAGTCCTTTTTTATTTTGAAAACAGGTCTTGCTAAGTTGCTTAGGGCCTCACTAAGTTGCTGAGGCTGGCTTTGAATTTAGCAATCCTCCTGCCTCAGCCTCTGGTGCTGCTGGGATTAAAGGCATGAGTCACCATGCCCTGCAGCAAATTCCTTCTTGAAGAAAATAAAACCTTGCTTCTCTGTGTTTTTGAGTTGTCTAAATCTTTAAAGTGCAGTCTTTAGGAAAATGACTCATAAGAAGGACAAAAAGGAAAATTTTAGAAATAAACTGGCAAATAGAAAATCTTAAATTCCTTTGCACAAATGTCAATGAAAAGCTTTAGTCACCTGAACAGGTAACTTTAACTGCCAGAGAAACAATTTGCACCCATTTAGTGAGATTTAGATTATTACACATGACAAATAGACAGCATTTCAGATTAGAAGCCATAAACTCCATTTGCATCTATCCGTATGTAATGTATGTCTCTGCATATATGTATGGTGTTTAAATGGACTATTATTTTACCTTTGGATGGTATCACTAGAAATAATTTGTAACCTATTTAATTAGGTTAGAGAAAAATAAATGCTTACATAAATTATTTCTTTTTCAGAAAATAAAACTCAAATGGTCTTCAGGTTCACGACTTGAATAATCTTTAATAAATAAAAATATTGGTGATATAGTAAAAATGGATATTCTACCTAGTTTTACTTATTCTCTTTTTCTTTGCTTTCTTTCTTTCTTTTTTTTTTTTTCCCTAAGGTGCTTGGGATTGAATCCAGGGCCTTGTGCATGGTAGGCAAGAGCTCTACTATTGAACGACCCTTGCGTGTGATTCTCTTACAAAATTTGCCAAAAGGAAAGATAAGTTTTTGCAGCTAGTTTTGTTTAATATTATAATAATCTGTATTTAAAAGCTCCTAAAGTATTATTATTATTTTCAGAATTGGGGATTGAACCCATGAGAGCTTTATCACTGAGATATATCCCCAGCTCTTTTATTAATTTTGAGACAGGATCTTGCTTGATTACAGAGGCTAGCCTCAAGCTTGTGGTCCTCCTGCCTCAGCCTCCTGAGTTACTGGGATAAGAGGCATGCACCATCATGTCCAGTTCTAAAATATTTTTGATACTTGAAATTTAAATTTTTTTTTTTACTGTTAAATGAAATGATATCCATTCAATATCTTAGATCTTTTCCACATAAGATAAACTGCTAAAACATTAATTGCTGAAAGCAAGTTTAAGCTTATATATTTTTGGCTTCTAATTAAAGAGGAACTGGAGATACTTGGGTCTGCTGATAAGCATGTCCTGTGTTATGAGGAAGTGTATGCTATTTAAAAACTATGCAATTATGTACTTCCTAATTTTCACTAGATGTTAAATTTACTAAGGATTGAGAATTCTAATTAACACTCAACTGAAAGTACTGGAATTAGAGATATGAAAGGAAACAAGTATACATGAAAAATGTACAATGCAAGTAGGGTATGGTTTTAATAAGGAAAAGCATCCAAGCTCTATGTTTTCATTAAGGGAAAAGACAGCAATTTTATCTTAAAGCAAGATGACTGAGTCAAGCACAAGGGAGCACACCTGTAATCCAGTGGCTCGGGAGGCTGAGGCAGGAGGATCACAAGTTTGAGGCCAGCTTCAGCAATTTAGTGAGACCTGTCTCAAAAAAGTAAAAAGGATTGGGAATATGACTCAGTGGTAAAGTGCCCCTGGGTTTCATTCCCAGTACCTGAAGAAAAAAAAAATATAATTTCTCATTTCAGAGTTAAAAAAAAGAAATAAGATAAAAATTGATCTGTAAGAGGCCTGTGAAAAGGATTTTTTTTTGTGTGTAATCCTACTACTAAGATTAGACAAAAAACTTTATAAGATTCCCCCACCCCTAGAGAAAAATTAGCTCATTAATGTACTGATGTAAAGCTAAAATTTATCTTTTTCTCTGTTAAAAGGATAAAGTTTTCTTGGAGTATTGGACTGCTCTTGATTGTGCAATTTTTTTTCTTCACTTTTTAAGGAAGTAATTTTCCTAGAAAACAGGATTTTTTTTTTTTTGGTACCAGGGACTGAATTCAGGGTACTTAACCACTAAGCTACATCTTCAACCCTTTTTAAAATTTTTTTTAGTAACTTTTTTATTTTTATTTTTTTGTGGTGCTGAGGATCAAACCTAATGTGTCACACATTTTAGGCAAGTGCTCTACCACTGAGCTATACCCCCAGCCCATTTCCAACCCTTTTTATGTTTTATTCAGACACAGAGTCTCATTAAGTTGCAGAGGTTGACCTTGAACTCGAGATCCTCCTGCCTCAGTCTCTCAAGTGGCTGGGATTACAGGCGTGTGCCAGTGTGCCCAGCAAAGATTTTATTTTTTATCAGAATAATTTCTCATATTTCATGTTGTTTTTTATTGGGTTGTTGATTACTTAAGAAAAGTGAGTCTTTTCAGTATTAAAAGCAGAGGGATTCAGGTGAGGCTCAGGGGTAGAGTACTTACTACCTTGCATATGTTAAGCCCTGGGTTCAATTCCAGCACCATAAAAAACAAAGCAAACTTCTTTTTTACAATTATGTAACTTTCTGTATTTGCATTTAATCCTTTTGTCACTTTGGTTTTTACAGTGACTTATCATCTTATTTAATCATGTTTTAAACTTTTTTAATTTTTTTTGGTACCAGAGATTGAACTCAGGGTTGCTTAACCACTGAGCCATATCCCCAGCTCTTTTTTAATGTTCTACTTAAAGACAGGGTTTTGCAAAGTTGCATAGGATCCCACTAAGTTGCTGAGGCTGGCCTTGAATTTGCAATATTACTGCCTCAGCTTCCTGAGCCTCTAGGATCACAGGAATGTGGCACTGCGCCCAACTCACACATGAGATCTGAGGGATACCATATATCCAAACTACAAAAATTGACCTGAGGCTGTGTCTCAGCAGTAGTGCACTTGCCTGGCATGTGTGAGGCGCTGGGTTTGATTCTCAGCACCACATATAAATAAATAAATAAAGGTCTATCAACAACTTAAAAAAATTGACCAGATATTTGATTATGTTAAGCATTATAGTTGCATGTGGCTATGTTGAAGAAAAAGAGTTTTATCTGCTAGCTACATACTGAAATATTTATGGATGAAATAATAGGATGCTTGGGATTTGTTTGAAGATAAAATATAGGAGAAGGGGGGAGTTGGTTGGGGTTCAAGACTGACCATGACTTGATAATTGTTGACTTTGGATGATGGGTACATGGACATCTATTATTTTGTACTTTGGTGTGTGTTTTAAAATTTCCATAATAAAAGGTTGACACATATATGTCTTGACTCTCTTATTGGGCTGATAAAATAATTTTACGATTTTTTAATGGCTGTATATTTTCTTTGTTTGGATTTGGCAAAAATTTTGTAATCATGTCTTTTTGTTGGGCATCTAAATTGTTTCCAATCTTTGGCTCTCATCAAAAGCCCTGGGGTTGCTGGGACAGAGTGGCTCATGCCTGTAATCACAGCGATTTGGGAGGCTGAGGCAGAAGGATTGTAAGTTTGAGGCCAGAATCGGCAATTTAGTGAGACCCTGTCTCAAAATAAAAAGAGTTGTGGATATGAATATAGTTAGTGGTAGAGTGCCTCTGGGTTCAATCCTCAGTACCCGCGTGTACCTCCCATACAGCACTGAGAATAATGAACTTGTGGATAATTCAACACATAGACCCTTCAGAATTCGTAAATTTTTCTAAATAGGTTTTCCAGATGAACAAATCAGCATACTGTTTTTTTTTCTTTCTTCTCTGTACTGGGGATTGAACCCAAAGGTGCTACCACTGAACTAAACCCCCAGAACTTTTCATTTTTTTAAATTTTGGGACAGGGTCTTGCTAAGTTGCCAAGGCTGGTCTTGAACTTGTGATACCCCCTGTCTGAACTTCCCAAAAAGCAAGCATTTTTTAAAAGATGTTTGCCACACTGACCTGCACAGACAAATTGGTTCCCGTTCCCTCCTGCAGCCTATGAGAGGTCCTTAACCCTTTCTTCTGGAGACTTCTCCTTGGTTTCTATGAACCTCTTTCAGATCTTTGCTAAGGGCTTTGCAAATCTTAGTTCATCACATTTAGTTATTATATCCACTCAAGGAGGCAGGTACTTTCACTATTGCCATCTTACAGATAAGGAGACCAAGGTTCAGAAAGAGTAAGTGGCTAGTTTGAGGACACACCATTCCCAGCAAGCTGTGATTGACGGGCAGAGCTGCCAATCCCAGGAGGTGGCCTGGCAGCCACTGGCTCTTTCAATGGGCATTTCTCTTCCTTGGGCTTCTCTGCTGGCTCTCCTTCTTTCTCTGGACCTATACTTTTGCTTCCTGCTTTGGTGGGTTTCTTGTTCCTTCATTTTGAAGCTAACTTGTCTCCCACCAGCTCTATGAAGATGAATCCTAAATTTGGGTCTCTATTAAATTCAGTTTTCATGGATTTCTACTTCCAGGTCTCTCTCCAGAGGAGGTGTCAGAATCACACGCAGCTCAGTGCACACATGCATATGCACATGAACGTACGCACAAGCATGTGTGTGTATACACCCATCTCCCCACAACCACTCGGTTACCAAGTGGGCTGAATGAAGTTAACCCACAACACTCCCTGTTGATGTTTAGGAAACAACTCAAATTTGACGTGAACCAGACAGTGGAGACAACTCTGTCGCCTTGGAGACAGCATCCTTGACTCTTCTCCCACTCCACATGCAAACGATCAGGAAGTCCTGGGCTCTTGCTCAGTGCTCCAGGGTCTGACCATTTCTTGCTTCTGCCTTTGCCCCCGCCCTGGCATCCCCTCCCGGGGTTATGCAGCGGCTTCTCATCTCCCCTAGGCCCTCCCTGCTGTCTGCTTTCCACACAGCTGCCAAAGCCTCCAGCACGGTCTCTGAGGCTTCTTGGCATCCATTCGCTGCACCTTTCTCAGCTCATTTCAGCTCGCCTGCCCTGACTCCAGCCCCACGCGGGGTCTAGACATGCCAGAAATGCTCCCGCTTTGTGGTCTGGAAGCTTCTCCCAGGACAGTTACGTGGCTTCTTTCTCAAAGTCTCAAGGTTTTGCTTAGATGTCACCTTTGTATCAGGGCCTTTCCTGACCACCCTATTTTAAATCGCGTCCCCTTTAGTTTCCCCACGGTCCCTTGGCCTGTGTTTCTGTCCCTTTTCTCCATAACACCTTCTATCACACTCGTAGCTTCCTGACTCATTAGGGCCATTAGCTGATGAGGCTGCCCCACTGGAATCTAACGCCGGGTTCACGATGTCCCCGTGCCATCTGGGCTGTCAGTCCTTCATCGCGCTCCTTTGGCAAAGGGCAGAACGGGCGCGCTTCCCGATGTGGCCGCAGGGTGGCAGCACAGACCGGGCTTCAGGCCGAGGAGCGCCTCCCGTGCCCGCCTGCCTAACAGGTGACCCTCAGGGGCTGTGCTGCTGGGCCCTCTCTAAAGGGCTTTAGGGCAAGGACAAAGATACGGGGGCTGGGGGGTGGGGGAGCTTGGATGCTGGTTCTGTGCTTCAGCTTTGGGCAAAGTGTCGCCTGTGTACCAGGAGTGAGCCTGTCACAGAGTTGTAGCAAAACCCGTGAATATTCATCTCCCTGTCCTTGGGCCCTCCGGGTCGGATTATAGATGCGACATCCATGGCATTCTTTCCTTTTCTAGGATTCTGTGGCTGAGCGTGGGACCAGGGAGCTTCCTGGGCCCTGTAGGGTCCTGTTTCCATAGTGAGGCCGGTTTGTGCCTCACTTAGAGACAGGTTTGGTGTCATCGGGGACCTTGAAAACACCGGGTTTATTAAAACTTCTTGCCGTGCGATCTTGGGTAAGCTCCTTCACATCTGTCATGGGAGGGACGCTCTTCCTGGCTGGGATTGGTAAAGTGACAAAATGGGCCTGGGGAATTATAATGCCTAGTCGGTGGCATCTGCCAACACCGTCGTTGTTATTTTATTCAAGTTCCTCCCAGCCCCAACATCTGACGGTTCTGACTTCTCCTTACAACTTGAGAGGGCAGGGGAGGGCAGGATGCCTAAAATATGTATTCCAGGGAGCAGGTGAGAGGAGTGAGGAAGGACAAAAGATGTACTGGAAGTCATTCATTCGTTCAGTGAGCAGCGGAGCACCCACCTAGCATCAGGTCCTGCAGTCCGAGTGAAGAGGTGAACAGGACACATGTCCTGCCAACAGGTGACGGAGGTCAGCCAGGGTTCTGGGGGAGCACAGGGGAGGGGGATCTCCTTCCCAGAGAAAACAGGTGAGCACACAGAGGAGGGAAGGCATGGGGACCCCCAGGTAGCTTGGGGTCAGTTCTCTGAAACATTGGCTCAGGACAGACCATGTTGAAGCCACTGTGAATCCAGGGCTAAACTACAGCAGAGGAGGTTGCAAATGCGGAAGTGCATGTGGGGTGGGGTAGGCAAGTTCCTGACTGGCACAAGCGGAGTGCTAGGACCTCAGGGCTGGTAGGCCAGTGGGGTGTCTTTGCCTACTTCTTGAAGGTAAGTGGGCTGTGTGGAGGGTGGGCAGTGGACTTCCCTGATTTGGTGGGGATCAGACAGAGAGGTGGAGTTGGAACCAGGGGCATCTGCCAGACAGAAGGAAGGGGCAGGTGGAAGAGAGAGAGGCAGGGTGGGATAGTGCAGACAAGGTGACCAGGGCTTCTTGGAGCCTCTGAGCCTCAGTTAAGACAGGTGATACACAGGAGAAGTGGGCAAGAAGAACAAAGTGAGGACTATCTTGATTCCATACTGAGGAGTAGAGTGCCTGATCAGGGAGGTGATAATGGTCCCTGAGCAGGTCAGAGGGCAAGTTCTGGGGGAATTAGAGCTGGGGGGGGGCCTTTCAGGACATTTATCTGATGCTTGCCTCAGATGAGGAAACTGAGGCACCGAGACAGAAAGGGAAACCTACTCCTTCAGACTTAGTTCTTGGTTCTTGGTAGTACTTTAAAAAAAATATTTAATTTTTAGTTGTAGTTGGACACAATATCTTTAATTAATGAATTAATTTTTACGTGGTGCTGAGGATTGAACCCAGGGCCTGACCTGTGCTAGGTGAGCGCTCTACCACTGAGTCACAACCCCAGCCCCTTGGTAGTATATTTTTAAGATGCAGGACCCTGACTAATAGCTTGTTGGGAAAGGATCAATTGGGATGAAACCATGTCAGTCAATCAACACTGCCATCACTGGCACTGAGTGCCTATGGGTGCTGAGCACTCCCCAACACTACCTTTTTTCACATGCACAACTCTGAGATCAGCAGGGTTACTATCCCTCTTATAGAGCAGAGATAGCAGTTCAGAGAGGTTGAGTAACAGATCCAGGGCCCCACAGCCAGTGAGGGGATAACCGGGAATTCACATGCGGAGCCTGGTTCCAGAGTGCCCTCCCTCTGCCCTGTGATACTTCTTCTGCTGTCACCATGAGGCTGTTACAGGGTGAGGGACTGTGGTGGTGGTGGGAGTACAGGATGGGACTCTACCTGTGCATGCCCCCAGGGCCACAGGAGCCTCTTGAAAGAAAGAAAATGACAAATGAAGATAAGAAAGAACACAGGAGGACTTAAGACCCAATGCATGGGGTGGGTAGAGGTTGGGTCAGTTGACCTTCAAGTCCCCTACAGTCACTCTCTGGCAGCAGTTGGTGTTTGCTTAGATCCCCAGGAGTTAGAATCAGAGCCACAAGGAGCAAATGTTTGTCTGGTTTCCTGCTGGCACTATCAATGCTTTCTCACTAGTCAAATAACAAGCAGGGACGAAGTGCAATTTTTTTTAGTGGACACTGGCTTGGCGGCTACAACCTTGCCTAGAATAGTTGGCGCTTTGGTCTCGGTTATTGCCATACCTGGCTGCACCTGCTCAGTCTTTTCCCCATCCCAATTCAACTTTTACCCCATCTGGGTTACTAGGTGCGCTTTCAGAAATGGCCATCAGGTGGCAGCAGACGCCAAGAGTCAGGGCTCAGCACACGCTGGCCAGCTCTGATCACCGGCAGGGGGCGCTGCTGCTCTGCAGGTGGGCAGGCGAGGTCCTGAGGCTGAGAAGGTGTACCTCTGGGACTAAAAGAGGTTGATCCCGCTCCGCTAGGATGCTGGGGGCTGGGGACAGAAGGTCCTAACCTCAGCCCAAGAGGAGGGCTGTGTATACTGCCTTCAATTGTAGAGTGAGTAGCTAACCCCTACTTTACCAACATTATAGGCAAATTGTAAAAGGTCATGTGGCAAATATTTTAGGTTTTGCCAGCCATAAGGTCTCTATTTCAACTATTTAGTTGTGAATAAATGGGTGTGACTGTGTTCAAAAAAATCTTTAGAACACCAAGATTTGAACCTCACATAGTTTTTATATGTCACCAAATGTTGTTCTTTTGATGTTTAATAGAACTACCTAAAAAAGTAAAAATCATTATTAGCTCTTGGACTGTATAAAAACAAGCAGGGTGACCCTAACTTGGTAGAGTCTGAAACCAGGGCCACTCTTTATAGGAGGGCCCCGTGATGGCCAGCTGCCCTCTCTGCTCTCTGCTAGCACACCTGGCTGCATTTCCACACCAGCAGCCTCTGCCTTGTCCGTCCCTTCTCTAAGGAAAACCCTTGTCCTTTTCATCTTTGGAGGCTCAATCTTGTGGTCTCTTTTAAAAATTCAAGTTTTTTGAGGATTAATTACATAAGATTAAATGCACTTATTTTAAGCGTAGAGTTCACCAGGGTTGTTTTTTTTTCCTTCTTCTTTCTTTCTTTCTTTCTTTTTTTTTATTTAGCTTGTTAGCTTTGGTGCTGGAACCCAGGGCTCCTCCATGCTAGGCAAATGCTCTAACCATTGAGCTACATCCCCCAGCCTGAGTTTCATGAATTTTGACAAATACACCCAAGGAACCACCACCACTGGGAAGACAGCGAACATTCCTTCATCCTGAAAACTTTCCTGTGCCTCTTCCTCGTCGACTTTGACTTAACATCAAACAATAACAACAACAACTGAATCTCCCAATGATCAAGCACTTGCAATGTGCTGGGCCCCAGGGAGGCCCTTGACGAGTTCTGTCTCACTGAAGCCGAGGGAGCCTGGTGAGGTAGGAGCAGGTGGCAGAGGTGGGCACTCACCTGAGGCCCCAGGCTGTGGGATGGGAAGTGACAAGCCCGCTGTGAGTAAGAGCAGAGTTGGGGAATTCTGGCCCCTGGTGCCCAAGTGCTTTCCTTCACTACTGTCTTGCCCTGCCTGTCCCAGCCCCCTCTGTGTCCCTAGGGCCATTTTGAGTACACTTCCTTGACTCTTTGCTATTCCAAATGTGGCCTGGGACCTGCAGCCTCTATATTCTCTGGGCACTGATCCCAAATGCACTCTTAGGCCCACAGTGCCGGGTCTGCACCATGGCATCAGAGCTGAGAAACTCTGTGCTGGGCTGTCTCCACTCCTCAAGTGGTGGCTGTGCCTGTGTCCCTGTCCTTGATAAACCATGAGCTCCTGGAGGGCAGGGGCTGAGCCTCAGGTGCCCACTTCAGGACCTCTGTCCTCTGACCCCCTGTGAGTCAAGGCTGGATTCCTAGATGCAGGAAGAATGGGAGATTGGAGCCTTGGGAGAGGGGTTGGGGGCATGGGGCTGGTGGGAGGAGTGGGGCCAGCGGGCAGGGGTGGCCTAAACACTGAGAGTTTGGAGGTCTGGTTCCCCACTTGTTCTGGCCTTTGCCCAGTGGACTCAGGCAGTGTGGGTTCATTTGCATATCATTTGCATGCATATTGCTTTGCTATTGGATGCCGTGTTGCCCAGAGGAGCAGGTGGATTTGGGGAGAAGGTGAATAGGACAGAGGATGCGGAGTTGGGGAGGCCCATCCTGGGAGCGGATCTGGAGTGGGAAGTGCTCTCTGCCTCTGGGCGAGGGGAGGGGCTCACTAGAGCCTCTCAGGCCGGCACCAGCTGGGGGAGGAAGGCTGGCTGCTGGGCTGGTCCTGCCTCTCTGGCTTGGAATGTCCTTTTCCCTGTGTCCCTGTCACCATTCTGCATACTATCCTCAGGCTGTGGGATTTGCCGAAGCAATGAGGTGAAATGTTGAGCTAGGAGACCTAAAAGAGCCTTCCTTATGAGTCTGGTTATACACAGCACAAAAGCAGGAATCCTGCAGGAGGGACCCTGGGGGGTCAGCACCTGGAAGCAGTACTAGAGACCAGAGCTTCTGACCCAGTGACAACAGGAATAAAACCAGGCCAAGGAATAGAGACACAATCAAGGCTTTAATTGGGGGGGGGGGGTTTAACCTCAAGGAGCGGGGAGTCAGCACTGAGGGAGAGATCAGGCTGCTCCCGGTAAATGGGAAGGACAAGCCTTTTATCAGGTTGCTGGGTGGGCTAGGCTCTGGCTCTTTCTCACTTCTGGATTTTTCCAAGTCACCACTTCTGGGGACCATCCAGTTCCCATGAGATGATTGTTTCTGCTTGGGGTCTCACCAAGGGGTGTTGTGCCTGCAAGGTTCGGCTCTTCCTGGAGGGTGTAGGGCACTGACTGAAGACTTCTAGAATGTGTCTGCCAATTCTGAAAATACCTTAGTTACTCTTCTCTTGGTGTCCTCAGTCTTAAAGGGGGATGAGACAGGTGAGGTGAATTTAGGGATAATGGGCCTTGTATTACCAGTTTTTAGACTCTCATCCCTTGAATGATTAACATGCTCATAGGCAGAGGGCCCTGGGAGTGCCACTGCCTTTGGTGCCTGTGATGGTCCCTGATTGTCTCAGAAGCCGGTAAAAGGGGGCTCTGGGAGGTGGCTCCTGCTCTTTTGTGGTCTGTGCCTGGCTCACTCTGCAAGTTCACTGAGTTGGGCAGTAAGTATACATACATGCATTATTTTTTTTTTTTTTAATAATCCTGGGGATGGAACCCAGGCCTTCATGTGTGCTAGCTCAGTGCTCTCTCGCTGAGCTTGTACCCAGCACACACGCAAGCATCTTCCTATATAAAGATAAAAAGTTGAAAGAAGTGCGGCTCCAGTTTTCAAGGGGCTGGGAGACCGTTCCGAATGCCTGTCCCTCCCAGCACCCTTTGTAGTTCGGGCTCTGGCTGCGTTCTGACTGTGCAAATTTTATTTGTTACTTGCTCTTCTCTTCCACTGGACTGTGAGCTACCCGAGGGCAGGGTCCATCCTGTCCATTCCTGTGTCCCTTGGCGTGGGACCAGGATCAGAGCAGGCGCTAAGTACATGGGTGATTCCTCAACATCTCTGGGGCTCCCCAACACTTAGAGGGGGTGCCCTGCCCTCCCCCAGGGCAGTTAAAACACCTCTGCGAAGGCCCCAGGGCCAGAAGTAGGAATGGGACAGTAGAAGGTGCCAGAGAGAGAGGTGGAGCTCGGGTCTCAGGATGGGGACCCAACATCTGGGTGTCAGCCCCCTGCCCGCTCCTGTGCTGAAATGCTGGCCTCTTGCCACTCTTCTATCCTGAGTGTCACCTTCTCTTGCCTGTGGGTCCCCCTGACATTGAGGCTGCCCAGGTTTCTGCAGAACCCCCTCCTAGACTTGGGGAAGGGAAGCAGAGACTGGGCTGCTCTGGACTTGCCCCATCCCTCCTCTGCCCACTCTATAAGCTAGGGCCACCTTGTCGCCCGAGGGCCCCCCACAAGCAGGCTCCCAGCCCCCTCCCCACTGTCTGGAACTTGTCATTGAAGGACTTTAATTAATGACCTGTTCTTTCTGGCCCAATTTCCTTCTGTGGCAGGTGGGAGAACAGTGCAGGCAGCTGTGAGGTCAACTGAGTTGGAGGTGTGTGGAGCAGAGATTGCTGGGAGGGGTGGCTAGTGAGGGGCCAGCTGGGGTCTATCCTGTGGTGGCCGATGAGGGGTAAGAACAGCCCCTGCTAATCTGTTCAAGGTTGGGGGTGCTAGGAGAGCCTGGGAGAGTCAGGGGCTTGGGTTTGACCACCCTGATCTGAACTGGCTGCATTTGCCTTGGGCCTCAGTTTACCCTTTTGGAAAGGGGATCATTTAGTTAGATTGTCTCTTGGGGCCCCTCAAGCTTTGAGGTTCTTTCCACTTGATGTTGTGTTTGGCCTGCAAAGGGTATTACTTTGGGATTAGTATCTAAATCTTAAACACTGGGAGTTTCCCTTACAAATCAAGTTCCAGCTTCCAGAAGGCAAAACAGGAAGGTCTCACCACTGTGGAGTCCATGTTCATCTTGGGGAAGGGACTCACATCTCACCAGCCAGGCCCCGGGAGCCCGCCCCTCCCACCTTCCACACCCAGAGGCCCAGCCATGCAGCAACTTGAGCATGTGCCCTCTGATCCCCCTTCATCTTGGGGCTGTGCCTACCCGGGACCCTCTGCTCATGGCTGCCCTTGCCCAAGCCCGGGGTCAGGCCCCGCGCACAGCCCACCTGGCCACAGCTGGAGCACAGGCACGGGCAGGCTTCTTTCTCTTTTGTTTTGCCAACCTGAGGCTTCAGAGGGCAGGTCTGGATCGGACTGGTGTTAGCTCACGTGTTTACCAAGCAGAGAATTAGGCCTCGGCATTTCCTGGGGAGTGGAGGGGGCCTTGGTCAGGGCCCAGGCCCAGGCGTGTGTAGCAGAGGGGTCCCTCCCACCTGGGGCCCAAGCCCTTCCCTTCCCCCTGGATGATCCATTCCCAACATCTTGGGGATGCCCACGCTCATGGCCTTTTTCTGCACTGCCTGGCCAGTCCTCCTGATTTCTTCCCTGACAGCCCTCATTCAAAGCTGTAACTTCTTCTCCTCTGCAGCCCCAAGCATGGGGCCCGCCTGCTCTGCACTGCCCTCTGCTATGTGCTCCCCAACTCTGGGGGCCTCTGTCCTGACGCCCCTGCCCTTGGCCTCCAGCTCAGACCCTCATAGTTGGCTCAGAAGATGGTCCAATGGCTTCTGTCTGCAAGGCAGGGCTGAGCCTGATGGGGACCTGGTGAGCACAAGGCACCAGGGGGCTTCGTGGAGCTGTTGCTGGGAGGGGGAGAAAGGGTGCCCCTGCCCTTCAGCCAGGCAGGTGGGATGGTCCAGCCCTTCCCTCATTTGGCTGGCCCATCCTGACCCAGCCCTGGGCCCCTGCACTCAGCCATCATGGCATCCACTGGGTGCCAGCCCAGGCTGGGCAGTGGGATGCAGAGATGTGAGGCAAACCCTTATGGCCAGGAGCCCCAAGGCTGGTCACGATTCCCTGTCCCCAAATCTGACCTTGCCACCGCTCAGCTCAAACCCGCCCAGCTCATCAAAGTCAATAGAGCAAGGAAGACCCCTGGGCGACTACCCAGGTCAGCTCCCGATACTTTACAGATGGGAAAACTGAGGCCCAGAGAGGCCATGATCTGCCCAAAGTCATGGGCCTAGACCTGGTGTCCTGGGACCTGCTCTGGGTGGTCTGAACCAGGCTGTGGTGTAGTCAGTCCTGAGGGCTGGGACATGCATAGTGTGCCTGACTTTTGGGGACTCCCTGCCCTCCTCACCCCCACTGTGAATGGTAGGGGCACCTGCCCTGCCCCCAGCATGCTCCACCTGGCCTCACCAACTTTCCCATAGCCACAGAAAGGCAGGGCTGGGGCAGGTCTGAATCGGCCCAGGGAGCAGCGAGTCCCAGCCGGCCCTCCCTGCCCTCCAGCCCTGGGAGCGGGAAGTGAGATCCACACCCCAAATCCTCCTGCCTCCCTTCCCACCCACGCATTCAGCCTGGGGCCCAAACATGGCAGGGAGCCAGCACCTCGTCCTCTGCCCTTGGTTACCGAGGCACAACACCCAACACTGGAGACTGTTTGTCCTGCCAACGCCGCACCCTAACCTGGGCCTGCACACCTCTGCCTCGGCAGGGAGAAGCCTGGCTGGGGGCAGGGCAAGTGGGCAGAGGGCACAGGGCCCACGAATTGGAGACCCTTCCCCTCCCACTCCAGGCCCCTAAGATGTCCTGGCTCAGGAATGCCAGGCTGTGTTCCCAGGACCTTTGGCTGTGGGGCCCCAGCCCAGCTGCTGCTCTAAGTGCCTAAAGCCTTGTAGGACCTAGGAGGAGAAGGGCCAGGGTGAGAAGCTTGGTGCTTGAACCATAGCAGAGAGGAGAGGGAAGGTCCTTCCTTCCAGTTGGTCAAGGGGGGTCCGGGGAGGGAGGCCTGTGGGCCCTCTCCTACACAGGGGAGGACGGGAAGTTCACCAGCCCCAACAAGATCAGAGGGTCCCCAGGACTGGGGTGTGGCTGCTCCGGCGTCATGTTAGGGGCTGGCTGAGTGGTCAAGGGGATGTGATGTCAGGGCCTGGGGAGGCAAGGGCCGTACTGGGAGGGGGACAGTATTTGTGGCTTTCGCTGGTGCTGGGGATTATAGGGAGATAGTGAAGGGCCAACATGGCCTCTGACCCTGGGGGGCCCCCTGTCTGAAGGAGCAACAGGGCCCTGGCCTGAGAGGAAGGCACAGCCCCATCCACACTGGGAGACAGGAGGAGAGGACTTAGGTGGCTCTGTCCAGGGCACTGGCTAAGTAGGCCTACGGGTCTTGCGAACCCTTCCATTGGATGGGGAGTGGTGAATCAGGGTCTTTCTGCTTCTCCTTTCTGAGAAGCACCTTCCCTGGGCTGGTGCCCCGCCACCCCCAGGTTACCAGGCCTGGTCAACATTAGCAGTTTGCTGTGGCCTATTAATGCTTCTGGGTTAAGCCTCAGCTCCCCTCAGTCCCCTGCTGAGGACAGGGCCCTTCGTAGTCCCTGTTAACAGATGAGGAAACCGAGGCTGAGAGAGGAGTCAGGGAAGGGCCAAACCCCCTGTTTGGTGGCTCTGGTCCTCAGGGGCAGACCATCATGTCAAGAGTCCCCACTCTCCTGACATTTGGGAGGACGTGCTTGGGTACTCCCTGGGAAGGTGCAGGGGAGGGGCATGTCTGATGGTGTCCCTGCTGCTCCCCTGGTCCTGGAGCTGGTGGGTACTGGGACTCGGCTCGCAGCCCCTCTCCGACCCTGTCCCTGGTTCCGTCTTGGGGTGAGCCTGTGAGCAGGGTGGGGTGGGAGAGATTGTCCCTGCTGAGGCTGCAGATTCCCGGCCCACCCAGGCTGAGTCAGCGCTGGCGGGAGCCGGGAGGGTGGCAGCTTTCCCAGGGCCAGTCTGGGCGGCAGCGGTGGCATCCACATTCCTCCCAGGCGGTGGTACGTCTGGGCTTGCTGAGCCAGGTGTGCTGAGCCTCGCCCGGCCCCCGCCCGCCTGTACCCGAGCCAGCCCAGCGCCCAGGCCCTGCAGGGAGGTGGCTGGCAGCTGCTGGGACGGGCTGTGGGAACTGCTTGCCTTGCATGTCTTTGCTGGGTGGGGTGCACACTTGGGGGAGGACAATCTCCTGGAGCCCCAGTGCCCACAATGGCCAGGGCAGTTGGGGTGCCCACTCGTCACCCTTTCTTGGCCTCTGCAATTGGAGAGCTGGAGGCTGAGACCCAAGAGAGTCTGATTTGGAGCCTTGTCCTTGTTCATGGCTCAGTAAATGCAGGTGGCAGAAGGCAGGTGTTCTAGGAGCTGGGCTGGAGGGACCTGCGGAGCTGGGAAGCAGGAGGGCATGTTCTGTTTGCTGCCCCTTCTCTAGGCTGACCAGCTTGCAGCTCTGGGTGCAGATGGCGTTCTGGGGTAGAGACTCTAAGTTACAGCCCTGTGCCCGTGGGGGCTCCAGCTCTGGGAGCTGCTGCCAACATCTACCACCCGGGCCCTGCTCCCTCTTGCCCCAGCTGGGCTATCTGCACTGGCATCTGGGGCCAGGAGGTACCTCCCTGGTGGTCGGTCAAGGTTGGTCCTCACCACTCACTTGTGGTAAAATTTTTCCTGCAGGCTACTCTGGGCCTTGGTCTCTTCTATGGGGACAAGACCTCCCTTGCTCTGCCAACATCATTAGGTTCTTGATGGGTGAAATGTGATTTTTTTTTTTCCAGTACCAACCATTCCTAGCCCTTTTTAATTTTATTTTGAGACAGTCTTGCTAATTCTCTGAGGCTGGCCTCAAATTTACGATCTTCCTGCCTCAGCCTCTTGAATGGATGGGATTATAGGTGTGTACCACTGCACCGGGCTTGGAATATGATGGGGACAGGAGGGGCAGTGTAGGGACCCCTTCCTTCGCTGCAGTGGGACCCCTCACCCCTGCCCAACCCAGATCTGCAGCTTCCCATCATCCTCTGGTGTCAGGCCAGGATCCTGGCTGGGGTTGCAGCAGGGAGCCTCAAGCCTGGATTTGGGAACTCTGCCTGATGTTCAAGATCTTCCCTGAGGGCCTCTGCCGGAGCCCACATTTCAGTCCCACCTGAGACCAGCTGTGGGGTGCCCCCTTGACTCCCTGACCTGACACCCCATTCTGAGGCCTCAGCAGTTTTGAGACAGCCCCTGGGCCTGGGCTGGATCCTCTGTCCTGGGCCTAGGCTGTTTCCTGGGAACCCTAGGGCGGGCCCAGGACAGCCTGGGATGCAGAAATCCCTTCCCAGGCCTTGGTGGGAACCAAGGAGGCCTGGCTCTGAGCCCAGGTGGGTGTGGGGATTCTGTCCTACGCAGGAGGTTGGAAAGGGTGACAGCAGGGACGTGGGAAGAGAGGCCAAGGGACGAGCTGGGATGCTGGGCCTGGATGTCCCGCACAGCCTGCTGTGAGGGCTGTGGGCTGCCCGGCCGGCCCTGGAGAGGGGGGTGGGGGGCAGAGTTAAGCAGTGGTGGGCAGGACTGACCTGGGACACCCCAGGCTGGAGCAGGGACCCCTCAGCTCCTCTTTCTGGTGGCAGAATCTTCTCTCCAACTTTCTTTGGCTGAGGTCTAGGACACCCGGGGTGCAGGGAATCTCTGGGGACTCTAGTTGCCTTCCCTCTCCCCTGTCCAGGGCCTTGGGGAAAAGGGGCAGCACTTTGTCCTGGCCATGAAAAGAAATACCTCAGCACTTGATGGCCCTACTCTGTGTCCTGTGTGCTGAGGTTAAGGGTGCTTCAGTGTGTGTGCGTGTGTGTATGTGTGTGTGTGGGTGTGTATTGATGGAGGAGGCAATTGTCCCAGGGTAGGTGGGCTCCTGGGCATTCAGACTGGGGTCCTTGGAGTTGGATTCTACACCCTGAAGGATTCTGGGAACTGTCCCTGAGAGATGGGCCCAGGGCAGTCTGGGAAGTCCTGGGAACAGGTGAGGACAGGCTGGAAGGGTGCGGCTGCGGCTGGAATGTGAGGGCCTGCAGGGTCCCCACCTCCCTCATCCAGGAATGGGCCCTCCCCAGGGAGCTGGGACCCAACCCTTCCCCAGCTGTCCCCAGCTCTGCACTGCCAGGTCTCCTCAGCTCTGGGTCCCTCCTGGGGGGCTCCCCCATATACCTCCTCGCTCTCTGCTGGGCTAGAACAGCTGGCTCCTCTGGGGTGAGCTGTTTGAGGGATGCTGGCATCTCCCTGAAGCCTCTTAGATTCTTGGTGCTGCGTTTCTGGCCCTTTGCCCAGACCCACCTTCAGAGGGACCCCGTCTGATGAGCTAGGGAGGGCCGTGGCTGCACTGTGGGGGCTTCCCTGAACCAGTGGGTGGGTTTCTAGGCCAGCTCTGCTCTCTGGGAGGGGCCGAGGGAACCTGCCAGTGCTGGAGATTCTGGGCCCAAGTTGCTTGCCTCTGCAGAGAAACTTTGTCCTCTCCTCTCCTGCACTGGTGGCCTCAAGACCCAGGCCACCCTCTTTAGTGTGGCAGGCCTCTCACAGGCGGGCCCCTGCCCACCTCTCCAGGCTCAGCTCCCAGCTCTGCCTCCCTCATCTGGAGTCTCACTCTTTCCTGAGGGTGCCAGGCCCCTATATGCCCCCGGCCTTCACCCTGCCTGGACGTCCAGCGTCTGCCTCTGACTCAGTCTGACCCCCAAACTCCCTCCTGGCTTTCCTGCCTCTGGGGCCATTTCAGGGTCCTTTCAGGGGCTCCCGCTGCTCAGCCTGCTCAGGCCTCTGATGTGCTGATGAAGTCCGGGTGTCCCCCCTGGAGTTAGAGCCCCCAAGACCAGGGGGCTTGTGTCAGTTGTGTCCCTGTCCTGTCCCCAAGCCGAGCCCCCCTCTTATAGATCAGGGGTGAACATTAGTAAGAGGTAATCCTGTAAGAGGTGCAGGGAGTTTGGGGGATTCTTCTGAGGCCTGCAGACTTGCATGGGGCCTTCACACAATCCTGGCCCTGAGTCTGCTTGCTCCAGGTCGAGGAGACACATCCTTCTATTTTGCGATTAGGATCTCTTGGGAAGATTCTAGAAATCTCTCCTGGGGTCAGGGAAAGTTCAGGTTCCTTCTTTCCCCATGTGAGGGTGTAAGGTTAATAGGCTAGAGCAAAAATGGCAGCTTTGTGTGAGTGTGCAAACGAGTGTGCAAAGTGTGAATGCACAGGAGGCCTGTAAAATGAAGTGTACACAGCGTGTTAGTGAGTGTGAAAGTATGTGTGAGTGTGAAATATGTTAGTGTGAGGCCAGTCAAGTCTGCATGAAGGTCTGTGAGTGAATGTGTGTGATTCTGTGAGCATGTGTGAATGTGTAAATTGAGTGTGTTGAGTCTGAAAATGAGTGTGTGTGTGCGTGTGAGCTGTGGGTGTGTGTGAAGGTGTGCATATGGGTTTATGAATATATTCCAGTTTGTGACTCACATAGTCACTCACAATGTGACTATGTGAGTATGAGCCTGAGAGTCAATGTGCATGTGCAAATGTGTGCAAGCCATGTGCATGTGCAAATGTGCATGCAAGTTGTGTGTGAGCATGTGTGAGCTGTGCATGTGTGCAAATGTGCATTGAGCGGTGTGTAAGGATGTGTGAGCTGTGTGGATGAGTGTGTGTTGGAGCTGGGCACTTGTGCAAATGTGTGTGTGAGTTGTGTGAGTGTTTGGCTTGTCCTGCAGGAGTGCTGGCCTGGGACTGATAGCAGTAGGGGCATCTTGGGTCTAGGCCCTTTCTTTCCCCAAGGCCATGGTCAACTGCAGGGAAGCTCAGAGCCCTCTGTGAGTTCTGGGGAGATCTGGGAGCTCTGAGGCTCAGCTTTGCCCAGGAGTCTACTCGGAGGGGTGAGAGAATGGGAGATGGGAGTTCCACATTCTAGGAAGAGCTCAGAGGCCATTCTTTTTTTTTTTTTTTTAAATATTTATTTATTTAGTAGTTGTACACAATAGTTTTATTTTATTTATTTATTTTTATGTGGTGCTGAGGATTGAACCCAGGGCCTTGCACGTATGAGGCGAGCGCTCTACCACTGAGCCATAACACCAGCCCCTCAGAGGCCATTCTTATTTTAATATGGAATAGAGTCAAAATAACACTGACACGTATTTAAGAATGAAGATACATCGAACACCTGCAAATCTGCCATCCAGTTTCAGACACTCTACCTTTGACATGTGCCCTTCCCACGCTCTGCTCGCCCCTGGGTCACCACTAGCCTGCATTTGGGCTGCTCTTCCCTGGCTTTTCTTCACGGAGTGGAAGCCATCCTCTGCAGGACGGGCAGGAAACAGGAGCTTTTCCCTGATCTGGTGCCCAGAGTGGCTCAGTGCTGCCCTCTGGGGGCAGGGACTCGGCTTCCTCCTGCTCAGTCTCCAGCCTGGGTGAGAAGGCCACTCAGCTCACGGGGAGACAGGGCAGACAGGTGCATGCGATCTCTGTGCACATGCAGGCGTGGGATGTGCTTGGACACAGGTTGGCACACAGGCACGCACACGAGTGTGCGCATAGACGCTTCTGTCATTGGTTTGTATCAAGTCCCCAGCGGTGCCACAACCTGTATGGGATGTGCCAGTGTAGCTGCTGTTCCTAAGAAGTTTGCAGCAGGAAGTGGGTGGTCCCTGTGGGGAGGAGGTCCTGTTCAGGGACCCTCAGACTCAGGGCTGGGATGAAGATGGCTTTTGGGTGAGCAGTTTAATAGAGGGACTAAGAGGGTGGGTGGGGAGGAGGGAAATGTTCCCAAGGCAGGGAGGGATCAGAGGTAGAGGGGAGGTATGCCTTAATGCATAGGCCAGTTGCAGAAAACAATTTCAGGACCATGGGCCTGGAGGCAGGGGAATGGACACAATGGCCCAGCTGGGCCTGGTGCTGTAGGGATCATGGGACTGGGGAGGGAGAAGTTGGGGAAAATGAGCCAAGCTAGGTCCCTGGAGAAGGGGTGGGTTTGAAGAGCACAGGTAGGTGGAGGATGGGTCCTGCCCTGGAAACCCTCCCCAGGCCTCAGGCAGTTCCTCCTGCGGCTGTGCTCAGAGGCCAGCAGAGGGCGCTCCTGCCACAGAGTTGGGGCTCAGGCTGCGTGAGGCAGTAGCTTCATTCTTGGAAAGTGACTGGGCCTGGAGCCCAACCAGAGGCATGATGGCATCCCCCTTGGGAGCCACCAAGGAAAGGGGTGAGAAGAGACAAACTCACGAGGTGAGGCGGGACCCACAATGCTCTGTTGCTCCCTGGTCAGGCGCATGTCTGGCCAAGGTTTCCCTCCTCTTATGTCCAGGTGGTGACCTTGGAACCACCCCCAAGAAAGGACTGACCCCCTTTGCCTGTCTTGGAGTGCTCCTTCTGGGCCACAGGGTCTGTCAGGGCCAGTTGGACTTTCTAGAAAGTTCCCTGGTGTTCTAGCCCAGGGCTCTGCCTGAGCTTCCCTGCTTCCCTGCCTGGCCTCTAGGAGGAGGACGTGCCACTGTGCTCCTTCCTCAGCCTGCCTGTGGGTTCCAGAGTCCTCAGGCCCTTGATTTTCCCCCAAAAGGGTTAGAGGCTTCGAGCGGTTGTTGAACACAGCTCGAGAGGAGGCCATTGCCCACCAATGGCTGCAGGGGGTAGAGGAAGGCCTCCCTGGTGAGTCCTCCTTCCCTCTCCTGAGGTCTCCTGGGCAGAGGCACCTCGAGCTCAAGGCGTCTGCTGATTCACTGGTTGGTTTATTCTGCAGTCACGGGGCTCTGTTTGCTAGGACAGAGAGGAGGAGGCAGGGAGGGAAGAGATGGGGAAACAAGCCATGAGGACTCCGGGTGATGCTTGGAGAGTGGGGCAGCGTCTGCTCTGAACCTCTTCCTCTGGCTTCTCCCTCCCACCCAGGGCCATTATCACGGCCCACCTGCTTATCCCAGAAAGTGCAGCGTCATCCTGTCATCGTGCTGCCTGCCCCGCCCACCGTCCCTGTTTTCCTCCAGGTCTGGTCCTCACCCCCGCGTCTCTCCCCCAGGCCGGCACATCTCTCTCCAGGGCTGATTCTGGTCCCGTCCAGCTCTTATGTTCCCACCAAAGGGAGCCCCTTCTTCAAAATACTGGACAGAAAAGAAAGAATTGGCAAATGTGACCTGGGGGCGCTGTCCGTCTGGCAAAAAGACCTACAAATCAAGCCCAGAAGCCAGAGAGTGACTGAGAAGGATGTATTCAGGGCACATGTGCTGAGCCTGGGTCCCTGTTCATGAAAAGTTCACCAGTCAGTGAGAAGACCCCATGGAAAGCGGGAAAGGGTTGAAATGAACAAGAAGGAAACCCAGAAGCCACTCCAGGGAAGGGTGCTCCATTTCACCAGTAACTGGAGTGAAAATTAGCCAGGTGCAGTGGCGCACGCCAGTAATCCCAGCGACTCTGGAGACTGAGGCAGGAGGACCGCAAGTTCAAGGCTCAGCCTCAGCAATTTAGGGAGAACCTGTCTCATAAATTAAAAAGGGCTGGGGATGTGCTTAGTGGTAAAGAGCCCCTAGGTTCACTTGCTAGTACCAAATTAAAAAAAAAATTAAAACAAAACCAAAAACAATGGAAAACAGTAGCAGCAATAAGTGGACCTTGGTGGGACCTATGCTGGTGGAAGTTTGAGGGGAACATTACTCTTATTCATGGTTCATGGGAGAGGACATTTGTAGGAGTGTGTGTGTGTGTGTGTGTGTGTATGAGGGAGGGGGGTACTTGGAATTTTACCCAAGGACACTCTACCAATGAGCTGCATCCCCAGCCCTTTTTATATTATTTTTTAATTTTTAATTAATTGATTGATTGATTTTGGTGCAGGGGATTTAACGCGGGGTGCTTAACCACTGACCCACATCCCTGGTCCTTTTTTTTACATTTTATTTAGAGATAGGGTCTTGCTGAATTGTTTAGGGCTTCATTAAGTTGCTGAGGCTGGCTTTGAATTTGTGATCCTCCTGCCTCAGCCTCCCAAGCTGCTGGGATTACAGGCATGCACCACCGCGCATATATATATATATATTTATATATATAATTTGTTCTAATTAGTTATACATGACAGTAGAATGCATTTTGACGCATCATACATAAATGGAATATAACTTCTCATTTGTCTGGTTGTACATGATGTAGAGTCATGGAATCCTATATGCACATAGGGTAATAATGTCCAATTCATTCTACTATCATTCCTACCCCATGCCCCCTCTCCTCCTGCACTCCCCTCTGTCTAGTGCAAAATACTTCTATCTCCCCGCCCTTATTGTGAATCAGCATCCGCATATCAGAGAAAACATTCGCCCTTTGGTTCTTTGGGATTGGCTTATTTTGCTTAGCATGATATTCTCCAGTTCCATCCATTTACCGACAGATCTGGCCAGGACTTTTTAAGCAGACATTTTTACTGTGGAGAATTTTAAGTATACACAAAAGTAGAGAGAAGAGCAAAGCAAACTCCCGCGCACTGGCCGCGCAGTGTTGGTCATGGAACAAGCTACCGTTCCCGTTTCTGCTCTCCCCTCACCAGCTTTTGTGGTGGAGGTCAGACTATTTTAAAGCACATGAAATGTCATTTCATTGAACTCTGGAAGAATATTTGGCAATGGCTACCAAAGTAAAAAATGGATGTACCAGTTGGGTGTGATGGTTCGGCCTGTTGTCCCAGCTGCTTGGGAGGCTGAGGCAGGAGGAATGCTTGAGCCCAGGGGTTTGAGGCCAGCCTGGGGAAGAGAATGAGATCCTGTCTCAAAAAAAAAAAATTACCATTAAAAAAAACTATGTATATATATACTGAGAATTGAACCCCGTGCCTCACACATGCTAGGCAAGCGCTCTACCTCTGAGCCACAACCCCAGCCCCAAAGAATTTACCTTTTAACCCAGTAATCCCACTGCTAAAATCTGCCCTAAGAATATGTCTGTAGAAGTTCATCTTGCTATGTGTTCAGGGAAATTCATGATGCCCTTGTTTATAAAGGCCAAACAACTTGGAGGCCAGAGAGGCGGTTGGTGGGGAGGGAGTAAATGAGTTACCATTCACGGTCATGATGCATTAAAAGAAGTGAGGTGGCTCCTCAAGAGAGACTGTTCATTGAGAAATTGAGGCCTCAAAGAGTTGGGGGGTATTCCTATTTATTGATTGATTGATTAGTACTGGGCATTGAACCCAGGGGTGCTCAACCACTGAGACGCATCTCCAGCCCCTTTTAATATTTTATTTAGAGATACGGACTCGCTGAGTTGCTTGGGCCTCGCTAAGATGCTGAGGCTGGCTTTGTGAATCAGCATCCACACATTAGCCTCCAGAGCCACAGGGATTACAGGCGTGCACCACCACGCCTGGCTAATTTTTTTTTTTTTTTTAATTTTGAGACAGGGTCTCACTAGTTTTCAGTCTGGCCTCGAACTTGTAACCCTCCCGCCTCAGCCTCCTAGGTTTACAGACGTGAACCACCACTCTGGGCTTAGTACTATTCCTTTTGTAGAATTGAAGTCTGTGCAAGTAGACCGTTGAAACCAAGGCAGGACTGGGGATGCAGCTCCGTGGCTGAGCTCCACCTTAGCATGGTGAGGCGCTGGGTTCAACCCCCAGTACCGCAGAGAACAAAACCCAGCAGAGCACAGGACGGCCGAGATGGAGTCCAAACTCTTCAGAGTCCTTTCGTGGTGGTCTCCTTTCCAGCCCTTGTTCCAGGCGCTTCCCCTGAGATGCCCTGTGGATTGGCCCAGAGAGTCCCAAAATGGGTTCCAAGGAGCCCAGCTCCACAAGCTCCCCCTGGAAGCCGCCCCGTGTCCAGATAAGCTTGGGAAGCACTTGGCAAAGTAGAGAAGCCCATGGGCCTGAGCCAGTGGAGGCTCTGTGGAGTCTGTAGTGAAACAAGCAGATGGAGACTGACCAGAATGTCCCCTGCCTGGCCTACCAGGCCATGAGTCTTGGCTCTCAAGAGCAGCACCAGGCGAGCTCGGCTGCATGGGGCGTGAGAAGCCCTGCTCTCTGGGGGCAGCTGTGCCCCTTCCTGGCCTTGAAGTCCCCGTCTCTCCCCTGCTCACTCTACCCCAGCCACACTGGCCCTTCTTTCTGATCCCTGAAGAGGATCTGCCTTGATCCAACGCAGGACCTTTGCACTAGCTATTACCTTGACCTGGAAGGTCCTTCCCTGTCCATGGCTGGATTTTTCTTAAACTCAGTTTTCCCCTTAGCTGTCATCTAGGAGAGGACTTCCATGGCCCCCAAAGCTGTCATATCCCCTTTGTATTTCCCTGGGGAAGGCATCATTCTCTGGTTTGTTGGGTATCCAAATTTCTCACGAGATAATTGGCTCCGGAAGGGCAAAGATATCTTGTGTCCATCATTGTATTTCTAGAGCTCACTATAGCACCCAGCACAGAGTAGGTGCTCAACTAATTGCGACCAAAGAAACGTGTTTCCTTACAAGGTCCATTTCCCGAGGCACTCCTCTGGCATCCACCTAGAAATGCTGACCCAGCTGTGAGTCTCTGGTGCTTCCCAAACACACCAGGCATGTTCCCGCCTCTGCCTGGACCATTTCTTCTCAGTCTGGCAAAGCCCCACCCTGGCTTCGAAACCCGGCTTTGTTGTCCCTCCCTCTGAAACTGTCCTCAGCAGCCTGGTGTGTATGAGTCGCTCCTTGCCCAGTCCTCCCAAGGTGCCTGTACACACATAGCTTTATCACAGCACAATGCCATTGTGCTGGGACGGACTGGGCGCCTGTTTTTCTCTCGCTCACCGCCTGCTCTCATCCAGGGCAGGGCTCAGCTGACTCAGTTCTGCATTCTGAGTACCTGGCCCAGTGACTGCCACACAGTGAATGCAATGAATGGGTGCTGAATGAAGTCCAAGTTCTTCCTGCCTGCGCCCACTCAGCCAACATGGATAGGGCACTTACGGTGTGCAAAGCCATGAGTTAGACCTTGTACTGGGGCCAGAAATAGACAGAAATCCACCTTTTGGTGGTAAAGGATCATCATTCCAGACGAGGAGGAGATTCTCTGCTCAATAATTCTAACACACGTGAGAGTGGCTAGCACTCATGGGACAGAATGGGCTAGTATTAGTCTCCTATTGCTGCTGTAACAAATCACCACATATTTAGGGGCTTAAAACAGTACGTATTTATTCTCTTATAGTTCTGAAAGTCAGAAGGCCAAAGTAGGTCTTACGGGGCTAAATCATGTCAGCAGGGCTTTGATCCTGGCTCTAGGGGAATTTGTCCCCTACACTTTTCAGCTTCCACATTGGCTCAAGTCCCACATCACTCTGACCTCTGCTTCTGTGGGCAAATCTTCTCTGATTCGGACCCTCCTGCCTCCCTCCTATCAAGCTCCCTCGTGATTACACTGGGATCACATCTGCATGGTCCCTTTGCCTTGTAAGGGGCATATTCCCAGGTTCTGAGGATTCAGACAGGGACTCAGATGGGATTCAGAGGCAGAGGAGGGTTACCTCTTCCTCAGGGAGCCCTCTGGAGCCAGATTTGGAACCACTGAGTCCTGTCCAGTCCATAGTAACCCCACAAGGGTCCTGGTCCTAGCTACAGCTCCACGCTAACTCTATACCGAGAGCTTGGCGTGGACGTCTCATGGAAGACTGTGGAATAGTCACGGAAGTCTCCTCCCATAGAGGACGGGGCTGAGGTCCAAGGCCACACAGAGTCTGGTTTGGACCCCAGGTTCTTGGACTTGGAGTTCAGAGCTCTCTTTATGACGTCCTAGAGTCATGATCACAGAGAAGGTGGTGCCTGACCTCAGGGATTGTGAACCCTGGAAGTGGGGTCACGTCACCATCAAGCCTTGCTCGAAAACGTATCACCCTGAAATGCTAAATGACGAGGCACCCAGGGCCTGGTGTTCCGAGGCAGAGGCAGCAGGGTCACAGGGCTGCAAAGTTCACCTAAGGGGAGCTTGCTCCTGGCTACCTGGCGAGGGCAGCCTGGCACCAGGATGGGGCAGGCCTTGAGGAGGAGGCGTGGGGGGAGCAGGGAGCATCCAGGCACCTGAGAAGGACTCCCTGGCCAGGTCTCCTGTTCTGCCCTTTAAAAGAATGGATGAGCTGGGCACAGCGCTGCACGTCTGTAATCCTAGCAGCTCAGGAGGCTGAGGCAGGAGGGTGGCAAGTTCAAAGCCAGCCTCAGCAACTTAGTGGGACCCTGTCCACCCCCCCCCACCAAAAAAAAAATAATAAAATGGACTGCAGATGTGGCTCAGTGGTTAAGTGCCCCTGGGTTCCATACTGGTACCAAAAAAAAAAAAAAAAAAGGGACAACCTCTCCTGATCCTTCTGCCTGATCCTCTTCCTCTGATGTCCCTGCTCCTCCCTCCCCTGGACTTCTTCTGCTTCTTCCTCCCTGCGTCCTCCTCTGATCCACTTCCCCTGATCCTCCTGCTCAGATCCCCTTCCCCTGGTCTTTCTCCCCTGGTCCCCACTCCCCAGTCTTCCTACTGTCCTCCTCGCAGGTCCTCTGCTTCCCCCCTGTCTGTTGGGCCAGCGGGTCCCAGTGTGGTGGGCTGGGTGATCAGCACCAGGACAAGGAGCCCAGAGACCCTGCTTCCTGCAGGTTGTGTGAGGTGAGGGAAGGAGAGAGGTTTGCTCAGAAGCTCACCTGGGAGCATCAACTCCCACTCCAAGACTGTTCCCCACCCAGGGGAAACCCTCGATTGCTACTCGGAGGAGGTATCTAAGCTGAGGGGAGAGATGGCCTCCCTTTCCAGGAGGCTGGTCACATCTGCCCTGGAGGAGGCCACACAAGGAGAGCACCATTAAGTCACAGGTGTAAGTCAGTGTGAATCTGGAGGGAACAGCCAGCCTGCGCAGGGCTCCCGGAGAAGAGCAGAGGGGGCAGGTGGGCTGCAAGGGCGGGGCCAGGGCCCCTCCGCCAGTCTGCAGGGCCAGGTGGGCAGGGGGGTGTGAGCCCCGGACCTGAGAGGCGAAACTGCCCGGGCTGCTGCCCTTTCACCTTAACAAAAAACTCCTCAGGAAGGAAGGGGGAGAGGGGAGGTAGGAAGGGGGAGGGACGGGGAGGCAGAGGGGAACACAGAGGGACAGAGGGGATGAGGGCTGGCGGGGCAGAGGTGGTCTGGGCACACTGGGGTCCTTCAGCCCGTGGGCAGAGGCGGATTTCCCCACTCGACTCCCTGAGGCCTGGGTCTTCCTCCCCCCTGGTCCCCAGCCCTCGCTCCTGCCCTGGACCTCCTCTGGAGCCTCCTGACCTTTGGGTCATTTTCTTGGGCAGCTGAGATGGCTCTGCCTGGAAGGGCAGGTGTCACAGGCTGTCTGTGCTGTCTTGGGGCCACCCCAGTCAGGGTTCCTGGAAACCTGTCAGAGGGTGGTGGCTGGGTGGGACAGCAGGGAAGAGGGGCTGAGTCTGCTCCTGGCGGGGGAGCCCCTGGTGTGTGCGGGAGGCTGTGGAGCTGCAGTGGAGGGCACATCTGGAGGGCACCGGGGAGGTGCAGGGCGAGGCCTCCTTGGAGCCAGACACAGATCATTAGTGGGCGGATCTGGGCGGGATGCTGGGGCCTCGGGACAGAGGCCAGGAAACTGTATAGAGGAAGAGGAGGATTCCTCTTGAGGGCGGGGTGGGCAGGAGTGGCTGGGGAGGCTGCGCTCTGGCCAGGGGATGCCTGTCCAGGGGTAGGGACTGCTTGTGTGTGGGGGGGTGAGGTGAGGGTAGGGACCTGTGGGTTCCTGGCAGGCCCTGCCCATCCTGCCCCAGTCAGGGTGCCTGCAGGTGAGAGGGACTCAGTGACTGTTGAGTCAACGGAGCCCTCGAAGCCCTCGATGCAGGGCCTAGGGGCAGAGTGAGGGCCTATGGAGTCCTGTCCTCGTCAGCCACGCTGAGGTCCGGTTGGGAGCCCACCTTGGGCTCTGGAGTTTACTTCCCCAACTACCTGATACACACTTTTCCTTGTGGGGAAGGAAGGTATCTATGTTCCCTTCCTGGGCACTGTGATTGTCCCATGGTCACCACTTGGGCTCCATGACCCTAACAATTCAATAAGCACTTACAGAACACCTGCTGAATACAAGCCCTGCTTTGGCTGTAGGGTGGGCACCATTGCAGGAGTTGACTGTTTTTTTTTTTTTTTTTTGGTACCGGGGATTGAACCCAGGGGTACTTAACCACTGGCTGAGCCACTGAGCCACATCTCGGCCCTTTTAAAATTTTCAGACGGGCCTCGCTAAATTGCTGAGGCTGGCTTTGAACTGGTGATGCTCCTGCCTCAGCTTCCTGAGTGGCTGGGATTACGGGTGTGTGCCACCGCTAGGCTAGGGACTTTTAATGTTTGGGGGACCTACAGGAGCCAAGGTCAGCCGGGCAGATGTGGCAGATGTTTGCATCTATTGAACACCCATTGTATACAGGGCCTCCACATCATTCTTTACCCTCCTTCTTCCACCAGTGTAAGGGGTGAGCATCCATGTGCTGCCTCTCCAGCTCCTTGGTCCTGCTCAGATCCCAGGGTGGATCTGTCCCTGCCTCTTCTGGAGCCTGGTGGCTTTCCAGCAGTCTCTGGAGAGGAGGCAGAGGACCTAGGTGGGGGCAGAGCCTAGGCTTGACTGGCAGGGCTCTCCCATCTTCCTGGGCCCTCCTCTCGCTTCTGTCTCCCACCTGTGCTTGATTCCAGGCACCTCTGGGGGTGGCGTGGAGGAGCCCTTTGGACGGCTTCTTCCTCTTCCTCTTGGTCTTCCACATGAGCCAAGCTGCTGACAGCTGCGGGGGTGGTCAGGGGCCTCTCCCTGCTGGAGGCGGAGGGCAGGCCCAGGCAGGAAGGCTCACATCCCAGAGGTGCACTGCGGGGTCCTTGGCCAGGTCCTGCCAGGCCTTCCTCGCTGGGCAGGGAGAGTGGAGGCTGCTGGAGGCGCTGCTTCCAGGCCTGGCCCTGACGCTAATGCTGGCCACCTGGACGGCCGCCGCTCAAGCACTCTGCCCGTCGGTTTCCTCACTGCATGGTTGTGAGGCCCGAGGAGAAATGTCCAGGTCTTCTTAGCCCTGCCCAGGGAGGGCCGCAGAGGGTCGGGAGGCTCCCTCGGGTCCCCCTGGCATCTCCGTGCTGTGGTCTTAACTCCGGCTTCTCATTGGGGCGGGAGGCTGAGAGGGCCTATCCTTCGGCCCGTGAGGCCTCTCTGGGGTGGGTGTCAGAGGGGCTTCTCGGGTGGTGCAGTCTCCAAAGGGGCCTGGGAGTCACTGACTCCCGGGGGAGAAACTGAGAAATGGGGAAACCGAGGCCCAGAGAGGGAGAAGCCTGATGACAGAGGCGAGGGGCCTTGTGGGGGCTAAATAGTGGTAGTGGGGTAAGAGGACTCTGTGATTTTGGAGAATTAACAGAATCTCCTTGAAACTGGGCCTCAAGGTCAAGGTCTGCAGTCCCTGAAAGTAGAAGATGGGGAGCTGGAAAGTTCATCAGTCAACTGGGCAAAACTGGAGGCGGGGGTGCGGGG
>NW_025999880.1:16844426-16954426 GCF_001458135.2 Marmota marmota marmota
CCTGGGGCCACACCTGTGGCTCATTGTCCTGCTCCTGAGGAGACTCAGTCCAGAGGGATGCCCAGAGGAGGCACCAGGGAGGGGAGGCCACGGAGAAGCAGGGAGGCTGGGCGCTTGGGCTGCAGGGAGAGGTGTAGAGGGAGGGTCACAGCAGTCTGGCTGCCTCCCCAGGCCCGGGCTTGCTCCAAGGTTAGTGCTGAAAGGCAAGGCAGTCCTTCCCCCAGCCCAGAATGAGGCCCACCTGGGGGAGGCCAGTCAGCTCCTGGGGCAGAGGGCTCTTGGGAGTGTGGCTCTGGCAGAGGAAGAAGAAGGGCCTTCACTTGTGTCCTCCCCTGGGAGGTGGTCGGCTGGTGCAGGACCTGCCTCTGTCCCCCTCAGGTGAATCCAAGTTCTTCAGGGTCTCTTCTGTCCCCCAAGACAATCTAGATTGCCAGGAAGTTCTTCTCGATGTCTAACCTTGGGGTGGTCTGGAGTTGCTCTCTAGCCTTGGCTTTGAGCTTCCTCCTGCCATACCCTTCACAGGCACGGTGGGAGCAGGATGAAGTCAGGGCTCTGCCTCTCTCCCAGATGGCCTTGCCAATCCCACCCTGGCACTGGGCAAATGAGGGGAAACATCCTGTGAGAGAGAACCGTCTTTTTCTTCATCTTAACATTTTTAATATTCTCCCCACCCCCTTCTAAGCAGGAAGTCTTTCTAGCAGTCTAGCCTCATCACAGGAACCCTGGGTCACAGAGAAAACTCCCTCCCTCCCTGACTCCAGTTGTGGGCAGACAGCCCAGGCCACCCATGCACCTTGTCCCTCAGGCCCTGGCTGCCCCCTGAGGCTCCACATTCAAACAGGCCCAGCGCAGACGCCAGTGTCCTGGCAGCGCCTAAATCACTAGTGCCGCTGTGATTAGGCTGCTAATCTCTGTTGGGTGGAGTGGGTGCCGGCTGCCAGGCTATGGGATCCTGCTGGCTGCTGGGACAGGGACACCTGTCTTCACTGAGGGCCACCCTGGCCATAAGCCTGCTTCCTCCCACTCCCCGGGCACCTCCTCCGGGATTCCCTCTGGATGGGCTCAGGCGCAGGGCTGAGAGCTGTGGAGGGTGAGCTGGGAGGTCACCTTTACCCTGTGACCTCAGGCCCCGTCCCCTTGGCCCCCACCCCTGCCTACAGTGTTGACAGAGCTTGACTGATGTCACTGTCCCTCCAGATTCCCCCCAAAGCCTTGGGAGACAGAATGATATCCTTTTACAAGTGAGGAAACTCGGCTTCCACCCTGGCTTCCTGATAGAATTGGATCCCAACCTCCCTCCGGTCGGTGACCATGTCTGTTCCCCTGACTCATGAATCCCCCAGGCCTGGGGCGACGTCTCCTCTTGCAGACTAGAATAGTCCTAAAGGAGCTGGGGGTTCCCTCAAGTCATCCTCCCCACTCAGATGCAGGGACTGTGGGGGCCACACTACACCTGGGGGAGGAGGTTGGGCTCCAAATCTCTCCACCTTCTCCCCCGAGGCCCTGGCATGCTCAGTGGGGGGTCAGACCAGCCCTCTGGCTCCCAGACCTGTGCAGCCTTGTTCCAGGCCCTTCTGCTCCCAGGGCTGGGTTCTCCGGACTCCCCCCAAGAATGAGCTCAGCCTCCTAATTGCCGCTGAAGATGGAGGATCACCCTACCCCGGGGCTGAGGCTCCAACACCACCTTTGTTTCTGAACAATGAACTGCTAAGAGGCCATCTTGCCCAGGCTGGGCCTGGGCACAGGAAGGGGCCTAGGGGAAGCATTTGGCATGTCCAGCCTGAGCCCCAGGCCCTGGGCGGCTGGTACAGAGGAAAATTATATGGCTGGGGTTTTGGCTTGGACTTCAAGGGCCAGGGGCCCAGCCTCCCTTCAGTTTGGCTATAAAGAGTGGCCCAGGGTCTCTGTCCAGACCAGACCCTGTGCCTGACCTGTGGATACCATGGCTGCCACCACCACCAGCATCCGCCAGTTCTCATCCTCTGGCTCTGTCAAGGGCCTGTGCGTGCCCGGCGGGGGTTTCTCCCGGATGTCCTCTGTCCGCGTCGGGGGTGCCTGTCGGGCCCCCAGCCTCCTGGGAGGCGGCAGCTGCGGCAACATGTCCGTCACCTCGTCCCGCTTCTCGTCGGGTTTCGGGGGTGGCTATGGCGGTGGCTACACCTGCAACCTGGGTGGGGGCTTTGGCTCCAGCTTTGGGGTGTCGGATGCCCTGCTGGGGGGCGGTGAGAAGGAGACCATGCAGAACCTCAACGACCGCCTGGCCTCCTACCTGGACAAGGTGCACACCTTGGAGGAGGCCAACGCCGACCTGGAGATGAAGATCCGTGAATGGTACAAGAAGCAGGGCCCCGGGCCTGCCCGAGACTACAGCCACTACTTCAAGACCATCGAGGACCTGCGCAGCAAGGTAGGAGCCTGCTCTCTGCCCTCTGTCCTCTGCCCTGCGTTCCTGCTTTGGACTCACCCCATCCAACTGCAGATCCTTGCAAACAAGGATCTAGACTCCCATCCCTCCCTCTCCCTCCCTCCCTTTCTCTGAACCCAGCCCTGGCCAGTCTGAGTCCTGCACCTGGAGGACACCTTGTGCTGTGAGGTCACTGGGCGCTCTCCAGGGGGACAGAGTAGAACACCTCCCTCCCTAGAGAGAGAGCACATTCGGGGTGGGTGATGGAGGAGAGATGGGGAAGTCTTCAGAACCTTGAAGGCAGAGATGGCGTTCCTGGTGTAGAGAACAGCTTGGCAAAGGCAGAGGACTGGGAAGGATTTGTGTGGCTTTTGGAACAGGAGGCTGGAGTGTCTTTGCTATCCCTTGCCCCTCTGAGGCTGCCCTCCTGCCTGCCATGCCTCCTTCAGGCAGCCCTTCTGGATGGATGTCACTTGCCTCTGTCCCCAGGTCTTCGAGTCTCTTTAACATTCTGAGGTTCAGTCTGTGTGCTTTAGGTGTGGGTCTTCCCTACTCTCTGTGATGGTCTCTTGAGTTCTCCGAGGGCAGGGACCATGTTTCTCCTGGCAGACTGAGGGGCCCCTGGGGTCAGAAGCTGCATTTTCCCACTCAGTCTGAAGCTAGTCTAATGGAGGAGACCCCCCCCAACCCCCGCCACCTTCCCCTGCACTCATACATGCCCTCATGCCCTCTAAGGACATGGCTGTCGCGGTCTGTAAACATGATCATTTTGGTCTTTGGTACTAACTTATTCTGAGAGTGTCCGCCAAGCTGTGGTCCTAGTGGGGGTTGAGGGGGCAGCAGGGCATGCTGGGCCTGGCTGGGCCTCGGCGTTGAGGCCTGCCCAGGCTGCTGGGTGGAGAGCCAGGCCTGAGGCTGCCCTGTGAGGGGCTCTGTCTGCTCCTGCCCGGGACCTCCACCAGGCAGGGAATTCCTGCCATTTCGCCTTGGAAGCGGAGGCACTGGCAGTGCCAGATCAGATACCAGTTTGGTTGGGGAGTTGGGGAACCCGGGGGAGCCCTGGTGAGTCAGTGCTCTGAGCTACGGGGTTAGCCAGCACCTCACCGTCAGCCCCCGGCGCACCCGGCACCAGACTCGGTCCCTCTGAAGTGTTCACAGCGGACCCTCCCTGTTCCAGCCGGCCTCCTGGGCACTGAGGTGGGTAGGAACTGAGCTCTGATAGATGTCGGCTATAGAGGGGCCCACTGAGGCCCGGAGAGGGGAACAAATTGGTCTTCAGGCTCAGCGGCTCCAGGGTCACTTCCCAGAACTCAGGGCCTCGAGTGAGGCCTGAGAGGGGAGCTGGTGTGACCCTCGATGCCAGGGATGGCCTGGCTGGGGATTGTCCCTCCCACACCCTCCGCCTTTGGGTCTTTTTGTCCCAGTCCAAGATCTACCCAGCTTAAGTGCCACCTGCAAGCTCTTCCCTCTGCACCCCCGGAGTTCTCCATCGGGGCTTTTCTTGCATGTGTCCAAGGATCCCAGTGACAGCAGCAGTGATGATATCCAGCCTCTGCTCCTCCTCATGCTCATTCAGCTGCCCAGCAGGCCTTGCAAAAACCAACCAAACCAAACAGCTTTGCTCTGGGTTAGAGGTGGGAGCTGTCATAACCTCATCAATCAGTGAATGAATCCATCATTTAATTAGACAATCGAACCCTGGGGGCTGACTCTGGGCCAGGCGCTGTGCCCAGTCCTTAGGATTCCAAAAGGAATGAGGCGGATATGGCCTTGTCTGGCTCCCCTGGAACTCAGATTCTAGGGGAGGAGGAAATAAATAAATAAGTAAGTCTTGGAAACCAGACTGCCACCTGGAGAGTGGGAGGGAGGGGGCCTGGGGCAGGGGTCCAGATGGGGCATGTGGGAGGGCTTCCTGGAGAGGGTGACAGTGATGGGGGAGGGGTGCATAAGCATCTTTGTCCTGGTGTCCCTGCTTACCTGTGCCTGGGCATGGTGTCCCCACTGCTCCGAGGCTCTTGGAATTCACATCAGGGTGCTCAGAGGAGGACACCACAGGGACCCTCATCACCCTCATTCTAGCGCATTCCCTAAAGGCTGCAAGAGGGGTGTGGCCAGGCCTCGGGGCTGCCTAGGGAGTATGCTCAGGGAACCCATCACCTCTTCCAGATCCTGGCAGCTACCATCGACAATGCCAGCTTGGTGCTCCAGATTGACAATGCCCGTCTGGCCGCTGATGACTTCCGCACTAAGTGAGTCTGGGCTCCCAGGCTGCGCCGGGGGCTGGTGGTGGGTTCCCAGCTCTGCACATCACGAGTGCCCTGTGTGTTGACTGGGGAGTCCTGGTGGCACCCTGTGGCTCAGACCTCTAACCCTTCCAGGTACGAGACGGAGCTGAACCTGCGCATGAGCGTGGAGGCCGACATCAACGGCCTGCGCAGGGTGCTGGATGAGCTGACCCTGGCCAGGGCTGACCTGGAGATGCAGATCGAGAGCCTGAAGGAGGAGCTGGCCTACCTCAAGAAGAACCACGAGGAGGTGAGGCCTGGTCACGGAACCCAGGAAAGGCCCTCCTGGGAGAGAGCAAGCAGGCCTGGGCTGCAGAATCTCCCCAGGTGGGGCCGTGAACTCAGTCCAGTTCCTAGCCCTGACCCTGACTCCCTAGCTTAGAGGGCCCTGGGGGAGGCCTGGAGGGGCCCATCCTCCAAAGACTCTTCCCTTGCTCCTTGAGGCTTGGCTCACTGCTTCGTGGCAGTTAACTCACTAATGAGTAAATCAGTCTAACACACAATGCTAATTATTATAATTAATTATAATAGTGATAGTCCTAACAACTAGAAGCCTTTGCCCAGCATATTACAGGTGATTCACAGCAATTAATGCAGCTGATATTGACAACATTGCTGGGAGAAAGATACTCTTTCCTTCTTTCTGCCAGTAAAGAAACTGAGGCTCAGAGAGGTTAAGGAATTTAGCCAAGTCTGCACAGGGACCTCACCCCAGGTCTGTCTGACCAGATCTACACTCAGGTCTGACTCCACCTCTCCGCCATCTCTCCTGCCTCCTTTTTCCAGAGAACTCTAGGTTTTAGGTACCCAAAGGCTTAGTCCAAGAATGGAGTGTTCTCTCAGGGACACAAGTGGTCTTCGATCCCCTTCTTGTGGCTGTAGGGGGTGCCTGATTCTCACACAGTAGGACATACAGAAAGTGTTTCCCTCGTGCAGTTGCTTCAGTGAGGCATGGCTCCTGCTGACACCAGCATAGGGCTGGTCCTGTTCCCGTGCTCTGGGGTGGTAGTGGGGACAGGGCAGACGTCAGTGTGGCCAATGAGATTGCCTTGGCCCTTCCTCTGCATGCTGGGAGTTGCTGTCTCTCTCCTGCCCCCCCACATGCTGGAGATGGGTGGAATCTCCCTTCAGCGTCTCAGTGTGTGTTGGGGACATTGTCGTATCCCTAGCTCTGTGCATTTGAGACTTGACATCCGCCTGGGGCCGTCAGGATGAGGAGCCGTTGGTCTGTCTGTCATCAGCGCATGCCTCTCTGAGGTCCTGGGGTCTCTCCTTAGGATGGCCTTGGGTGAGCTCCTGCTGTTTTCTCTGCCCAGGAAATGAATGCCCTTCGTGGCCAGGTGGGCGGGGACGTCAGCGTGGAGATGGACGCAGCCCCGGGCGTGGACCTGAGCCGCATCCTGAATGAGATGCGTGACCAGTATGAGAAGATGGCCGAGAAGAACCGCAAGGATGCCGAGGACTGGTTCTTCACCAAGGTGGGTGGCCGTGTGGGAGCAGGTGTGCTTCACGTGTGGGCACATGTGCCAGTGCTGTTGTGTGCTGGAGCCCTCGCAGATCCGCAGGCTGTCCCAGTTGGAAGGACCTTTGGAAACCAATTGGACCAGCCCTCATGCTTAAATGTGAACTGAGAGTCAGGAGAGGCTTCAGCTTGAGCCCTCCGTGGTGGCCTGGGGAACAGGTCCAGGTCTCCACAGCCCTGGCCAGGGCTCCTCCCACCACAGGTGTTGCAGGATGTGTTTTGGGATCCATAACTCACACCCGGGGTAAACACACACTGAGCATCTATAGGGTGCCAGGGACATTAACAGACATACAAAAAATAAAGCCTGATCCCTGTTTTTGAGGTCCTCCTGGTCAGTTGGGGATAACCGAGTGAATGTCTGTCCAGTTCCATGTAGGCATAGAGGGTCTCTGGGGACAGATGCCTTTGGGGCCCCAGAGAGGCCAGGAAGATGCTGGGGGGCGATCTGGGAGAGAGGGTAGGGGCCGCCCCATCCCCCTCTAACGTCTGCTCAAGCCCCTGCTGCCCACCTGCCTTCCAGACGGAGGAGCTGAACCGCGAGGTGGCCACCAACACCGAGGCCCTGCAGAGCAGCAGGACCGAGATCACAGAGCTCCGCCGCTCGGTGCAGAACCTGGAGATCGAGCTGCAGTCGCAGATCAGCATGGTAGGCCTGGGCCCTTCCCGCCCAGGGTGGCCCCACCGTGTAGACTCCTGCTCAGAGGGCCCGGGCTCCCTGCCCAGCCTTCACTGGCACTCCATGGCGTGGGTCTCTGCCCAGCTACAGCCCCACTGTGCTGGTTGCACCCACAGCCCCACCCGGGGGGGGGACCCCTGTGGGGTGCCCCGCCTCAGGAAAGGGTCCCAGCTCATGGTCACCGTGACCCCTGCCTCTCGGGCCACAGAAAGCATCCCTGGAGAACAGCCTGGCGGAGACGGAGGCGCGCTACGGGGCCCAGCTGGCCCAGCTGCAGGGGCTCATCAGCAGCATCGAGCAGCAGCTTTGCGAGCTGCGCTGCGACATGGAGCGCCAGAACCACGAGTACCAGGTGCTGCTGGACGTGAAGACGCGGCTGGAGCAGGAGATCGCCACCTACCGCCGCCTGCTGGAGGGCGAGGACTCCCAGTGAGTGGGGGTGCCCGACACCTGCTGGGGTGGGCTGGAGGCGACTCTGCCCAGGGAGTGAGACGGAGCACCCCACCGGGGCCTGACCATGAGGAGGCTCCAACTTCCAGAGGACAGCATCTGGAGTGGATTGTGTAGGCAGTTGGGAGCCATGGAGGGATTTGGAGCGCAGGAGGGCACGACCTTCTAGATCTTTTAGAACATTCACTTGGGCTGAAGAGGGAGAAATGGATCAGAGGGGTTAGGGTGGGCTGGAGAGATCAGTCAGGAGAGAGAGTCAGGCCAAAGGAGTCCTGCTGTGTGTGGGAGAAGGGGCAGGAGAGAGGCAGGGCTGGACACCCGGGCATGGCGCCCACGTGCCTCAGTCAGTGCTCAGTGAACGTCAAGTGAGCACGTGAGGAAGTGGGTAGTGATGGCCCTGAGTTTCTGGTCTGGTCGACTGTGTGGCTGGTGATGCTATCAGCCAAGACAAGCCTAGGAGCAGGGCAGGTGAGCCTCTGGTTTGGAGTTGGGAATGTTGATGGAGACCCTGCTGTGAAGGGCTGGCCACCTGGTGAGTCTCCACGCTGAGTCACATGTTCTAGCCCTTTGCTTCCTGACAGTGGTGGAGTCCATCTGTAGTCTAACCACAGTCTCTCCTGAGTCTATTTGCTGGGCCCTTCAGGATATGGAAAAACCACTTGCTCAGCAACTCCTTGTAAATTCTGGGTTAGTGGTCACAAAGTAGCCACAAAGTGCCTCGAGGCTGTCCCTTTTTCTTCCTCCTGCTGTGCACTGTGAGGCTTCATCCTCCCGCCTGTGCACTCTGCGCTCCCAGCTGTGAGTTCCCAGATTGTAGGGAACTCTCTCCCCTCCTCCTTGGCTTCCCTCGCTGCAGATCCTCCCCAGTATGCTCCCAGGGGCCCTCTGGCCAGCCAGCACCCTTGGGCTGACCCGTCCCCTTCTCCTTGCAGCCTGGCCTCTCAGTATTCCTCGTCCCTGGCCTCGCAGCCCTCCCGCGAAGGTAAGAGCTTGCCCCATCCTGCCCGCGGGAGGGGAGAGGCTGAGGATCTTTCTGTGTGGGAGACTGGGGGAGCCGCAGATGGGGTGGCTGGTGTGGGTAGGGTCTCCCGCCTGAGGCTCCTGTGCCCCGTCCTCCACCACCTGCAGCCACGGTGACAAGCCGCCAGGTGCGCACCATCGTGGAGGAAGTCCAGGATGGCAAGGTGGTCTCCTCCCGCGAGCAGGTCCACCGCTCCACTCACTGAAGCCCCTTTCAGCATATTGAAGGCCAAGGGGCAGCCATCGCCTCCAGCTCCCAGCACGCTGCTGCCAGGCCCCAAGCGCCTGCCTGGGCCCCACCCCATGAGCTGCTCAGCCTTTCTGTATCGGCTTCCTGCAGCCCCCCCAATCAGGGGCCTCCTGAGTTTGCCTCGTGACTGCAATTAAAGCTTTGCTGAAGTTCAGCCCTTCAACTTGTGATCTGGTCTGGTCATTGGCTTGGGCAGCGTGGGCTGAGGGATTTTGGGGGAGGAGAGTTCACTGAGCGTCTGGTATCGCTTGTCATCTGCCCACCTGTCCTGCCCACTCCATTCATGCCTGGGGCTCCTGGGAAGATGAGAGGGGAGGAGGCGGAAGTGTCGAGGGTGGAGGCCTGGGATGGCCCGCTAGGCCCGGGAAGTTTCCAAGAATCAGCCTCTGGGTCCCTGTGTTTTGTGGCTGGTCTCTGGGAGGGCCCCACAGACTTTCTGGGGAACACTGCAATTAAAGAATGCTCCTTGCATCAGGCCCGGGCGGGGGGGCGGGGTGGTTCAAGGGCAGAAGGACAGGGGCTGGGCAGGGGGCTTTCCAGAGGAGTGGTCCAGAGCACTACTGATGGATGAGAGGGGGTGGCAGCTGCCCAGCCTGCCCAGGAAACCAGACTGGCTCTGCCTGGCTCAGCTGGGGGTGTGTGGGGGGCGGGGTGGCCACTGTACATGTGAGCGTGGGGGGCGTCCTGTTTGCTTTGGTGGCTTGGCAGCGGCTGGGCTATTGGGGAAACGTTCTCAGCTGCTGTCTGGGGGCTGCCTGGGCCTGTCTGGGAGGTGGAACACATTGGCAGCCTGAAACACGACCACATTCCGCCCAGCGGGCCTGTCGGGACCCTGGGACCCAGGGCTGGGCTTGGGATGGTGGGCAGGGCAGGGTGGAGCTGTGGGGCAGGGCACATGGCCGCCCTGGGAAGTCACATCTTGGGGAGTCTGGAGAGGAAGGGCTCCAGGGAGGAGTCTTTTTTGGAGCCATGTCCGTTAGGTTTCTGTTTGGCTGTGGGATAAGGGCCCCTCATCCTTCCCTTAGGTCTCTTGGGGCACAGAAGGGGTCAGGAGGGTGGAAATGAACACACCACTCACAGATACCCTCTTACCACCCCACTCCTCCCACAGCCCCCATTTCCCCATCCTGTAGCTAAGCTCTGCTTTGCATACCTTAGCCCTGGACGTCACCTGTAGGGGGAAGGAAAGGGAAGATTTAGAAGAGAAGGCTGGGTTCCAATGACCCAGGGATGGGGTCAGGCCAGAAAACTGACCAGAAGGAGCCTTTGCCCCAGAAGTGCATCCCTAGGTGTCAGGGCGTCACAGAAGGGGAGTCCTTGGGAGAATGGGCATAGTGGCTTGGTGAAGGGTTAAGAGGAGCCCCGCCAGCCCAGGCTGGTGTGAGGTGGGCAGGGTGGACCTTGGCTCCCTTGCTAAGCCCTAGTTTCCTCAGCTGGGACCTGGACTAGTAACCTGAGGCTCAGGGGGTTCCTGTGTTGTTGGGGGCTGGGGGGTTCAAGTCCAGATTCTAAGGCAGGACGGGTGCTCCATCCTTTTTGTCTCCCTAGCACCCAGCCTTGGGACTGCCATGTGTGGCAAAGGAAAGCAACCTGGTGGGGGCGGGGGCCATGCCATTTCTCCATCGGACCCAGCGTCCAGGAAGCCTTTGCTGAGGTGGCAGCTGCTTGGGAGGGCCTGTGACGGTGACGTCCTGCCTTCTCCTCTTCTCCGTATTAGGTCATGGGAAAGCATAGCTGGAGGGCCAGCCTGATTCACAGGTGACGGACCTGAGACCAGAGACACACACATGCACATGCAGACGCCCAGCGCAGGGGTTTGGAGAAATGAGGCAAAGCCCTGATGTTGGGAGGGGAGGGGGGCCCACAGCCACCTGGGAGCTGGCAGGTAGCCAAGGGTGATGAAAGCCCAGGGGAATGGAAACAGAGCAGCGAGCCTGTTGTAATCGCTACGCCCACTTACCGGCCTATAAAGGAAGCGGCGAGCCCCAGCAGTAACACGCACCTTGGCGCCTCGCTACCTCCTGAGCCCTCTTGTTCTGTGCCCGCCACCCGCTGCCACCATGACGACCACCATCCGCCAGTTCACCTCCTCCAGCTCCATCAAGGGCTCCTCTGGCCTGGGGGGCGGCTCATCCCGCGCCTCCTGCCGACTGTCTGGCAGCCTGGGTGGCGGCTCCTGCAGGCTGGGGTCAGCTAGTGGCCTGGGCAGTGCCCTGGGGGGTGCCAACTACTCTAGCTGCTACAGCTTCGGCTCTGGCAGCAGCTATGGAGGCAGCTTTGGGGGTGTTGATGGGCTGCTGGCCGGAGGTGAGAAAGCCACCATGCAGAACCTCAATGACCGCCTGGCCTCCTACCTGGACAAGGTGCGGGCCCTGGAGGAGGCCAACACCGAGCTGGAGGTGAAGATCCGAGACTGGTACAAGAAGCAGGCCCCTGGGCCCGCCCCCGACTACAGCCATTACTACCACATCATCGAAGATCTGAAGAACAAGGTAGGGCCTGCTGACAGGAGGGGCCCCTGGGAGCATGACTTCTCCCATGTCCTATAGAGAAGGCCTGGAGTCTAGTCTGGGCTGCCACAGGGTTGCAGGAAATCTAGGGCCTGGCGTCCAGAGCCTGTCGTGGAGACCCTACGTGGCCCACATTGCCCTTTCCTGGGGCAGCATCCTGGGCCACAGAGAAGCAGGCCTTGTGAGGCTCCTTGGAGCATCGATCTTCCCCTCAGGCAGTGTCTTGTCTCCTCGTGTGGTTGCGGGATAGTTCTCGAGGATGCATGTGGAGGCCTGGTCCCAGGCGGGGCATCTGGACACATGGGCATCTCTCCTTTAGAGCAGAGGCCGGCAGGACCTGGAGTAGTGGGATGGGGGTCTGAGCCAGCTCCTGATGGTATCTGCTAGGAGGAGAGGCAGGAGGGCAGAGGTAGAGCTCAGCATAGGGGTGGTCTCTCATGTGCCTTGTTTAGGGATTTCTCTGTCCCTCAAGATTGGGGCTCTGCAAACCCCAGGGAGTGGGACTGAATGATGGAGCCCCAGGTTAGCACTTCCCAGGGGTTGTGATTTCTGATTTGAAATTACTGTTGGAGAGGGTTCCTCTAGCAATCTTTAGGGGGAGACCCTCAGGGGCACCATCTGGCTAGCTGTCAACAGGGGATTGGTCACACTCCCTCTTCACTTTCTGGAATTCTGGAAGAGCTGAGTGTCTGGGCTGAAGACATTCTCCCATTCTCCTCTGGAGCTGCCACCTTCCCAGCCGGCTACCTCCTCTGCTTTGAGGGCAAGCCCTGCAGGGGGGTTAGGGATAGATAGGGGTAGGGGAGGCAAGTTTTGGCTCATGAGAATCCCTCTTGCCCGCTTCTGCCAACAATGACGGCACAGTATATGGGAGAGGCTGGTGGGAAGATGGGGTTCCTGAAAAGGCAGCTGGTCCTGGCCCCCAGGCAGGGAGGCCTGCTCGGAATCTGGAGCTAAGCTGACCTGGTTGCTTTCCCAACTCCCCAGATCCTCACAGCCACTGTGGACAATGCCAACATCCTGCTGCAGATTGACAATGCCCGTCTGGCTGCTGATGACTTCCGTACCAAGTAAGTCCCTTTCAGGTGACTGGCCGGGGGAGAGCAGGGGGCACCCCGTCCTCACTCCAGGACTCCCCTGTTGCTTGTGGCTAGGTCGAAACTGGGGTGGGGCAGTCCTAGGGGCCAAGAGCCCTCCCCCTTAGTTCAGAAAGAGAAATGTGGCCAGGTCTGAGGGGTCACTGGGCTTAGGCAGGTGGTAGGAGAGGGAGAGGAGGAAGGAAGCAGAGAGGGGGAGAAGCAAGGGAGAGGGGTGGAGTGGGGTCCTGCTCTACGATGGTTTTAGGGGTCCAGGCTGGAATTTGTTTCCACTTCATAAGTCCTTAGAGCCCTGGCAGAATGAAGGCAGGGCCGGGGCCAGGGCCTTGTCCTGCAAGTCCAAGTCCACTGAAGTCCCTGGTTGCCATTGCAGGTTTGAGACAGAGCAGGCCCTGCGTCTGAGTGTGGAGGCCGACATCAACGGCCTGCGCAGGGTGCTGGACGAGCTGACCCTGGCCAGGGCTGACCTGGAGATGCAGATTGAGAATCTTAAGGAGGAGCTGGCCTACCTCAGGAAGAACCACGAGGAGGTGAGGTGGCAGGGGCAGCAGGTCAAAGAGGCTGAGGAGTGGGTGGCAGGGCCCTGGGGCTGGGCTGCTGTTGAGGCAATGGGAGAGAGCAGAGCAGGCTCACTGGGTTAGTCACTGCATAGGGCTGCCCCATCTACAGAGCCCTGATCCCAATGGTCCAGAAGGCAGCCTCCTCCATATACCACACTGCTTCTCTGCATCCAAAACCTCCCAGGAGTCACCAGGGCCTCCCTCACAATGACAGAAGATGAGTGGGGATGTGGAATCCTGCCTCAGTTTTTAAACCCACAAATCTGTACCTTGCAAATCCATTTGGAAGTTGGAAGAGGAAATTTTTAGGCTCACAGGCCTAAGAATTAGCTCTTTGGAGAGCTCTCAGTCTAATGAGGGAGGCAGGACCCATGGTGAGCAGAGGATCAGAAATCCTTAAGAGGGTCTAAGGAAAGCAGCTGGGTAGAGCAGAAGAGGGGTCGGTAGGAGTAGGGCGTGGAGAGACCCAGATGAAGGGTGTGGGGAACTTGGGAGTGGGGGGGCCGAGACAGGTTCAGATGTTCATGCCCACATCCCCCTTGTCCACAGGAAATGAACTCCCTGCGAGGCCAGGTGGGCGGTGAGATCAATGTGGAGATGGATGCAGCCCCTGGTGTGGACCTGAGCCGGATCCTGTCCGAGATGCGCGACCAGTATGAGAAGATGGCAGAGAAGAACCGCAAGGATGCTGAGGATTGGTTCTTTAGCAAGGTGGGGGGCTGCTGCAGGCCAGATGGGGGTGCAGGAGCATGAGCCCCAACAGTAGCCCACTGCCTAGCATCTTGGGGCTGCTCCATCCTCAGTGAGGGGCCTGGACTTAAGGGATCAGGGTCACCTAACACATCAACAGACCTGGAACTTAGCAAAAGCTGGGGCTTGGTGGACGGGTGGGGAGGAGGGGAGCCCCCAAGGAAAAAAGGCAGAGGGAGTTTCCATTGCTCTCTAAGAAGTCAGGAACTAGCACAGGCGCCAGGCTACATGTCCTGGCTGGCCCTCAAGTTTCCTGTTCTCTGCCTCCCACTTGTGGGGTTAACCATAAAGATTGAACACTTCAGAGTTCCTTCCTGGGCTTCAGGAAGTGAGAAGTGGGTGAGAAGGAGGAGAGAGGTTCAGGATAGGTCAGGAAGGTGGCCATGGCCCTGGGGAGGGGGATGTGCTGGGGAGTGAGAAGAGTCAAGGTGCTTGTCTGAGCCGGTGGCGGCCGGGGGCCATCTGATTTGGAGAAGGGACCCAGGCTTATGCTGCTCTGTCCCATGTCCTGTCTGCAGACAGAGGAGCTGAACCGCGAAGTAGCCACCAACAGCGAGCTGGTGCAGAGTGGCAAGAGCGAGATCTCCGAGCTCCGGCGCACCATGCAGGCCTTGGAGATCGAACTGCAGTCCCAGCTCAGCATGGTAGGAATGCTGCTGTGTGTCGGGGGGTGGACCCAGTGCTGGGGAGGGGGCACTGCCACCCTCACTGACCCCTGCTTCCCCCCATTTCCTATAGAAAGCATCCTTGGAAGGCAGCCTGGCAGAGACGGAGAACCGCTACTGCGTGCAGCTGTCCCAGATCCAGGGGCTGATTGGCAGCGTGGAGGAGCAGCTGGCACAGCTGCGCTGCGAGATGGAGCAGCAGAACCAGGAGTACAAGATCCTGCTGGACGTGAAGACGCGGCTGGAGCAGGAGATTGCCACCTACCGCCGCCTGCTGGAGGGCGAGGATGCCCAGTGAGTGGGGTCTAGGGCCAGGGCTGGGGGCCTCGGGGCGAGGCACCGACTCTCAGACCTCCATCTAATCTCCTCCCTGTCTGTGTTTCTTTGCAGCCTGACTCAGTACAAGCCAAAAGAACGTAAGGACCTTGATGGCTGGGGATGGGCCAGGGCAAGGGGCAGGAAACCCACCTGCACGTTGCTGGGACAGAGTCCCCAAGGAGCTCCTCATTGATGACTGGGGGTGGCTGAGTGGACCTGTTAGGACTCAGAATTGATGTTCAGGGAAAGGATCAAATAAGAGGCCCTGGCTGTTCTGAGGAGGGGGCCGGGCAGGGAACTGGTCCTTACCCTGTTAGCCTGGAGACATGGTCCCAGCTCTGGAGACTCTAACCCTGATGGGAGTATAGAGACAAGGTCTCAGATGTTTGCTCCTGAGGCCTGATAGGTGAGCAAAAGCAGTCCTGTCTCCTGGGGACTCTAGCCAGTGGGAGATAGAGACATTGTCCTTGTCCTCCAGATCCCAGTCTAATGCAAAGATGGATCCTAGTTTAATGGGGGGTAATGGGAACCTGGATTTTGTCTTGGAGACTCCAGTCTGATGGGGAAGCTGGGGGCATAATCCCTGTATCAGAGACTGCACAGAATTGGAGATAGAACCCCTTTCATGGGGCATCCGGTCTACATGGCCCTTCTCTTGCAGAAGGGTGCAGCGTGTCAGAATCAAATAACCCACTCAGGAAACATGAAGTCACCGTGAAGGGTGGGATGGGATGGAGGTGTTGGCAAGGACAGGAGGGACGTGATGTTGAGGAGACAGCACAAACATTCACAGCAGCTGGGAGAGGACCAGGGGAGGGGGCTGGCTGGCTGCCACTCAGGGGCATAGCTCTAAGTGTCGGTTCCTCCTGCAGCCGTGACCACCCGACAGGTGCGCACCATTGTGGAAGAGGTCCAGGATGGAAAGGTCATCTCCTCCCGCGAGCAGGTCCACCAGACCACCCGCTGAGGACTCAGCTCCTCCTGGACAGCCCCCCGCACGGCAGGGAGGTGGCTGTCCCCTCTGCCCCACAGCCTCTGGCCTCTCCAGCCTCAGTACCTTGCTTCAGTCCCTTTCTCATATTGTCCCGTCTGATACCAATAAAGCTTGTTGACCCAGATGTGAACTGTGTGCTTGCCTTGGCTATTGAAGTGGGCATAAGTGACAAAGGATGGACTGGGAGGGGACCGGGGGAGGGGAAGCAGTCCTCAGACACCCACCTTGTTGACATGCAGGTCAGGGGTCAGCTTGGACCAGGTAAAGAGTAAGTCTGGGGAGAGCTTGGGTTGCTTTTCTGCTTCCTGAGCCATCTTGCCCTGGTCATCTGGGAGGGTTGTCTGGGTCCAGCCAGACATGGAGTGGGGTCAGCGTATCAGGTTGGGCCTCAGTAGCCCCCCATAGCCTCCCGTGTAGTTCTGAGACCTCGGGCCGTGGGAAAGTGTCTTCCTCTCACTGGGCCTCATTTCTCATCCATAAATGGACAGAAGATCTCAGGTGCAGGACTGAATTCCAAGGATGACTCATCCAGTTCTTGCTCCTCCCCCAGAGGGGGCAGGAGGTGGGCGAGAACTGGGAGAGGCCCAGAGGTTGGGTAGGTGGAGGAGGCAGGCTGGGGTGAGGGCCCAGGTTCCCGTGGGAGTTTCAGGAAACCCCCAACAGGGGCTCCCGAGGCCCCTCCCCAGGAACAGGGCCTGGGAAGCCAGTGTACCTGGGATGGCTGTGGCCCCAGGCCGTGTAGGGGAAAGGGTGGGGCCTCTCTGGGGATGTCTCAGACGGTCAGCTAGCACCGGGTGGGCAAGTGGGGGACTCCAGGGTGGCTGTGCCCGGAGTCAGGGCCCTTCTCCCTGGCCACTGGCTCCCCTTGGCTTCCCACCTGGGGCAGGGGTGTTGTGAGGGAGGGTGGGAAACTGCATGGCAGGGAAGGGGAGGAGGGGCAGTCCTGTCCCCGCCACTCTTGCCACTCCTCGGACACCCTGAGCACCAGCCCTGTTTCATTCTGGGGCAGGTGTGGGAAATAATGAGGAAACACCTGTGTCTTCCTTCGAGTAAATCCGGAAGCCACTGGGTCGGGCCCTGCCTTTCCGGTTTTCTTTGAGGAGTGGAGGCAGGTGGAAGGGGTTAATGAGAGGAGGGTGTCCCCACCCCAGTTCATTGCAGGGCCTTGGGGAGGGGTTCGGCTTCTGCAGAATCAAATCAGGGTCCTGCAACATCTTCCAGTGCCTGGAGGTGGGGGTGAGAACTCGGGGGTGGGGGGCGGGGAAGGAGACAGGAGTTGCCAGAGCCCCATGAGGCCGGGCACGGTGGGGGCTTGGGACAAGCAGGGATGGGACAAGCAGGTGGGGGCAATGGCAAGAACCATGGCCACTGGGGTGTGGGTTCATCGGGTGGTGGCAGGTCATCTCTGGACCTTAGAAGCTGCCGTGTAAAACGAGGGTGAGAGGAGTCGCTAATGGCCTTCCAGTCTGGTACCCCAGGACCGGATAGAGCCCGGAAATGAGCCCATGGGGGCACCTGCAGGACTCAAAGCCAGGCAGACCCTTCTCCATCAAAGCTGGTGCCTCTCTGCTGTCTAGCAGCAAATATGACAATCGGGATCCGATGGGGGCAGGCAGGAGGCCCATTCCCCCACCCCCCACAGCACATCTGCCCACAACCAGAAGAACCAGCCTGGGACTGTGCATGGCTCATCTTGGAGGGTGAGCTCATTTATCTGAACCAGAGTCCCAGGAATTGGGGAGAGTCTTGGGAAAGGCACCCCATTGTATGGATGGGGACACTGAGGCTTCCAGGAGCAGTGACTCAGCCCTTCTCCTGGAGCCTGGCATGTCAAAGGTGGAGCAGGGCGGGAGAGGGGAGTGATCCCAGTCTGTGCTGGGAAGAGGTGCCCAGCCCCACTGGCTCTCAGACAGGGCTGTCCCTCTTCTGGAGACTCTAGGGATCCACTCTTCCTGAGGGGGTGGGTGAGGAGGGGCCAGAGTGTAGGGAGGACTGGTGACGGCTCTGGTTGTACCTGTCTGGGGGGTCTAAGTCCCTCCCCACAGATTGAGGGGGCGGGTGACAGAGAGCGAGTGCCAAGCCAGCAGAGACAGTGGCTGTCATGTTGAGGGGGGTTTCCAAGGGATGGTGTGGGGAGATTTGGTGTTTTTTCTGGGCACCCCAAACAAGCTCAGGCTTCTGGGTTTATGCAATTGACCCTGGATTGGGGACCTATGTGTTGGGACGACATGGAGAGGGCTCATCCTTCACCCACACCAGCTTGCAACCCCGCCCCCATCACCCTGGCCACAGCTGTGGTCTGTGATTGCCCCTGGAGTAGCCGCACCCACTCTCCTATGACGACACACACCTGATTCCCAGGCCACGCCCAGGCCTGCTGAAGCCAGCCCTGGGACTCTTCCTCCACCATGCTGCTGCCCTGGCAGGGGCTGACCTGACATATGGCCTGGGGAAGAAGGATGTGGTTGGTGGGCAGCTTTGCCCACAACATTGCCTGGCTCTGCGCCTGGCTCCACACTGAGTGGGAGGGAGAGGACACAGGCCTTGGCTCAGAGGGACAGTGTCTGCTCTGAGAGGCCCTAGCTTAGGGGTGGCAAGCAGGGCACAGTGGCTGGCCTGTGGGTCTCTTGGGGAGCTGAGGGGAGCAGAGAAGCCAGAGTCAGGGCTGTCCTGCCCCAGGCACAAAGGAGGCTGCATCTGAGCTTGATAGAACATCGGGCTCCCTTGAAGGCCCCTTGTTTATGACCAGTGTGAGGGGATGTGACTGCTCTCCCCCAGATGGTGGGCATCAAACGTGCAGGAGGAGAAAGGACCCACTGAAGTCCTCCTGACTTGGGAACCAGGCACGGATCCAGGGTCTGGACTCAGACATTTGTTCGCCATTAGGGACCCTGCCTGCTCTTTCCCTTGTACCCATCATGACCCGACCACAGAGTACCGGCACTGTCTTTACCACCTTCTCTCACCTGCTAGATTGTGTATTCTGAAGGCTGCTTTGTCTTGCTCTTTGAATCTGAGGGCCTGGCACATGGTGGGTACTTATAGACACCTTTTGAATAAATGTGGTGGTGGCCACGGTCCTCCAGGGGCTTTGTTTATGTCCCTCCTTCTCCTCTCATGTGCCTGTAGGATCCCACTGTTATTCCCATTTCCCAGAGAAGGAAACCAAGGCTCAGAGAGGCTAAAGGGCTTGCCAATCTCCGCCCTGCTGGCTTCAACTCCAGGCTGGTCTGTCCTGCTCCAGTGGGGCTCTGAAGCCCACGGCTCTGGCTTGCCCTCCCCAGGGGCTGGGAGTGTGCAGCCCCCCACCCCCTTCTCTCCACCTCCTAGCACCCTGGGCTACCTTCTGCCTCCCCAGCATGGGAATCTCCTGGGGAGCTTGTAAAACAGTCCCAGGACCAGGCTTGTCCTGGGCAATGCTAATAGAGGGTTTGGAGCAGGGGCTGGAGTCTGCGTGGGGATTCTGATGATCACGGCAAGCTGAGGCGGGGCATTGGCCAATGATGTCTCCCGGATAACTCCAAGAGTGACATGACCTCATCCTGAGAGGGGTGGGGCTAAGGATGGAGGGAAAAGCAGGGCGGGGGTGGTGCCTAGATTTGGTACTGAGAGGGGCTGAGAGGTCCTGTTCTTGATGAGCTTGGGGCAGGTGTGCAACCTTGACATGGAGGAATTGTCCCAACTCCTTGTCTGCCAACTGGTACCTCCCAAGCCCAGTTGCAGCCTCTCCAGGAGAGGACCCTTCAGAGGGTTCAGAAGAGGAGGGCAGCTCCCTCCTGTACAGCTGAGGCTTGGGGTGACCCTCCTGAGCTGCTGCTTCCTGCAATAGGGCGTGACCGAGGACCGAGCACCCAGGGTTCCCTGCAGGGAGTGCTGTATTTCTGGCTGCAGTTTTCTCTCCAGGGTCAAGTGACAAATTCTTCTAAGGTTGGAATCTATGCCATCATCTCCCCCACCCCAGCCTCTGAGTGCTGGGTACACAGTGGGCATGTGATCTGTGGTGTTGGCTGAGTGGTTTGATGGGGCAGTGAGCACACCCCAAGACCTTCAGTGGTGGGGTACAAACACACACACTGGGGGCAGAGAATGAAGAGATCCCTGAGACCCCAGGCTGAGAGCCGGTGTGGACCTTGGCTGGGCAGTTGGAGCTGGATCCCAGCCTCTGCTTCTCCACTTGCGTGGTGTTCAACCCCGGGCCAGTCTTTCACTCTCTCTCTGGTTGGGGCTTGGTGGCCTTTGAGGCCATTACTAGCCCTGAGGGTGAAGTCTGTGGTTGAACTCCAGGCCTGGACACTGGGGTTTTGGTCCCTGATTCTGAAGTCTCTTTACTCATATTTTGTGCTAGGGTTAGGCACTATCAGGTTCTTTTTCCCAGGTCCAGCCCCCAAAGTGCCGGCATCAGCTCTGTTCATACCTCTGAGCTGATGGCCCATGAGCCTGAATGAGATGTGGCAATAACCCTGTGTCTCAGCTCTGGTCATGCTGAGACAGAATTTCCTGTCCCAGCACAGTTCAGGCACAGGCAGGCCTCTCTGGACTTCTCTCACCCCAACCGAGACACCACAGAACAAGGACAGTGGCCAGCATCTCGGGTCACCCCACAGCACCCAAGGGGGCCTCTATGTTTTGGCCCAGATCCCCAATCCTCCCTCCAGCTTTCAGTGCCAGGGCAGGCTCTCAGGCCAAGGTCATGACCACTGTGGGCAGAGCTCATGCCAGGCACTGCTGGGAGGTGGGTGGAAATTAAAGTTCCTTGGCCCCTGCCTGCAGAGCATTGTGGGAGTTTGGAGAGCCTCTGTTCCAAGGCTTAACGCTGAGAACTTTAGGTGAATCCCTTCCTCTCTCTGATTCTCCCTCAGTCCTCCTTACTTTATAGGGTTAATTCAAGGATCAGGAAAATTGTATACATTTAAGAAGTTCAACGAGAGTGGCTCCGGATAGTGGACAGGGCATAGGTTGGGACAGCTGACAGGCTGGGGCTCATATATTATCCCCTGTTGACTGATGATGTCTTGGGAAGCCAGCTCCCTTGACTATGGACTAGTGTGGGAGACCCACCTGAGGCCCACCTCACAGAACGGGATATAACATGTTGGAGTCAGGCAGTCTGTGTGGTGCCTGAGGGGCCAGGGGACCAGAGATTCGTAGTGTCCTCCTCCCCTCCCCCGCTGAATGAATGAAGCTGCCAAGCCCAGCCTGGGATCTGTGGACATGACAGAGAGCTGTTGAGAACTGGTCCCTGGGCAGGACTCTTTCCATGTGGGGACTCTGAGGTCATGGCAGGACCAGGGGTCACATATAAAACTAGTGGCAGGACAGGGTGTCCCTCCCGCCACAGTCTAAGGTGGGTACCCCAGGTTAGGTGAGGGCAGTAGGTGGAGTAGAGGAGCCATGTACTGAGTTGGGGTGCTCATCAGGTAGGAGTGTGGGGGTGCAGGGCCCTGGGTGGGGTGCTACAGTGGAGAGGTGGAGTGAGGGGCAGCTGGGCTGCAAGGGAAGGATGGGAGGCTGAGGAGAGGCCAAGGGCAGGGCTGGTCATGGGGCAGGGACAAGGGGCCTTCCTTGCTTGTTCCTTTGTGGCTGGTGGTGTGTTCTCCCCTTGTACAGATGAGAAAGCTAGTGTCCAAGGACCAGAGGACCTGTCTGGGCTCTGTAGGCTGTGGAGAGCAGCCTAGGAATGCAGCTGGTAGTGGGTGCTGTTTCCATGGCAACCTCAGAACCAGGCTAGAGCCAATGGGGAAAGAGAGTCCTGGGATTTTTAGATCTAGAAAAGATGCCCCAACCCTCCAGCCCAGCCTTGGAAAAACAGGCCCAGAGAAGGGAGGTGAGAACCCTCGGGTCACACAGTGAGATAAACAGAATTCCACCATGAACCCGGCTCTCTCCTATGAACCTGGCATGTTGAACCCCCATAGCTGCACCCCGAGACAGCCCAGGAGGGCATCGCTGAGGGCTCTTTCAATCAAAGCATTCACTGTGGGGCAGGGAGTCCTTCTGTTGGGCTGACTCACTGCCTGGGGACGCGACTGCCACAAAGCAGCCTGCACCAAGGCCCCTGGGGCTCCAGGAATGGGAACCGGCTCCCGGCCGCCCAGCCTGAGTCACTACTAACTCCGAGTTGTGCGTGTTTTTCACTTGGCCCCACACCCCCAGAGTTGGGCGGGAACTCTGAGACGGCACCGCACACAGAGAAGTGAGTCCACCCTGGGCTGAATAATCCAGAGTAGGAAGTCAGATGGGACCGGAGTGATGAAATCAGAGGGGAACCCGGAGTCAGCAGTTGGAGGGCCACGCCTTCCCCGGGTGCATATAAAGGATCCCGGGGATTGAGATGCCACAGCATCCTCTCAGCCGCCCTGAGCACCTTTCTCTTCCCTCTGGTGACTCGCTCGCTCGCTCACTCACCTCCTCCTTGGCACCATGACCACCTGCAGCCGCCAGTTCACCTCCTCCAGCTCCATGAATGGCTCCTGCGGCATTGGTGGTGGCTCCAGCCACATCTCCTCTGTCCTGGCCGGAGGATCCTGCCGGGCTCCCAGCACCTATGGGGGCCTGTCAGTCACCTCCTCCCGCTTCTCCTCTGGGGGAGCCTGCGGGATGGGGGGCGGCTATGGCGGTGGCTTCAGCAGCAGCAGCAGCTTTGGTGGGGCCCTAGGTAGCGGCTTTGGTGGTGGCTTCGGTGGTGGCTTTGGTGCTGGTTTTGGTGTTGGCGATGGCGGCCTCCTGTCTGGCAATGAGAAGATCACCATGCAGAACCTCAACGACCGCCTGGCCTCCTACCTGGACAAGGTGCGCGCCCTGGAGGAGGCCAACACCGACCTGGAGGTGAAGATCCGAGACTGGTACCAGAGGCAGCGGCCCTCCGAGACCAAAGACTACAGCCCCTACTTTAGGACCATCGAGGACCTGAGGAACAAGGTGGGTGACTGATGGTTGGGGTTTTGAGAGAGACAAGGGCTGCAGTGGCCTTGAGTAAATCTCTTGTTGGCAATTCCATTTACAAACAGGGAGACAGAGATGCCTTTGGAGAGTGGACAGATAACTGGTGTCAGAGGGTCCCTTTTCAGCATTTCTGTGTCTCAGCTGGGTCTGGAACTCTGCATCTCCATGCAAGAGTTCATTATACTGCATGCTCAATTTCTCAGCTTTGGGTCCAGGATAGGGGCGGCGGGAGATGTGGGTGCATCCTTGTACACCCTGAGCCAAGTGGAGAGGTGTCTTAGCCTGGTTGGGGGAATATAGGGCTTGCCCTGCCAGACAGCTGATCCTCAAGTTTGGGAAGACTCCTTTTGTCCCTCTCTGTTCTTCACCCTTGAGCAGCAGGGTCCTTGACTGACCTCCTGTCCTGTCATCCCCATTCCAGATCATTACTGCCACCATGGAGAATGCACAGCCCATTCTGCAGATCGACAACGCCAGGCTGGCAGCTGACGACTTCAGAACCAAGTGAGCATCCAACATGATGGGCTGAGGGCAGAGGGCAGGGGACAAAGGAGTAGGGCTATCCATCCAGACATCAATCCTTGGGAACCTTAAGGAGGGGACCTGAGGCTCTGAACTCTATCTTGCCAGGTATGAGCATGAGCTGGCCCTGCGCCAGACCGTGGAGGCCGATGTCAACGGCCTGCGCAGGGTGCTGGATGAGCTGACCCTGGCCAGAGCCGATCTGGAGATGCAGATTGAAAGCCTCAAGGAGGAGTTAGCCTACCTGAAGAAGAACCACGAGGAGGTGAGGCCATAGCCGGCTTTGGGGTTAGGAGGCTGGTTGGTTGAGTTGCCGGATCTGCCTAGGCTCAGGAGAGGGGTCAGCTGATCTGACATCCCCTTCTATCCCTTCCTAGGAGATGCTTGCCCTGAGGGGTCAGACTGGTGGGGATGTCAATGTGGAGATGGACGCGGCCCCTGGTGTGGACCTGAGCCGCATCCTGAATGAGATGCGCGACCAGTATGAGCAGATGGCCGAGAAGAACCGCAGAGATGCTGAGGCCTGGTTCATAAGCAAGGTGAGGCTTGGGTCCTCTGCACTCCTACAGGAGGACTTCCTAGCTGGGGAGGCTTAGGAGAGCCTCACACCTTTTGCTCCTGTCTCCTATCTCAGACTGAGGAGCTGAACAAAGAAGTGGCCTCTAACAGCGAACTGATACAGAGCGGCCGCAGTGAGGTGACTGAGCTCCGCAGAGTGTTCCAGGGCCTGGAGATCGAGCTGCAGTCCCAGCTTAGCATGGTATGAAGGATGAAGCCCCACTGCAGCCCCCAAGTCACCAGCAGTGGCCACCCCCCGCAACACTGTCACAATCCAGTCCTATATATTTTTTTCCCCACTGGTGGAACTGGAGCCACCATAGTATCCATTGTAGAAATGGAGAAATTAAGGCCTAGAATGGTGAAATATTTTTCTCCATGTTATCTGACCCAGCTGGAGTCAAAAATCCTTGCATCTCTCAGGAAACATGGCCCAGAGACCTGGAGGGACAGGTGTGAACACCTCTGTTGACTTTCCTCTCCCTTCTCCATTTTCAGAAAGCATCCCTGGAGAACAGCCTGGAGGAGACCAAAGGCCGCTACTGCATGCAGCTGGCCCAGATCCAGGGGCTGATTGGCAGCGTGGAGGAGCAGCTGGCACAGCTGCGCTGCGAGATGGAGCAGCAGAGCCAGGAGTACAAGATCCTGCTGGACGTGAAGACGCGGCTGGAGCAGGAGATCGCCACCTACCGCCGCCTGCTGGAGGGCGAGGACTCTCAGTGAGTGGGACCGCCAGTGTTGCCTCTCAGCCTCTCAGCCCCCTGCAGTGTCCAGCTCATCTAATGCTCCCGTTCTTTCCCCCACAGCCTCTCATCCTCCCAGCACTCATCTGGCCAATCCTATTCTTCCCGGGAAGGTAAGGTTCCTGGGGATCCTGGGCACTGTGGCCGAGCCCCTCTCTGCAGAGCCCCTGGGTCTGCCCAGGAGTCTGCTCAGCTCCCAGAGCCCTTCTCACCTCCGTTCCTCTCTCTCTCCTGCAGTCTTCTCCTCATCCTCTCGCCAGACCCGGCCCATCCTCAAGGAACAGAGCTCCTCCAGCTTCAGCCAGAGCCAGAGCCAGAGCCAGAGCCAGAGCCAGATCCAGAGCTCCAGGAACTGATCTGCCTCTCCCAGAACCTCCTGCCACCTGCAGGCCTCGCCTCCTGGAGGGAGGCCTGGGCCAGGACCCTTTCTCCCAGCGCGGCCCCAGCTGTCTCCCTTTCCCTGTGCTGGTGGTGGGCTAATAAAGCTGACTTTCTGGTTGATGCAAACCTGTGTGATCTCTGTGCTTGAGCTGATGGGAGGGATGTTGAAGGTTTCTCCCAGGAACCCTCCTGGGGCCCCATACCCTGAGGGGTGCAGGAAACAACGTGTCTCAGAGGAGCTGGAAGGGTCTTGCTAGGAGAGTGCCATGCCATGGCGGGGTGGGGTGGGCGGGAGACACAGGAAGGGGGGAGGCTTTGGATGTGAGTGGATGGTCTCCTTTGAAGCCTTCCACAGAAGTTCCTTCATTATTCTCCCTAACGACCCTGTGAGGGCTGTTGTGATCAGGGCTCCTTTTGGGCTTGACCACCCCTGGGATTCAGGGAGGTTAAGTAATCTTGGGTAAAACCGTTCAGATAGGAAGTGGCATTTGGAGTTCAAACTCAAGTGTACTTGGCTACAAAGTCCATATCTTTCTCTGACCATCACTTTACCGTTTTAGGTATTTAACCTCAAAGACTCCAAAGCTTGAGCTCTTAGCTCCACCCTTTGTCTCTCTGGTGTTGGAGGGTGGAAGGGAGAACCTTCTGATGGAGGATTGTCTTCCCCACTCCATCAAGGCCCTCCTCTTCCTGATTGTCCTTAGCTGTCAACTGAATGCTGACAAGTCCCCTAGGCAATATTTGCCACCCATGTCTTCCTCTTCCCTGTGGCTACCACCACATTCACAGCTTCTCCCTCTCTCCCTGGAACCGGGCACAGGCTACTATCTGGGGCCTCTTGCTGTCCATCTCTCCCATTCCTGATTTCTACTCAAAGACCTTTCTCATAAGAAGTGGTCAAGCTCTGGATCAAGGATGTCATCAGGACTCCCCACCTTAATAATCTGTGATGGTTCCCCTTTCCTTTACTACTCAGCTCTTGAGTCTGTCCTGCTGCCTCTCCCTGCCCCGTGCCCATGAGTCACCCCTTCCTGACTAATTGCATGGCCCACACCTCTCAGTCACTGTTCCTTCTTCCTGATGCTTCCATACTTTATAAATTTTAAGTGGGTTTTTTGGGGGGTGGTTTTGGGGTGCTTAACCACTGAGCAACACCCCAAGCCTTTAAATTTTTTTTGTAGTTGTAGATGGACAGAATACTTTCATTTTATTTATTTATTTTTATGTGGTGCTGAGGATTGAACTTAGTGCCTCATGCATACTAAGCAAGTGCTCTACCACTGAGCCCCAGCCCCAGCCCCAAACTTTATAATTTTTAAATAAAAAAAAACAAAGCTACATATGTATAACATCTTAATACTTTTTGTGTGTGTGTGAAAAAGAGCCATTTCCAAGTGGACCTCATTTCTAATTTCCTACCCCCCATTTTCAACATAAGCTGTTTATTTTGGTATTTACTTCCTTCCTTATTTATTTATTCTGTTGATGGACACAATACCTTTATTTTATTTGTTTTTATTTTTATGTGACGCTGGGGATTGAAACCAGTGCCTCACTCATGCTAGGCAATCACTCTACCACTGAGCCACAACCCTGGCCCCTTACCTCTTATTTCTAAGTAATAGGAGTATACTACCATTTCTTGATTTTTAAAATGTAGTTTTTAATCACTTGGTTTCCTATGAAAGATGAGGGCTCAGTTCTCATATATTGCATTGTTCCCCCCACTTCGTTTTTAAAAATATCTTTATTTTTATTCATTTGTTTTTATGTGGTACTGAGGATCCAACCCAGTGGCTCATGCGTGGGGGACAAGCATTCTACCACTAAACTACAACCCCAACGCCCCCCCCCCACTTCTTCTTCTCTTCTTCCCACCTCTTAGTATATTAATATTTTTCATTAGTTAAATGTTTAATGTTTACATTGGTATGACTACTTATATATTATTCATAGTGTGGTAGTAGAAGCAAATGTGACTCCATTTTGTTTTGTGACTTCATCCTGTAGAACAACCATGGCAAGTAGAAGGGTCATGACTGAGGCAAGATGTTCTTTTCCTTTTGCTATAGAAACCTTTTAGAACACGGAACTACCTAATGGGGCATTGTTTCTGTAACTGGGGTGACTGGGCTAACTGTGATTGGTTAGGCTTCCCACCGCTTGACTGCACTCTCCCGCTTCTGTAACCTGGCTTGCTTGCATCGGCTAGACCCCCGAACATCCCTTTTGCGGTTTTCAGGCTTATAAGGAGGGCCCTTGCAATTGTTCTCGGCTGATCAGGGGAACAGCTTTATGTTCTGGTCAGCCGCCACCAGTGTGCTTCATTAAAGGCTTGATTCGATTATACGTGAGTGGTCTGGAAGTCAGTTTATGAAACCCCGGGATGAAGCTTTAACTAATAACAATAGTCAAATCATATTTTTTACTATATTGAATTTCCTTGAAATAAATACATATTTTTCAATTTGCTTAGGTTTTCTATGTACCTATCATTCATTTGTCCCCTAACTCATGGCTGGAAGTATGTCTCTTCTTTATGGTATTCCATTAGTATCAGCTTCTTGAAGGTGTCTCTCCCGGAGCCCTGTCCTCCTGCCCCAGTCTTTTCTGAGTGCTCCCCAGGCCTGCTGCCCAACTGTCATCCCAGAATTTCTCTTCACTCTCATCCTGGGCATCCCTTATTTTTTCTGTATTGTATCCATTGTTTTCTGAATCCCATATCTCCCTGTTTCTCTCCTCCCCCTCTTTTTCAAAAAATATTTTTAGTTGTAGATGGACACAATACTTTTATTTTATTTATTGATTTTTATATAGTGCTGAGGATCAAACCCAGTGCCTCACACATGCTAGGCAAGCGCTCTACCACTGAGCCACAACCCCAGCCTCTCTACTCCCCCTCTTAATTTTAGTGAAGCACACCTTGTTCATCAAATCTGCTCCCCAGATCATGGGGTGAACCTATGACTCAGAAGAACTCAAAATCCCAATATGCAAAGGTAACCACTGGTAACAAGTTTCTTGCTCATAAACACACATAACACACAAAAACACACACACACGAAATATGCTTATATCTACACATTATAATTCTAACTATGATTACACTGACCGTTCATACCATTTTGCATTCTTGTATTCTTTTTTTTTTTTTTTGCTACTGGGGATAGAACCCAGGGCCTTGTACACGCTAGGCAAGTGCTCTATCACTGAGTAGCACCCTTGGCATCCATTTTCATTATTACTATAATAGAAACATCTTTCTATATTATTAAAAGTGTATACATTTCTAATGTTGTTGCCACTGTTTGCTGCTATTATTGAAAATAGCACAGCAATGATCATCTTTCTGCACAACCCTTACACCAATATTTTAGATTATTTCCTTAGGCTAGATTTACAGGAGCATAATTACTAAGTGAGAAGATACAAATGTTTTAAGCTTCTTGATTGGTATTGTGAAATTGATTTTAAATGAAGCTGTGCCAACCTGCATAGTTTGTAAGCAGGCAATGGGAATTTCCAAACATTTACACTGACTGAGCATTGCCTTTTAAATACTTCTTGTGTAAGTTGACTCATGTGTCACTTTTAAAGCTGACATTATGGAAGGCCCTTACACAGGGACATAGACAGGCTTACTACTCAACTCCAGGGCTGCTGCAGATGTTCATGAGTTGCTCAGTAGCGAGATGTCAGAACAACCTCTACTTTTATTAGTATTATAAAAACATATCATAGAGTTACCTGTGCCTCTGTCTTCACAGTGCACACCCTTGGATTACTTAGGCTTGAGTTATTGTCAGAGTTTGTGAAATACTAGTTTAGATATATAAATACTATATTTAGATGGACCCTTGGGAAGCTCCATAAGAAAGGTCCCTGCTTGACAGATGAGAAAACTGAGATCTGTGTTTGTCAGGCTTGCATTACTATAATGAAATTTCAGAGGCTGGTTCTGAAAAAGAGGTTTATTTTGACACATGACTGTCAAGGTTCAAAGTAGCAGATTGGGCAGGAGGTGGGCGGGCACTGGTTCGGCCTCAGGTGATGGCCTTCTTGCTGGCAGAGTTCCAAGGTAGTACAGGGCTTCACTTGGCAAGAGATGGTGAGTGTATACGCCTATGTCGATGTGTCTGGTCTGTCTCTCTTCTTACCATAGCGTCTCTACCCTAATGATCTTATCTAAACCTAACCACTTTCCAAAGATGCTATATACCCCCCAATACCATAGTTGATTAAGTTTATCCCCTTTTGCTACAATGAACATATGACTTTCTTATGACTTTCGGGATCGTACTCATTATGAGTTGTGGGGCAGGGAGATCCTATTCAAATCATAGCAAGCTCTAAAGTAATTGAGGCATAACAAACAAACACAACAATATTCTCAGGGTCTGACAGCTTGTTAGTAAAACCCCTGAGAGCAAGAGCCATGTTTTTCTTGTTCGTTGCTGTATCTTGTGTTAATGGAACATTTACCTTTAAGTTTTTTTATTGGTTCTTTTAGTTATATATAACATTTGGATTCATTTAAAGAAGGACAATATCAAAGCAGAAATGTGAGTTTTTGTTTCAATAAAGGAACTAGCTTTTCCATCTAGGAATGCTTACTGCTTGGATTTCTCTAACTCAGGTTCAAGTCCCAATTCAGACTGCATCTGGCTTTTGACGGCCTCTCCCACTTCTAAAATCCTGGACCCGAGGTGAGGAGATTGAACACTCCCTCTGTGCCTCTAACTTGTCTATTTGGAACACACCCTCGAATTCCTTAGGCTTGAGTTAGTGTCAGAGTTTGTGAAATACTATTTTAGATAATTGCATGAAGTGCTAAGACAATAACTAGAGTAAGAATTAATGATAGCCCATAAAGTGTATCTGCTGATGTAAATGAATTAGTGGTCAACTCGTAAGGTTTTGCTTTCTTTGGAGCCATTGTTTCCAAGAGCTATAAAAAGCTCAGTGTCTCTCCTGGTGTCTGAGATAAGCAACTGGCTATGCTTGCTTTCCCACCGCTGCAGCATGTTTCAGACTTTCTGACAGCTCCCTGAAAGACAGACACAAAGGAAACTTTTTGTTTTCTAGTCAACAACAACCCTTAGACAGTACCTTACACACAAGGGGTGCTCAGTCAAGATTTGTGGAGTCAAGCCATGGATCTTTGGTTTAGAAGTCTCTGCTCCTTCAGATTTCTGTGAAGTACTCAAGTACTTCTGTGCGTTCCGTGTGCCTCTCACTATACCAGCACCAGGCAGCTTCCATGGGTAGGTAGATGAGAGAGTGAATACCCATTGAGTCCTGGAGGGATGGAGCCCTATCTACCAGAGCTGAGGCACCAAGCCAGTGGAGATCTTGACCTGCTCCTTCCTCTAAGGTGCTAGGTGGATCACCACCATGGGCAGATGTAGCTCCATGGCCACTGATGGCTTTGTGCAGATGGAGATGTGGTAAGGCAAAGATGGCGGCTGCGCAGGAGGAGACCCCATTTTTTTTTACTTCACTCCCTGCTAACACATTGCTGGGCTGCAGGGGTCCCTCTTTCTCCTCCAACTATAAAATTATTGCTTATCAAACAGATATACTTTTTTCCCCCTTAAGCTTTTAGCTACCACATGGAGAGTATGACAACATAAATGATATGTAGAAAAAGAAAACATTGATTAGTCTTGTCTAGTCCCAAAGTTTTTATCCTCCAAGACGATTTTCCAGCCTCATGATGTGGGAATCAATAGCAAAGATGATTTGTTGGTTATTTAGGGGGTTTCATTTAATATTTAATTCATAGAAATAAAAGGATATACATATGAGGATATTTATTGCTGCATTATTGGTAGAGAGAGAAAATGAAAAGCAAATTTTGTACTGGTAACGAATGGGTTGTTAAATAATGATCCGTTTATACCATGGAGTATTAGGTAGTCATCAAGGTCAATAAATTGGACCCATGTCAGATGGCAAGGAGGGATTCCTCCAGGTATTGGGGAGAGAGAAGAGCATATATAGTATATTGATTTTACTTATGTGAAATAAACAATAACAGATCCCACATTTCTCATTTACATATATGCATATAGTATGTATGTATGTATGTATGATTACACCAGAAGTATGAACAGATACATATGAAACTATTAACATAGATTGCCTTGAGGTTGGGGTGGAAGGATGTGAATGGAGGGAACAGGTAGGGGGCTACAGGGATCCAAGAAAAATAGGAAGGGAAAAAATGGTGCACAAACTTTTATACTTATGCATAAAATTGTGCATGCATGTGTATGAATAAAAAAAATCAAACCAAAATTGAACAGGCACAAGGCACTGGGTTCAATCTCTAGCACCAGGGAAAAAAAATTAAACATCAAAGATTCAGTTAATTTGTTGAATACCACATCAAGTTCCTCGCTAATCTGACCTGTCAATTTTATATTACCATAGCATATGTTTTTAATTTACGTTGTGATCAGATGATAATATGATTAGTCCATTAAAAGTGATAACCAAAAGAAAAAAAATAACTAAAGTAAGATTGTAATCTTTTGAAAAAAGTGGTGTGGAGGGTCGAGGCCAACTTGGGTTTGAACTTTGAGGGCGAAGTTGAGAAGATCCTCTTGTTTATGAGTCTTAATTTCCTCATCGGTAACTTCAGGGTATCAGTGTCTACCTGAAGGGGTCATGTGAGGATTAAAAGTGACAAAGGGTAGACAAAACACACAGTAGGTACCCAATAAATATTTGTTCGCTCCTTTCCTCTTCTTTGTGACAGTTTTCAAAGGGGCCCAACCCTTTATTGCCTCAGTGAACTCTTGCAGCAGGGCTGGTGGACTGACTCTCAAGACTACACTGGAGCAAATGCCTCCTCCCTGTGTGCTCTCTGTCAGCTCCATTCACCTGACTCATCCTATTACAGGTGAAGAAACTGAGGCTCAAGGAGGCTAAGCAACTTACCCTAGGATGTATGGATGGTAGGTAGGGTGTCAGAATGGCTCCCAGGAGGGCAGACCCCTGGCCTCATTTGACTTGCTTAGGTTTGTAGAGAAATCAAGTTCTAGTGGTAGTTCAGTGAATTCAGCCCAAGTTCACTTAAGACTACTCTGGACCAGGTGTTGTGCTGGGCTCTGGGTAGGAGCAGGGTGGTACTACAGCGACAACTCAGGAGCTACCCTGGACTTAAATGAAATACTTTTTATAGCAGGCAGGTAGGGAAGGTGCTCTTTGTCCTCTTTCTCCTGGAGGTGGCTCTAGTGTGTGTGGGGGTGGTGACCATGGTAGAGGTTAGTTTCACCTCTAAGCTAGCCTCAGGGAAGAGCTGCTTAAACTGGTTCTGTTCCTTCTACCAAGACTCAACTCAGGGGTGTCAAAAACATTGTAACAAAAGTGTTACAAACTTCCCTTTTCTACCACCTCTTCCATCACCACTGTCTCTACCACAATCATCACATCCCATACCATTATCATCTCCATCCCCATTGCTACAACACCACTGCTATACCCAATATCATCATCCCTACCACCCCACTCCATATCATTATTACCACCATTCCACCATCATCACCACCACCACCTCCGTTACCTCCCACATGCCTGGGACCCTCACCTCCCACCCTCCATTGCTCTTTGAAGGGGCTGTTGTCCATGTGGGTTAAGTTGGAAGAAGTGTAAACCAAATCTTTGGACACAAAAGACATCACTCAAACAGGGAGAGCACGAGGACAGACACCCCCTGGGTATGGCAGCAGAGGGATCCTCTCTGGATACTGACAGAGAAGTCAATTAATAGAATCCTGTTGTTGGGATCCCTTGAAAAAAGACCAGAGAATGTGGCCACCCAGTCTTGCACCCTGCCACCAGGGTTCCCATGGGGCTGCCTGGGGGCAGGCAGATCTTGATTAGGCTGGTGAAGCCTGGGTAGCTTCTGGATGCAGCCTCCACTTCTGTCCACCTGGATAGTCTCCTCTTATCACTGGGGCCACCAACTCTTCTCCTCCTTCTTCCAATCTGTTTTCCCTCTTTCACTGGGAAGCAGGGTTGCTTTGCTTTTTGCTTGCTTCTCCTAGTCTATTGTTTAATGGCCTAAACTGCAAGGCCCATCGGCATGCTGGAGCTGCCTTATATTGGCTCTTGAGTGCCAAGGTTCAAATTTCAGGAATTTTTCAAGCTGACTGTTAAACATAGCCAGCATTTAACAATTAAATTCTATAAGCTTAGGGTTAATTAAATTACATCGAGATCAAAGGTAATACATAAAGCCCATTACTTCCAGCTTATTTTACTACATTTACTACACCTGTGCTCTCCAGGTTACTTATAATTATTTTATTCCATATGGTGGATATTCTATATACGGGTGTGTTACTGTACATCTCTCCCCAACTCTATGTTAAGTGACTTCACCTCCATTGGTGGAAGTTGGTCATGGTGGGGGTATTTACACCATGAAAATAATAAACACTATTATCAGAGCTTGATTTATTGATTGTTTAGATTTAAGAACATGATAAAGTTGGCCACTGAGTGCCCAGAAGTGTTTGGAGGTTGGTGCCTGCAGAAGGCAAGCTGTGATGCTGCCAGGTTCAGGGTATTTGGATTTTTAGGGCTGCTTGGCACTTTTGGGACACCCACATATTTAGTAGTAGCTGGAGGAGAATTCCAGGAGGCAGGAGCTTCAGGAGACACTGGCTCTTGGGGCCTGAGGCCCAGGGAGGCCTCCTCTTGAAGTCTGTAGATAGCCCTTGTCACAGAAAGGTTGTTAGGATTCAAAGAGATACTGAGTTCCTGGCACAGCAGGAGCTCCGTAAACTGAAGCCTCTCTGTCTCTTCTGATTCTATGAAGACCGTCTTCTGAGATCTTAGAAGATGCTTGTGTCTGTCCTGACTGGCAGATGTGCCTCCAATTAGTGAGAGTTTTAAATTCCATGTTTCCCTTTTATCTTGGCTGCCAGGAAACCCAGAGCTGAGTGTCAGGTATAGTTAGCCTTCTTCTTCCCTGTAACTATCCCCATCCCACAATTTGGGATGACTGTTTGGATCATTAAGAGTTGGGCCAGGTCTGTGCCCCCTTCTTTTGATACCAGACACTTCTTGGTCATGGGTCGGGGGGATATGTATACCTGCTGGGTTAGTCTTAGGAATCCAGTCACTGACCATATTGAGCCATGCAGAAGGCTTTCCTGTGATTTTTTATTTATTTATTTTTTTTAATTTTTTATTGTTGGCTGTTCAAAACATTACATAGTTCTTGATATATCATATTTCACACTTTGATTCAAGTGGGTTATGAGCTCCCATTTTTACCCCATATACAGATTGCAGAATCACATCAGTTACACATCCATTGGTTTACATATTGCCATACTAGTGTCTGTTGTATTCTGCTGCCTTTCCTATCCTCTACTATCCCCCCTCCCCTCCCCTCCCCTCCCCTCTTCTCTCTCTGCCCCCTCTACTGACATTCATTTGTCCCCCTTGTATTATTTTTCCCTTTCCCCTCACTTCCTCTTGTATNTCTTTCTTTCTTTCTTTCTTTCTTTCTTTCTTTCTTTCTTTCTTTCTTTCTTTCTTTCTTTCTTTCTTTCTTTCTTTCTTTCTTTCTTTCTTTCTTTCTTTCTTTCTTTCTTTCTTTCTTTCTTTCTTTCTTTCTTTCTTTCTTTCTTTCTTTCTTTCTTTCTTTCTTTCTTTCTTTCTTTCTTTCTTTCTTTCTTTCTTTCTTTCTTTCTTTCTTTCTTTCTTTCTTTCTTTCTTTCTTTCTTTCTTTCTTTCTTTCTTTCTTTCTTTCTTTCTTTCTTTCTTTCTTTCTTTCTTTCTTTCTTTCTTTCTTTCTTTCTTTCTTTCTTTCTTTCTTTCTTTCTTTCTTTCTTTCTTTCTTTCTTTCTTTCTTTCTTTCTTTCTTTCTTTCTTTCTTTCTTTCTTTCTTTCTTTCTTTCTTTCTTTCTTTCTTTCTTTCTTTCTTTCTTTCTTTCTTTCTTTCTTTCTTTCTTTCTTTCTTTCTTTCTTTCTTTCTTTCTTTCTTTCTTTCTTTCTTTCTTTCTTTCTTTCTTTCTTTCTTTCTTTCTTTCTTTCTTTCTTTCTTTCTTTCTTTCTTTCTTTCTTTCTTTCTTTCTTTCTTTCTTTCTTTCTTTCTTTCTTTCTTTCTTTCTTTCTTTCTTTCTTTCTTTCTTTCTTTCTTTCTTTCTTTCTTTCTTTCTTTCTTTCTTTCTTTCTTTCTTTCTTTCTTTCTTTCTTTCTTTCTTTCTTTCTTTCTTTCTTTCTTTCTTTCTTTCTTTCTTTCTTTCTTTCTTTCTTTCTTTCTTTCTTTCTTTCTTTCTTTCTTTCTTTCTTTCTTTCTTTCTTTCTTTCTTTCTTTCTTTCTTTCTTTCTTTCTTTCTTTCTTTCTTTCTTTCTTTCTTTCTTTCTTTCTTTCTTTCTTTCTTTCTTTCTTTCTTTCTTTCTTTCTTTCTTTCTTTCTTTCTTTCTTTCTTTCTTTCTTTCTTTCTTTCTTTCTTTCTTTCTTTCTTTCTTTCTTTCTTTCTTTCTTTCTTTCTTTCTTTCTTTCTTTCTTTCTTTCTTTCTTTCTTTCTTTCTTTCTTTCTTTCTTTCTTTCTTTCTTTCTTTCTTTCTTTCTTTCTTTCTTTCTTTCTTTCTTTCTTTCTTTCTTTCTTTCTTTCTTTCTTTCTTTCTTTCTTTCTTTCTTTCTTTCTTTCTTTCTTTCTTTCTTTCTTTCTTTCTTTCTTTCTTTCTTTCTTTCTTTCTTTCTTTCTTTCTTTCTTTCTTTCTTTCTTTCTTTCTTTCTTTCTTTCTTTCTTTCTTTCTTTCTTTCTTTCTTTCTTTCTTTCTTTCTTTCTTTCTTTCTTTCTTTCTTTCTTTCTTTCTTTCTTTCTTTCTTTCTTTCTTTCTTTCTTTCTTTCTTTCTTTCTTTCTTTCTTTCTTTCTTTCTTTCTTTCTTTCTTTCTTTCTTTCTTTCTTTCTTTCTTTCTTTCTTTCTTTCTTTCTTTCTTTCTTTCTTTCTTTCTTTCTTTCTTTCTTTCTTTCTTTCTTTCTTTCTTTCTTTCTTTCTTTCTTTCTTTCTTTCTTTCTTTCTTTCTTTCTTTCTTTCTTTCTTTCTTTCTTTCTTTCTTTCTTTCTTTCTTTCTTTCTTTCTTTCTTTCTTTCTTTCTTCCTGTCTTTCTTTCTTTCTTTTTTCTATAAGCTAATTTCATTTCTTTAATTTTAACCAAATTCTTGATTTATCTTCTACTCTTGCTGGATAGTTTTAGTTTTATGATAGAATATGTCTTTTTTCCTAAGCCAAGCCCTCTTTTGGAACCGGGGGACATAAAAGTATTGCAGATATTGCCTCCATTGCCCCCAGAGTCAAGGCTGGAGGAGAAGAACCAGCTCTGGCTGATGCTGAATGATCTAGGGGATCTCCTTGGTCTCAGGACTACATGAGAACTGAGCTCCTGCCTCCTCAGCCCCTAGTCGAGGTCAAGGGAAGCCAGCACTGGGCCCCCAGCCTCAGAGGATCGTGTGCTTTTCCCTCTTCCTCAGCAGGGTCCCACAGACTCCATCCTGGCTAGGTTCTTACAGACCTAGATCATCACTGATGGCCTCCGAGCTCTCCCCCTGGCCTCCCTGCCTGTTCCCCCTCCATCACTCCAGAGGCCAGCCCTGTTCAGGACTCTTCTTTGTTTTCTACCTCAAGATCTTTGCCTGAATTTTGATACCTGTTCTCTTTTGCGCTCACTCTTACCTCCACTGGTTGAACTCTGGGCTTAATTTAAGGATTTTTAAAAAATCAAACACTGACTTTGCACCAAGCTCCTTGGCAGCCACTCACTCTGAATTATCTACTCCTCTTGATGCCCCTGCCAGGTGGGAACTATCTTCATGCCCATGTGGCAGGACACTGAGGCGTGGAGGCTGCTGTGGCTTGTCAAGGTCTCATGTCTGTTTGGGGGTGGAGTCTGACTTGAACCACAGTCTTTCGGACAGGGGAGGTCCTGCTTCTTCTTCAGTTGTGACACCTTTCAGTCCAGGAAGGGGGGTGGGCTGCAAGATGCTGGATCTCTGAAGCCTCTGACTGGTGGAAACAACTCCTTTCATTTCTTAACATTGCTTCTTTCCCTGTGTCCTTGTCCCTCCATCCTGGCCTCAAAAAGACTTCTGACCCAGCTATTCTGACCTAAGTGCTGACTCTTGGGTGACTCATCTGCTGAGGCCTGGAGTTCCCACAGCCATGCCCCCAGCTGGGAATGCCCTCCCCACTCCACCCTTCAGGCCTCTTCCTGCTTTCAAATCTGAGTCAAAGCACCCTTTCCAAGAAGCTTCTGAATGCTACCACCCTACTCTGCTGCTCCTCAGCTCTGGGTTCCCCTGAGCCTATGGGATAGAGAAAACCCTGGGCTTGGTTACCCTCCAACATCAGACTGGGTGGACAGGGCAAGGGCTGTGCCTTCCTCACCAGACCCAAGTTATCACCAGGCACCTACTATGTGAGAGATTCTGTGACTCCCTAAGGCATGGCGTAGAATAATGATGGGGGCTCAGATCACAGAGGCAGTGGAAGGACAGAAGGAGAGAAAAGTGACATGAAGTGCCGGGGTGGGACTTCCTGGGAGAGGAGAGGTCTGAGCCAACACCATCCTTTACCTGGATAATTGTGAGTCCTCCCTACCAGTTTTCCTCTCAAGTGTGTGCCACGAGATACCACAGTGACCTTTGGAAACATACCCAACAGCATCACTGCCCAGCTTAGAGCCCTTCACTAGCCCCGATGTTTTCAGGATGAAGTCTGAGATCCTCAGTGCCTTCCTATCAGGGGCCGGACAGTGGCAGCCATATTTAACTGTTTGCAGTTCCCATCAGACCTGTTTAACACCTGTTCGTCTCTGCTCAGGGGCTTCACTGAGCAAAGGGGATATCTTTTCCTCTTTTTTTGGCTTGCTTAGTATCCATTTATCTTCAAGGTTCCGTTGGTTAAGAGCTCCTCTCGGATGCTTGGGCTGGGCTGCCTGCCCTTTCTCTGAGCTCCATTTATCCCTCAACACCTGCCCACCCATCCTCCACCTTCCTTTTAGTCATCCCTCTGTCCATCCACCCATCCATCCATCCATTATCATTTCTTCCTTCCAGCCATCTACTCCCTTGTCCATCTATCATCTTTCCTTCCATTTACCCAACCATCTGCTCAATCACCCTCCATTCATTGATCTACCATGCATGCATCCATCTGGTAACCCATTATCCATCCATCCACCCACCCATCCATCTAGTCATCTACTTTTCCACATTCCCTTGCTTTCCCCCCATTTTTCCTCTTCCTCCTTGTCTCCTCACCCTCTCCCACCCTGTTCTTCCTTCCTTCAATGAGCACCGGCTTTATGCCACATAGTCTTCAGAAATCACATTTTAAGCTATGTATTGAGCAGAGACTTTGTCCTAAAGAAAGTGAGGGATTTGGGTAGGAAGAGAGGACAGATGTGGACATTTAGTTAGAGGCTAGGGGATGGATGGGGATGTAGGGGTCAGTGAGGAGACTGACCTGTTGAGGATGGGACTTGATTTACTGGGGAGGGGTGCAACATGGGTAATGGGCTGGAGAATTTAAACTGTATTTTCCCTCTACTGGGGACTCATGGAGGCGTTATGAACTAATCTGTTGCTGATTCTTAGCCACCTGACTCTGTGTTTTCTTTTTCTTTTTTTTTTTTTTTGGTACCAGGGTTTGAAACCCAGGGGCACTCTACCACAGAGCCACATCCCCAGCCCTATTTTGAATTTTATTTAGAGACAGAGTCTCGGGCTGGGGATGTGGCTCAAGCGGTAGTGCGCTCGCCTGGCATGTGTGCGGCCCGGGTTCGATCCTCAGCACCACATACAAACAAAGATGTTGTGTCCGCTGAAAACTAAAAAATAAATATTAAAAAAAAAAGAGACAGAGTCTCACTGAATTGCTTAGTGTCTTGCTTTTGCTGAGGCTGGCTTTGAACTCATGATCCTCCTGTCTCAGCCTACCAAGCCACTGGGATTACAGGTGTGTGCCACTGTGCATGGCTCTCCATGTTCTTAACAACATGAATGTCACTCTGGGGTGCAGACACAGAACATAATGTCATCCTGCCTCGCTCAGAGCCCTGGTGATACTGTTAAATATTTTTTACTTTTGAAGGAGACTGTGCTGTGGGACTTTGGACATGCCCCTTCCCTTTTCAGGGTCTCATGATTTCCCCTTATAAACTTACGACATTGATCTAGATGACTTCTGAGGCCCTTTTGACCCTGAATTTTGGGGACTTTCTAGCAGGAGGTGAACTGTCATTTGAAAGTTGTTTGAGGCCAACCTTACAGGTGACTGAGTTACACTCCCCAGCTGGGTGCTGAAGCGCTCAGTCACAGAAATGGGTGTGTCTTGCAACAGCCCCATGGGTGAAGCTATGCTCACCTGTTCCTTTGTAATATAACACCTTGCCCTGGATAGAATCTTCCATGGAAGTGCCTTGTGTGTGTCCCCTCCTCTTCCTGTGCCCTTGGGTGTGGCCTACCCAGGTGTCAGTCAACCTGCTGACAGTGGACATCATGAAGATAGACTCAGCCCCCTGAAACCTGACCCCTTGCCTCATTTGAATAGCTTCTCCTCTCTTTCTGCGGATCCTTAAGGTCAGAGGAGCTGTCACAGCAACCCCAAAGAAAAAGGTATTTGTGTCTCTTGTGTGGTTATTTCGTGCAGCCCAGTTAGCCCAGTTTAACTAGAGTGACCCCTGAGCCTTTTAGTCTCGAGAACAGAAACCCGGCAGAAAGTGAAGGTGGAAACCAGGCAAAGTGGGGCTGAATCCTGAGTATCTTCTTGTTGTGGACACTGAGAAGCTCCTTGACACCTGGGCCTTTGTCATCTACAATGTGGGATGATTAGCTCTTGTTCCACTAGCTTTTGCAGCATAGCTAAGAGGCTCAGACCAGGCCATGGACATTGAAACACTTAGCTTGGCCTGCCTGTTGTCATACCAGACTCTGACGTGGACGCTTGGCCCAGATGGGCAGGCTGGCCTGGGAAAGCAGTGGGTGGCAGAACTCTCTAGGGAAAAGGGGACTGCAGGGCCTCAGAAAGGTGCTCTAGGCTTTCAGTGAACTCCCGTGCCTGCAGTCCTGCCTGCTCACCTGCTCCTTGTCCCTACCCTAGCCCTGCCCTCTGGGAGCTGAGGCTGCTTAGGCCCCAGACCATTATCCCTGCAATTGACAGTCCTGAGTGCTATACACAGATGCCTGAGGCGTGAAGGGGGCCAGCAGAGAAGGAAAGAAGCCCAGTTCTGGGAAGACCCTGGGGGTCTAATAACAATTTGTCACTGGACCTCAGACTTCCCACCTGGGGCCCGGGAAGGACCTTGACTACCTACTTCTTCCTGAAAAGGCTCTCAAGGCCTAGAAAAAGACTCTAGGCAGTGGTAATTAGAGAGACACTTGGTATCTCTCCAAGGAGAGCCAGTATGGCGTGTCCTAGGCAGGCCCTGGAGAGGGTTTGAGGACACCCAGTCTGGCTTGGGGGTTAGAGGAGGGAGCAAGAGAATTCTTTTTCTAGGTCTGTAACTCCAAGTCTCTCCCGGCACCCACACCGTCCTTCAAAGAGTCCAGAATCAATAAGGTTCTTTTTTTAAAAAAATATTTATTCTTATGTTTTAGGCAAACACTATATCTTACATTTATGTGGTGCTGAGGATTGAACCCAGTGCCTCATGCATGCTAGGTGAGCACTCGTCCACTGAGCCTCAGCCCCAGCCCTCAATAAGGCTCTTGAGCCCACTGGGCAACACATAATTTAGTGGGTGAAAGTTGGAGGAGAAATGGAATTTGTTACTAGCTTTCAATATCTTCCTCAAGGTATTTCTTAGGGAAAAATAGAAACTTCATAGTGGACAATTCTAGCAGATGTCACCTTAGCCCAGTGAACATGGTCAACGTCACCGCAATAAGACACATCAACATATCTGTCCTATATGACTGAATAGGAGGAATAAGAAGGACCCAACACTATTTCTATGGGTTTCTTGCTAGAATGAATAACTTTAGTCTGAGCATGAGCAAACAACAGGAAAACTCAAACTGAGGGATGTTGTAAAGGATAAATGATCGGTACTCTTTAAAAGCATCAAGGTCATGAAAGACCAGGAAAGACAGAGGAGTTGTCACAGTTTGAAGGAGACTAAGGCGATATGCCAGCCCCAAACAATGTAGGATCCCAAATCAGATCCTGTAACAGAAAGGGAACATCAGTGGAAAACTGGCAAAATCTCAGGAAAGACGGTAGTTAATTAATGACATTGTGCCAATGCTAATTTACTGGTTGTGAATATTGTACAATGCTTATGGAATATGTTATTAGGGGAAGCTGGATGAAGGGTACAGACAAACTCTTTAAACATTTTTTGTCACTTTTTCTGAGAATTTAAAATTATTTCAAAATTCAAAATTAAAAGCACCCCAGGCCCCATGAGCAGTTATCTATTTGTGAAGTAGCCAGAGAAATTGGTGGGAAGGAAAGATGCAATTCTGAGAATCCTGCCCCTCCCTGATGCCCAGTCTCAAAGCTACTTTGAGTTGAGCTCAAAGTAGCTTCCAGAAATCTTCCAGATTGGCCCCACCCACATCTTATCATAACCATCGCCACCAACTTTTAGACCGTGGGCTCTGAGGGCAGAGGCTGTCTCCCTCAGACAGGGTTTCTCTTTCCTTAGGATGCCACCCCCTAGTGCCCAGCCTGATCCTCGGCACACAATGCGGGCTGTGTTGGGGGCTGCCTGGCCCTGCCTACTTCACCTGTTTGGATTGGCATGGGTCTCCCCCCAGTGGTGTGGTGCTGGGAGACTCACTAACCACAAGAGGCACCGCCCCAGGCTCTTCCTTCACTTTCTTCCTTTCTGGGCAGGCTGGGGGAAGGGCAAGTAATGGCACCCACACAAAGCCTGCCTAGAAGTCGAGAGGTGGGGAGTCCTCTAGGCCCCAGAAGACAGAGGTCTCTGATATCCACTAAGCCTTTAACCCATGCGGCCCCAGAAAACTGCTTCTCAAAACTGTCAGGAGCACCAGGGGGAAGGGATGGGATTATAGTGTCTTCTGATCCCTTCCTGGCGGGGCCCATGGCAGGTCCTTGATCAATGAGTCCACACTGTCTGCTGGCCTCAGTGTATTCCATGCTGGAGATCCACAGTCCAGAGTGAGGAGGGCGGGCAGATGCCCTCTCTGAGAATGTGTATGTGGGTTCATCTGTCATGAGTTCCCTTCATCTTTATCGTTTAGATCCCCCTTGGAAGAGAAGAAGGAGGAGGAGGGAGGGGGAGGGGGAGGAAGAGGAGGGAGGTTCCATTGAGTTGGATGAAGGGGGAAGCTGAGCTTTCCTTGTGTCCTCACCTGGGTGAGGGGTGTTTGTCTCCTGGACTTCTTGCAGAGAGAGAGAGAGAGAGAGAGAGAGAGAGAGAGAGAGTTAGGGTGGTAGGTCACTGAGGAAGCTGTTACTGAGCTCTGCACCCTTCTCCAGCTCCTTGGATCTCTCTGGATGCTGCATTTTTCTCCAGTGAGGGCACCCCACCCCCACCCCAAACCAATAGCAACATGCCTCCCAACAAAGGCATCTGTGCCCAAGCCAAAACCCCTGCTGCCTCTCACTGGGGAAATTGCAGGGCTGGGCCCAGGTGGGGGGGACCAATCTCTGGAAGGAGATTAGGAACGTCTGTCAGGGGCGGGTGGAGCAGGGTGGGGCCCTGGCTTACTCACATCCTCGCGAGTCCTTGGCACTGCAGATTTGGGGAGCTCTCAGCCTCAAGAGTCTGTCTCGGCATTGTCTTCTGAACTCTTAAGCCTTATAGGGGGTGGGTCTCCTTGAATTCTGCTCTGGTGGCAGTGGAGGCGGGGTGGGGATGGTGGGAGTCTGTGCTTCCTTCCTGGGAGCAGTTGATCCTAGGAAGAGCCCTGGAGCCTCCAGCGGGGGCTGTTGGGGCCTGTCTGGGGAGATGGGATGCGTCAGGCAGCCCCAGACACGACCACATTCCTCCCAACATGCCTGCCGGGGTCCGTGGGGCTGAGGGGCTGGCAGGAAGACAGGTGGGGCTGGAAGGGGCTGCTTTGGGAAGTTGGTGGCGAGAAGTGGGATCGCTGAGGTCTAGAGACACAAACCTCTAAGGCAGAATCAAATGAACTCCTGGAAATGTCCCCTGACCTTCAGGGTCTCAGGAGTCAGGGACCCTAATGTCCACTCTGACCACACCCTTGGCACAGTCCTGCTCTACTCCCAGGTGCCTGCATTCCTCCCTAACACACCTATTGTGTCACTTGAGCAAGGAGCTCAAGTGAGGGTGCCTGAGGCAGACCCCTGCCCCTATCCCGGCTGTCCTGAGCAGACTCCCCGGGGCTGGAAGCAGAGAGAGCTCCTGGGGCCTGTTCCAGGGGTGCTGCCTCGCCCTCTTACCAGAGTTTGCACATGCTCAGTTTACATACGATGTCACATTGGATCCTCAGACTTGACTGCAGCAGGCGCAGTGGATGGTATGGGCTCCCACTTGGCAGAAGAGAAGCTGGAGGCCCAGAGAAGTGTCCCGCCCTGGCTCATATAGGTGGAAATGGCAGAGCCAAGACTCACCTGTCTCCGTGCTTTTCCCTGATGTCTCTGGCTGGGCCCATGAGGCTTCCTGCCTTTGACCCGATTGAGCAGCCAATGCCAGGGGCCTGTCCGCTGATGTGCGGCAGATGTGATCCCCTCCCCTCAGGAAGGATGTGGAGACCTGCCAGGATTTCCCTTCATGGGGGAGTTGAGGGGCAAGTCTGCACCACCGGACTGGCTGGGGATGTTTCAGGGATGTGATAGGTTTTTGAGCACAGCCAGCCCAGCACCGCAGTCTCGACTTCTTTAATAGGTGGTAATGGTGAGGGTGGCACGTCTGGACCCCAGGTGACTTTGCCTTGCTGGTGTTCCTCCAGCCAGGTGTCAGTCAGCTGCAGTGGTGGTCTTCCTGTCTGTGGAGGAGAAGGGCCCAACCAGGTAATAAGGAACGTATCGGGTCACGAGGTTTATGGTGGAGAACGACTCTGCTCTCTGTCACCCTAGCTGAGCCCAGCACGCGGGTTCCTGAGGGCTGCAGCTCCCAGGGCTCCATGGGAAAGTGTAGCCTGCAGGCCCACACCTCCCCCTGTGAATCACACCTGGCGGGACAAGAAAGCCCAAAACACCCCAAACAATGAGTTTCCAGTAAAATATGACAGACATGACGAGGCGGAGGAGGGGAGGGATCTAACTGGGAGTTGGCCCTGGCTCGTGCGTGATGAAAGCCCAGGGGGATGGAGGATGCCAGGCCCGCCCCCTACTCACCAGTATAAAGCTCCGGCATCCTCTCAGCCGCCCTGAGCACCTTTCTCTTCCTTCTGCCGACTCGCTCGCTTGCTCGCTCACTCACCTCCTCCTTGGCACCATGACCACCTGCAGCCGCCAGTTCACCTCCTCCAGCTCCATGAAGGGCTCCTGTGGCATTGGTGGTGGCTCCAGCCGCATCTCCTCTGTCCTGGCCGGAGGATCCTACCGGGCTCCCAGCACCTATGGGGGCCTGCAGGTCACCTCCTCCCGCTTCTCCTCTGGGGGAGCCTGCGGGATGGGGGGCGGCTATGGCGGTGGCTTCAGCAGCAGCAGCAGCTTTGGTGGGGCCCTAGGTAGTGGCTTTGGTGGTGGCTTTGGTGGTGGCTTTGGTGGTGGCTTCGGTGGTGGCTTTGGCGGTGGTGATGGGCTCCTGGTGGGCAGTGAGAAGGTGACCATGCAGAACCTCAACGACCGCCTGGCCTCCTACCTGGACAAGGTGCGCGCCCTGGAGGAGGCCAACACCGACCTGGAGGTGAAGATCCGAGACTGGTACCAGAGGCAGCGGCCTGCTGAGACCAAAGACTACAGCCCCTACTTTAAGACCATCGAGGACCTGAGGAACAAGGTGGGTGTACTGGGCAGCAGGAGGAACCATTCCAGTTACCTCCCTCTGAGCATAGTAGAGGCCTTAGGCCATGAGCAGCTTTAGATTTGTAGACAGGACAAACTTTCACCCCAGATATCTTCATCGGAGGTCCTGGACACCCCAAACAGAGCTGGTGAGTGAGAAGAGGGTCTCCCCTCCCCCACCTTGCTCATACCTTTCTGGGCTCCAGTCTTCAGACTGTGTGAGACCCGTGTTTCCTACCCTTACATTTTGCAAAGGAAGAAGTTGAAGCTTTGAGAGGTCATGTGACCTGCTGAAGAGCAAAGTCATGGCAGAGCCCAGATGATAGCCCTCGCACCCCACCTTCTAGTATAGTACAGGAGGCAGCTACCTGTTCTCCAGCGCAGGGGAGGAGCGAGGCTGTAACGGGACGAGGCTAGACACCCAAACCGCTCATTAGCTCATTAGTCTGAGCTGTGGCTGCTGCCGCCCATGAGCCTTGGCACCGTGTGACCTCTCTATAGTCAGGCGGGGATTAAAAAACCCACAGCCTTCAATCATGGTCCACATATGTGCCCTGCCCAATAGGAAGCCTGGTGGGCTTGTGCCATCTGCCTCCAGTTCCCCTCTACCCACCCCCTTAAACCCTTCTTGCTGAACCTGCTTGGCTCTGGTGCCTTGCACAGATTAAGGACAATTGAGGGAAGGATCATCATCCAGCTTGGGGTTCCATCTAATTTCTTTTTATTCCCCTGCTTCCTTTTTTTCTAATCCTCTGTGCTAGTTGGGTCTCATCTCTTGGTAAAATCCCACTTGAGGTCCCATGCCCTGTGGACTTGAAACGGAATGTGTGTGCTGCCGAGGGCTGGCAGGGCGGCTTATGCCAAGAGGAGAATCCAGAGCATGAAGAGGGTCTAGGGAGCGGAGGGGGGAACTCAAGCCCTGAGACCTGCCTTAGGTTTTGTGACAAGTCAGTGACAGCACGGGGACCAGAACCTCAGTGATTTTGATTCTAGGGCCAGACTCTTTCCACCTCCTCTGATGATCATGAGCCAGTTTTGGGCCAAAGCCTGATTACTTGGGGTTGCCCTTTAGACCACTATGATAAAGACTTTTGGGGAGGAAGGGGACCAGGCAAGGGTAGGAGAGTAAAGGCCAATGTAGGCTGCAGTGACCTCTGACTACGGATGGATGTCCATCTGAAAAATGACCTGTTCCCTTCCTATTCTGCAGATCCTCACAGCCACTGTGGACAATGCCAATGTCCTCCTGCAGATTGACAATGCCCGCCTGGCTGCTGATGACTTCCGCACCAAGTGAGTTTGCAGTGGTGGCTCAGAATGTCCAATCTTCCCAGGGTGGGGTATTTTTGGATCAGTGTTTCCTAAACACAGTTGACTAGTGCCCGTGGGGCACTTGTAAAAGTACGAGACTCCTGGGCCCCACCCTTGGAATTTTGGTTCAGTTATTTGTAATAGGTTGCCTGGGTGATTCTGATCCACAGCCAGGTTCAGGAAGCACGGTTTCAGGGAGAGGAAGGAACTCCCTCTTTCCCACCTACCCCTGAAGTGCAGCAGATAATTATATTTGGAAGCTCTGAGTCTTATTTGTTGACTGAAGTTAGAAGCACCTCTCTCCCCGAATTCTGCAGCATAATGAACTGTCTTATTCCCAGGATCCCAGGAATTTTCAGATCTGAGCAATCAATGGGCACTGTGTCTAAGATTGGCTTTCTAAACCACCCACCGGGTGCCAGCTCTGGGAAGAAGCTGCAGGGAAAGAGAACAAAGCTCTCAGTGTGACCAGGATGGGTACCTCATTCCTTTTCTTTTGGGTCATTCTAGGTATGAGACAGAGATGAACCTTCGCGTGAGCGTGGAGGCCGACATCAATGGCCTGCGCAGGGTGCTGGATGAGCTGACCCTGGCCAGAGCTGACCTGGAGATGCAGATCGAGAGCCTGAAGGAGGAGCTGGCCTACCTCAAGAAGAACCATGAAGAGGTGGGAGCTGAATGGAAAATCCAGCTTTAGGGAATGGCTGGAGAGAAGAGATGGAATTGAGATGATGGGAGGGCAAGGTTCAGGTGACCTGGGCCTAGAGACCCCCAATCAGCAGCTGTCATGAGGCTTCTGACTGTGAACTCTTCTCTGGTTTTTCAGGAGATGAATTCTATGAGAGGCCAGGTGGGCGGAGATGTCAATGTGGAGATGGACGCAGCCCCTGGTGTGGACCTGAGCCGTATCCTGAACGAGATGCGCGACCAGTACGAGAAGATGGCGGAGAAGAACCGCAAGGATGCCGAGGAATGGTTCTTCACCAAGGTGGGTGTCATTTGGAGAGGAAGGGACCCAGACCTCCAGCCTTCTGAGGCCTTCTGGTGCGAATATTGTTCTCTTTTCTGCAGACAGAGGAGCTGAACCGCGAAGTGGCCACCAACAGCGAGCTGGTGCAGAGCGGCAAGAGCGAGATCTCCGAGCTCCGGCGCACCGTACAGAACCTGGAGATCGAACTGCAGTCCCAGCTCAGCATGGTAGGAATGCTGCAGGCATGGGGTGGGCACAAGATGACAGAGAGGGAATGGCCATCCTCAATGATCCCTGATCCTCTTTCCCTTCCTCACAGAAAGCATCCCTGGAGAACAGCCTGGAGGAGACCAAAGGCCGCTACTGCATGCAGCTGGCCCAGATCCAGGAGATGATTGGCAGCGTGGAGGAGCAGCTGGCACAGCTGCGCTGCGAGATGGAGCAGCAGAATCAGGAGTACAAGATCCTGCTGGACGTGAAGACGCGGCTGGAGCAGGAGATCGCCACCTACCGCCGCCTGCTGGAGGGCGAGGATGCCCAGTGAGTGCCCAGCCCTTCCCCTAGTTCGCGCCCCTATAGTTCACTACCACCCCGCACAGTGTCTAATGGTCTTTCTCCTTTGTCTTCACAGCCTCTCCTCCTCCCAGTTCTCTTCTGGCTCTCAGTCATCCAGAGATGGTAAGACCTTCCTTTTCATCAAACCTGGGCTCAAGACCACTCCAGGTCCCCGAGCAGGTCTAGGGCATAGATTAAGAGCTTCTCAAAGGGTGGAGCTATAGTGTTCTTACCCAGTATCTGTTAAGAATCCATTTGGGTAGAAGAGGTCATTTTCTAACCCTCTTAGGGCTAGCAGCCTTGACTCCTATCTTATAATTCTCCCACCCTATGTCCAGGCAGACCCCATGGTTATGTGGTCAGCACCATGGACAGCAAACAAGTCTCCTTCCATCCAAAACCAGTCGATTGGGGTCTATTTGGACTGAACTAGCTGGGTCTGAATTATTAGGGAGCCTCAATCTGAGGACACAGACTCTGTCAATGACCTTAAGGAACCCTAGTCTGAAACGATTGGATGGTATCAGTGCTTAGTCAACAGCAGTGAGTGAATGAATGATCAGGGGAGAGGGCAGTAGGGAGATAGTTCATGTAAGTCCCAACTTCTTGGCCTCTCCACTCCTGATTTGTCCACTGCCTCTTCACCTCTGCTAATGCCCTATCTCCTTCTTCCTCAGTGACCTCCTCCAGTCGTCAGATCCGCACCAAGGTCATGGATGTGCACGATGGCAAGGTGGTGTCCACCCACGAGCAGGTCCTTCGCACCAAGAACTGAGGCTGCTCAGCATGGCTCAGGCCTAGGAAGCCCCCCCATGTGGACACAGATCCACCTGAAGATGCCTTCTCCTGCCCTCCAAACACGTCACAACACACTTTACCCCTGACCCCTCCTGGCAATCAATAAAGCTTCTTTATCTGAGTTGCATAATTCCTGCCTTTGCCTGGTCATTGTTGGGAGTGGGGGTGGGAAGAAGGCAGGGGAAGCATTTCTTTGGAACCCGTCCTAGCACCTGGCTGTGGCCTCTGGGACTGGGAGAAAGGGCCTGGGGGTGGACTGGGCTCAGGTCCCAGAATGGCTTTCACCATCTCAGAAGATAGCGATAGATGTGTGTACCAGGTCATATGTGGTAATCTCCCAGGGCACAGGGGGACATTCAGTCTTTCATTTGTTCATTTATCTACCAGATATCTGGTGCTTTTAGGTGCTGGGCACTGTGCGTGGTCAAGGATTCTTAGCATTTTTTTGTGATTGAGGATTCTCTTGAGAATATATTAGAAACTACAGATATTTTCCCTATACCACAACTTCAGAGAAGCACAAACATTTGCCTACAGTTTATGGGGTTCTGGGTTCCCCAAAGCTCCTCAATAGAGGCCCATGAACTCAAGATAAAGACTTAAGCTCTACTGAGGGGTTTATCTCCTTGCTCTGGAATGAATCCTCCAGGACCAGGTCTAATCCTGCCAATACTTAGTTGACCTAGGTCAAGTTAATCACCACCTTGAAGCCTCAGTTTCCACATCTGTAAAAGGAAATAAAGGTAGTACTTTATTTCCTTTTACATATGTGGATGAGTGGCGCATGCCTGTCATCCCAGCGGCTCAGGAAGCTGAGGCCGGAGGAGCACAAACTCAAAGCCAGCCTCAGCCATTTAGCAAGGTCCTAAGCAACTTAGCAAGACCCTGTCTTAAAATAAAAAATAAAAGAGGCTAGGGTTGTGGCTCAGTGTTTAAGCATCTCTGGGGCCAATCCCTAATACCCAAACACAAACAGACAACAAATATAATTACTACCTTGTGGGCTCGTTGTGACTCAGGATTGGTTTGTGAGCATGCGCCTCTAGCGCAGCACCTGGCACCGTACAGGCTGAAGCCTGGCTGTGTGATACCAGGTGGTGACTATCCATTTGTGATGAGGACATCTTTGGAGGCTTTAGGAATGGCCTGACTGGTCTCTAACCCTGACTGGGTTCTGAATTAGCTCTGTGACCTAGTAGAGTCTGAGCCTCAGTGTCTTCACTTACGCAATGGAGAGGGTGAACCTGGCTTCTTGGGGTTGGTAGACAATCCAGTGAAAAAAATGCACAGTTGAGAGCTAGGGTGGTAGGCAGGGGAGCATCTTTCGCTTCTTGGAGGGGGGTTGGAAACTGGGAAGGGGAGCAACCTGACCTGAGTGATTGGTGGAGATTCCTGGAGTGGGCGGGGCTCACTGCCCCAGGCTAGGAAAGCCCTGACTGGTCCTGTGTCATTTCAACAGCTCATTCATTTGGCCTTGTGAAGGAAACTTTTAGGGGGAGTCAAGAATTGGGTGGGACTGGAGAAAGGCCTAAGTCTGGGAGAGGGGACGAAAAAAAAACCTGTGCTTTGGAATCAGACATCTTGCATTGGAGTCTGGGCTCCTATGCTGCTCAGGCTAAAAGAGTCTGGGCAAGACGCTGAACCCACATTCCTTTTCACAAAGTGGGGAACACACACCTTTGCTACAGAAGGCTGATGGAGGATTAAATGATCTCATAAGCGAGGTTGGCATCGCGTCTGGCACATGGCCATCACTCTATACATGGTAGCGTAAGAGGGTGAGTTATTGGCAAAAGGAATGAAGTTATGTTGGCTTCTCTTGTCCAGACCGACGCGTCAGGAGAGAGAAGACTGCTTTGTGTTCCTGAAACTCTGGGATGTCTTTTTACCTGAGTTCTGGCATCAAGAAGGGTTGAACTGGGGCGATCCTTTGGGGAAGGGCGGGCTGTCCTGGGGCTGAAGGAGGAACATGGGACAACTGAGGGAGGAGGAAGGCTGTGGGGAGCTTCCTCAGAGACTGGGATGGATGGGGTTTCAGTCCTTGGAGTGATACAACCTTAATGGAGGGGGGCTTTATGATACCCCTAGGGATGCTGGGCAATGAGCCTCCTACTCAAATGGAGCATGGACTCTGGGGAGTGGTCTACATTTGAGAACTCACATGAGCTTGGACAGAGAGAAAAGCATAGCAATAATCACCAGTGGGGACCAAAGCCTAGAACACTCTGGGCGGTACAGGAATCCCATGCTTTCTAGGGGTGTCATATGAAAGTCTTCACTCTCCAAGGAGGTCTGCTTTAGAGAAATAGGGGAAGGTGAGATTTCTGAGACCTGAGTGTGGTGGGGTGGGCTTGAGTGTGCTTGAGTGTTGCCATTGCTGTTTGAAGGGAATACCCAGGAAGTGTGGACTTCAGGGCAAAGATGGCGCCACAGGCCACCTGGCTGGAAGCAGGCTCTGAACTGGGAGGGGAGGAAGTCAGACAGTGGGCTTAGGGTGGTGGTCTCCTCCTGTACTCTCAGGCCTGAGAGGAAGAGGGCAGACATGGCAGCTGTCCTGGTATCTCACATGGACTCCCCTCTCCTCTGGGGTTCCCATCTCCATAATCCAGTGGACCGGGTAGAGCCAACATTTGAGTCCTGCTTGTGATTAGTGCTCTTGTCCATAGGGCCTGCAGGCTGCCCATCCAACTCAGGATCTGGGCCCTGTCTGGCCATCAGAATAAGACAAGAAAAGTGACTCGATAGCACCGTCTAGTGGAGGCAGGAGGGCTTGCTACAGAGTCCCGGGAGGGTCAGATGACTCCTCTGGCTCCATATCCTTCTAATGTAATCTGGGAGGAGTGATTGTCTCTCTACCTTGGCAGAAGGCAGAATAGGGCAGTGCTAAGAGAGCCGCTGAGATCATTCCTACAACCTCTTCATCTTCAGGAGACTGGCCTGCTCCAAGTCACATACACCAAAAGTGACCAAGTCACCATGATCCTCCAATATTTCTGTATCTTCCACGGCCCTCATCTGGCATAGGTTCTTGATCTTAATGGAGGTCCAACAGAGGAATGGAGTAATAATAAGCAAGACAGCAAGAACCCAAGTCTATCCAGATGGTCCAGGGGATGTCAGAGTAGATAGGAAAATGTCCCACTGGGTGCTGGACTCAGGCCAGCAGTTTATCATGAGATCAGAACTCTTTTTTTGTTCCAAAATCCTTGGCTTGATCTAACCCATTGCCCTTTAGCCACACTGGGCTTCTGCCCTTGAGGTCTCATAGCTCCTTCCCACCTCAGGACATTTGCATATACTTTTGTCCTCCCCTCCTCTCTTTTTCTTTCTTCTGGGTCATTCCTACTCAATTGTCTCTCAAGAAGACTGTCTCTGATCCCCCGAAACCATGCCACATCCTTTATAATGTGTGCCCCAATTTTCCATTAATAGTGCTCATGTCAGTTTTGAATTGGACAATGATTTTGGGGGGAGGTCTGTTTTGTCCTGTAACTGTCCAGGAAGATTGGGGGAATTCTTCATCACTTTTTCCTCAGCTCTCATTACAGTGCCTGGTGCGAGATGATGCTGGATAAAGGATGAATCCAGTGAGAAAACTGGTTCAGAGAGGGGAAGCCACTTTCTCCAAATCAGTGGAAGAATCTGGTTTTAGACTCAAGCCACTTTGGTCTGGTGAGGGTCTCTCTAGGTGGGGTGGTGGCAGGTGACTATTGTATGAGAAAGAATCAGCGTTGATAGACAGGTAAGTGCAGACACTTCCAGCCCGGCGCCAGTGGGCAGTGACGGCAGCTCAGGGAGGGTGGGCCCAAGCACCAGGAGAGGAGCCATGACTCATGCCTGTGCTCATCTCGTGATGACTCAGGGCCTTCCCTGGGCTCCACCTGGAGCTCAATGACAGACGGTGGTGGGGAGCAAGTGTGTGTGCATGCACAGAGAGGGGGGCAGGTGGATACAGGCAAGGAGCTGGGCTTCTATATGGCAGGAGCAAGCCTGTTCTTGTTCTTCCTCCAGTCCCCATACCCTCAAAGGAGGATCCTTGCAGATGCCATCAATGTTTGGTTCCCTCTCTGGCCTTCTGTCTGCCTCTCTGGGTCCTCACGGTCCCTCATCTCTGCTCCACACACCTTCTGAGGGCTGCAGCTGTACTTGGGGTGCTGACACTGTGGTCCCAAGGTGCAGTCTTGCACCTGAGCTGCAGAGAGCAGTGCTCATTCTCAATGGGACTCAGATGCCAGGGGCCCCTGAGTTATGTGGGCTCCATCCCTTGTTCACTCTTTGGAGGGTTCCCCCAGGAGGTGGGGCTTGGAGGGCAGATCTTGAACCCTGGGAGGATAAAAGCATGAGCATGTCACAGGGTCACTCATTGGGTAAGGCTGTGGGCCTGCTCATCTCTGGCCCCACTTTGCCCGGTCCGTTCCCTATGCCAGGCAGAGAAGGGAAAAGATGGTACCAAATTGCAACAGCAGCAGGAGCTCCTACCTGGACTGCAGATGAGATCCGGCATGGCCAGCTCCTCTTTGTATTGGAAGCAGAGCCTGAGGTTCAGGGGAGGCAGGATGGGGAGGAACATGGATGTGGGAAGAGGGCAGATAGGAGGAGGAGGAGGAGGATGATGTGGTGAGGCTGCCGGCTCACGGGTAGTAGTGGGGCTTCATCCAGAGACCCCTCCACCCCACCTGCAGTATGTTTATGCCCACTGACAGCTCACCAGGAAGGGCCTTCCCCGTGAGGAAACAGAGGCCAAGGCCATGGGGCGTAGGGAGCGGGCACTGGCAAGTGGTACCTCTCTGGCTGGGGAGCTGCTGCTCTCCTCACTACACTATTCCTAGAGGCACCACGGGAAGGACCAGGCAGTGAGGGCAGAGGCCCTGGGGCCAACATGCAGGGATAGCCCAATGTGGAGGAAAGGCCTGTGCCTTCTCGTACTCACAGGAGGGAGGGTAGTGACTAAGGACCACTCAATCCAGGCAGAGAACTGGCCAGATAGGTTCAACATTCAGGGAGGGCCAGATTGGATGGCTGAGCTGGAGGAGATGGACGGTCAAGTCCTCCCTGACTGGCCCCTGGTGATGGGGGTGGGACAGGGCCAGCTGCTGTGATCCCCATGAGCAGCTCAACCTCTTGGGCAGCTGGGGTGGGATTCTGAGGGCAGAGCCCCCTGTCTGGGCTGAGTGAGGCTTGAGGGCAGGGCTGGAGGGTGGGAAGGAGAGGGGGCAACTGAGGCATTGGTTCGTTTAGCACGAGGGCTGGAAAGGCGCCATCTGTCACCAGAGCCATCTGGGCAGCAGTGTCGCAGCTTAGAGCTTCCGGTCAGTCAGGCAGGATGCCCCCAAAGAATGCACTTAACTAGAACAGAGTGGGGTTGCTGAAGCACGGCCCTGCGGGCTGTCCTCCAGCTGCCAACCTCTGCTCAGTCCCCAGGGCCTGGGGTTTACATCCCAATTAGTGAGGGCATCAGCACGGGGAGGGCGAAGGGGTAGGAAAGCAGCAGAAGGTGATCCAGGTCCTGGTCCCAGCAGGGCGAGGGGCTTTCCAGGCCTCAGACCACATTGCAGGAAGATCTTGGGCTTCCCAGTGGAGCCTGACAGGAACCTGGAGAAAGGCGTAGAAAGTAGTCGGGACCCGCTATGGTGCTGCACACCTGGAATCCCAGCTTCTTGAGAGGCTCAGACAGGGGGATCCCAAGTTCGAGGCCAGCCTCAGCAACATCGTGAGACCCTGTCTCAGAATAAAAAATAAAAAAACAAAACAAGACTGAGGATGCATGAGTATGTAGCTCAGTGGTGGCGTGACCCTGGGTTCAATCCCCAATACTGAGGGTGGCGGGAAGGAAGTAGAAAGGTTATCAATGCACTCCCCACTAATCTTGGTCTATGAGGTTCCCACACGTTAGGCGTTCCCCAATTCACACATGGATTACGCCTCTATATTCTCTGTTCTTCCTACTTACTTTTTTATTCCTCAGTTAATGAATTTTGTATCGCCCATTTACATACTTGTTGAACACATTTTGGTAAATTAGTTCAACTTTAATTTCAGCAAATACATTTATAAAGGAAACCCTCCTCGTCTGTCTGGTTTTGAGCTCTCTTTCAGCTCTCAGCAGCTCTCTGGAACAATCAGTTATCTTTCCTTCATCCCATATATGTTGGGATCCTACTTGGACCAGACATGGTGTTGGACACTGGGGTAAGTTCAAGATGAGCAGGCACAGGCTGAAGGGAGCCCTGCCTTCCGGGGGAGGTGCCATGGGGACATAGTATGAAAGACAAAGTGACCCAGAGTGGGAGAGCTCAGAAAGCCTTCATGGAGGAGGAGGCACACAAGGGGGTGGTTGAAGGTGAACTGGAGTTGTAGTTTGCTTTTTTTCTTTCATTTTACATTTTTAAAATTTGCTCTAACTAGTTACACATGACAGTAGAATGCACTTTGGCACATTATACATAAATGGAGTATGAAGTAAAATCAAGAATCAATAAATGTGATGGATTCAAACTAAAAATCTTCCCAGCAAAGGAAACAATCAATCATGTGAAGAGAGAGCCTACAGAATGGGACATGCACCTCAGAGAGAGCATACATTTCCAGGGTATATGAAGAGCTCAAAAACTTAGCACCAAAAAAAAAAAAATCAATTAACTCAATGAATAAATGGGCTAAGGAACTGAACAGAGCTTCACAGAAGAACAAATACAATTGATCAACAAATATATGAAAAAATGTTCAATATTTCTAGCAATTAGAGAAATGCAAATCAAAACTACTCTGAGATTTCATCTCACTCCAGTCAGAATGGCAACAAACAATCAAGCATACAAGCAACAATAAGTGTTGGTGAGGATCAGGGGGAAAAGGTACGCTCATACATTACTGTGTGGTGCATTCTCTGAGTTCTGAAGGGCATTTGCGGAACACTGTGGTTTGGTAGGGAGTTGGGGGCCGGGAGAGATGGGGAAGGAATGGAAAGATTGGAGATGGGCCTTGAGTGCCAGGAACATGGGCCATGTCTTGGGGCAAAGGGAAGTCAGGAGAGTGATAGAGTCAGAAATGGGTTGGAAAGGTCATCCTGGCGGCTATGCAGAAGGAGCAGGGGACAAGGGAGAGGTGAAACCCATGGCTAAGGATCAGGGGAGGGCAGAGTTGCCAATAATCAGAGACAGTTTACTATTTCTTGAGAGTTTCTCACGTGCCCTTCTGGGAAATGGGCAGATTATTAGTACAATTATTATTGTAGAGGAGGGGACTGAGGCACAGCGTGGTTAAATAACTAATCAAAGTCACCCAAGAGGGAGTCAGGATGGAACTCGGGTGGTCCGGCACAGTGGCCCGCAGCCTTCTTTACCACTCTCTTCTGGCTTTGGTGACCAGAATGAGTGTCTGAGTTTCTTCTAGAAGCAAGGTTAGCTAGCATCTTTGTATCCTGTTCTTCCCAGGGCTCAGAATCCAAGGTCAAATTCCATCCCCAGGGCTGGGCCCTGCAAAAGGACCCGGACAGTCGGGCCACTGGTTTTACTGCTCAAAGGTCAGCGAGCGTGAGCAACACTTTCCTCTCCCAGGCCTCAATGTGAAGGCTGCACTTTCTTCTGGAGGGCCCTGGCAGACACATTGCTCGGTGCCTCTCTCCATCTGTTAGCCACTTGTCCCTTCAGCAAACTGGAGTCTCCTGAGGTCAGAACTCTGTCTTTCCTGTCAACCTTGAGGACTCACGAGGGCAGAAGCTGAGCTTCCTGCTCACATTGGACAGGGCCATGCCTCCCCCACCCTCTATGATCAAGCTTGTACCCCATTCCCAGCTCAGTCCCCAGTGGGCACCAGTGGAAGTGGAGGAGGGCTGCAGACCATGACAGTCATCCACGGGGGAGATGACTCCACACCAAGGAGCTTCTATCCCAGAAGGGCTAAGTCTCAGACCCGCTGTCAGGGTCAGCCAGACACGACTCTAGGAAATAGGTCACCCCCTTGGCAGCAGAGCTGATTTATGGTGCCCTTGACAGCCTAATATCACCAAATTACCCCACACAATGGAGAGAGGCTGGGTCGCCGACAGGCAGTCACCGAGGGACGCTGAGCCTGGGGCAGCGGGGCTGCTCCCGAATCCCAGACCTCCTCTGAGTCTATTGGGGGGAGGCTGGCACAGACGGAGGGCACACCCAGGGGTGCCACCTTCGGTTGGTAGTATAAGTAAGTGGCCCTGGGGCCAGCTCTGTACCAGCCGTACTCCTGCGACGGCTTCCTCCCCACGAGCTACAGGCAGTGCCATGAGTTGCAGACAGTTCTCTTCGTCCTTCTGGAGCCGGGGCAGCTGCGGGGGCCGCGGGGGCAGCGGGGGCAGCATGCGTTCCTCCTTCAGTCGCTTCAGCTCCTCGGGGGGCAGTGGAGGAGGGGGCCGATTCAGCTCTTCCAGTAGCTATGGTGGGGGGATCTCAGGGGCCTGTGGGAGAGGAGGTGGTGGTGGATTTGGCTCCAGCTATGGTGGAGTATCTGGGGGTGGCTTCAGCGCTGGGAGCTCTATCAGTAGCTTTGGAGGAGGTTCCAGAGGTTTTGGTGGCGGTGCCGGAGGAGGCTTTGGTGGCTCTGGGGGCTTTGGAGGCGGCTATGGTGGGTCTGGGGGCTTTGGAGGTGGCTTTGGTGGCGGTGCTGGAGGCGGCGATGGTGGCATTCTGACTACGGATGAGAAGACCACCATGCAGTACCTCAATTCGCGGCTGGCCTCCTATTTGGATAAGGTGCGGTCACTAGAGGATGAAAATGCTACCCTGGAAAAGAAGATCCAGGAATGGTACAGGAATCAGGGGCCCAGGGTCTTCCAGAAGGACTACTCTCCTTACTATGACACCATCAACGATCTCAAGAACCAGGTAGGAGCAGGAAACGATCTCTGATCCCTCTTTCCTCACTTGATCTTCTCAAAAGGTTAAGATGCTAGACTTGAAGCTTAGACTATAGCCAGGCACCCATCTTTTGGAAACATTAAACTTACATCAGAAACAAACTTGTGTTTGGTTCCTGAAGGGCCCTCGGGCTGGGATGCTGGCTTGTGCTCTGGATTCTTGTCTCCACTTCTTCAAGTTTCAGAGTTTGGGAAGAGCAAGAGGGAGGCCTGGATTCACAGACAAGGCTGAGACTGGATGTGGAGTCTTCTTCTGGCCTAGTCTTGAGTCGTTACTATCCCTCCCTTCCTACTTCTCTTGGGCTCCCATAGAAGTCTCTCTCAATGTTCTCAGGTTTTATGGAACTCAGCTACACATGCTAGTTGTTCAAGTGATAGAAAGGATCTTGAATTCTGGGGATGGAACCCATCTATCCAACCATCCATCCATTCATCCATCCACATGTCCATATACTATGTCCATATTTATTCATCCTCTCAATTCAGTGAGCGACTACTCTCAGTGTTGCAATGGGCTGATATAGTAACGTATCAGACAGCCTCTGCCCCCGGGGAGATCACAGTTTAGTTCGCCACTGTTCTCACCCATTCCTTTTACCTTTTAGACCTTACTTTTATCTGCTTACTTTTATACCTTCATGCATCTGCACCAAGCAATGCACATGCTGTTTTTTCCTATCCCAAACCTCTTCCATCTATTATTCATGTGCAGGAAGCTCAGCTCCTGCCCTCGTGAGTCCTCAAGGTTGACAGGAAAGACAGAGCTCTGACCTCAGGAGACTCCAGTTTGCTGAAGGGACAAGTGGCTAACAGATGGAGAGAGGCACCAAGCATCTGCACATGCTGTTTTTTCCTATCCCAAACCTCTTCCATCTATTTATTCATGTGCAGTCTTACCCAATCTTCAGGTTCTAATTCAGTTGCCTTCTCCTTTTTTTTTTTTAAAGAGAGAGAGAGAGAGAGAGAGAATTTTTTTAATATTTATTTTTTAGTTTTCGGTGGACACAACATCTTTGTTTGTATGTGGTGCTGAGGATCGAACCCCGGGCCATATGCATGCCAGGCGAGCGCGCTACCGCTTGAGCCACACCCCCAGCCTGCCTTCTCCTTTCTAAAGTCTTTCTTGGTTTTCCATAGCCACAGCCATGCTTCCTTTCCTTGAACTCTTTTAGGACACTTTGGACTTTGTAGTTGGTGGTGGGCTCCTTAGGGAGAGTCATTGATTTCTAAAGCCAACTTGCAGCCGGTGCAGTAGATCTTTCAATGTTTGCTGAATGAATGAATGAATGAAGGCCACGCTGAACACGTTTGCTGAAGGGCGTGAGGGGTCTGTGCTATGTACCAGCTGTTGGAAACTCCCTTGCCTCTTGAACATCTTCTAGGATGGGATTCTCCCCTCCTGTGCCTTTGTCTGGCCGCTTTCTCTTCCACTAGTGAGTCATAGCAAGGCAGCAAGGTTTCATGCCACCTTCTCTTTTTAAAGATTGTGCACCTGACAGTGGGCACCAACAAAACTCTCCTGGACATTGACAACACGCGCATGACACTGGATGACTACAGGATGAAGTGAGTCCTGTCCTCTTTTCCCCTTTCCTTGTCATCAATTCTTCCTCCCTCTCTGGTACTCTGGAGGTCCCTCTAGGGCCTGGTGTCCTCTTGATCATACTCCTGACTGGTCTGCAGGTTTGAGATGGAGCAGACCGTGCGGCAAGGGGTGGATGCTGACATCAACGGGCTGCAGAAGGTGCTGGAGGGTCTGAACATGGAGAAGTCTGACCTGGAGATGCAGCTCGACTCTCTGCAGGAGGAGCTGTCCTCCCTCAAGAAGAATCATCAGGATGTAGGTTCCTGCTGCTATGGCTTAATTGGGACAACAGGAGGGGCTTTGGAGGATTGTCTGAGAGATACTGCCTCCCTCACTCTTGATGAGGACACTCCCAACTCCCTCCTTAGCACTACCCACGTTAGTGGCTGGGCTTTGACTTCACCATCATGTCCCTTTTGGGAACTCCGAGGAGAAGAGCAGGAGAGAGCTGAAAAGTGGTGGAAGGAATCCCACCTGCTGACCTCATTTCTCCTTCTTCCCTGGCAGGAGATGTCACAGCTGACCGGGCAGAATGGTGGGGACGTCAACGTGGAAATAAACGTTGCTCCTGGCATCGATCTCACCCAAACCCTCAACAACATGCGCCAGGAATATGAGCAGCTCATTTCAAAGAACCGTAAGGAAATTGAGCAACAATATGAGACCCAGGTGAGCAGAGTGGGTTAGCTGTTCAAACTTCTACCCCACCATCCATAGACCCCTCCACTCCCCCACCCATGGCTCCCTTCTCCCATCCCCCCATCCTCTTATCTTTACAACTCTCCATGCAGCTGTCATCCATCCACCTTCCAGTGGATGTCATTCATTATCTTCAATCACTGCACACAGACCCAATTGCAGAGTAGCTTCTCGGTGCCAAGTTTTACAGGAAGTGCTGATGTTTCAGAGACGAACCAAATAAGATTGTTTCTGAGAAACTCAGAGTTTATTAGTGTGCATGAATGAAAGCAGAGCATAGACAATGGACGATATTGCTGCGTGACACAGATTCTATTAGAGGGATACAGCTTGTCTCCCATATGGCACTGAGTTCTCTGATGGCTCCCTTCCTCCCTGGGTCTCCAAAGCTTAGCATAGGAATTAACATACGTAGCCATGGTCTGTGGTGTGTGTGTGTGTGTGTGTGTGTGTGTGTGTTTGAAAGGTAGGAGGAAATAAGATTAGAAAGGTGACTTGGGGACATAGTATGAAGGACTTTGAAGCCTTGCTGAGAAGGAATATCATGTGGTGAGAACTGGACAACTCTGACTAGAGGGACCCAGAACTCAGAACAACCTGTCTTTCCCTTTGGCTCAGCCTTGGTCTTGGATGTGAAGATCCTGCTAGGTGAGGCAGAATCTTGACTACTGAGGCTCTTAGCCCTGCCTGGTCCTAACTGAGTCTTTGGGTTTGCAGATGAGCCATCTTGAACAGGAGGTGACAAATAGTAGCCAAGAGATTGAGACCAACACAAAGGAGGTGAACCAGCTCCGGCACAGTGTCCAGGAGTTGGAGATCGAGCTGCAGGCTCAGCTCAGCATGGTTGGTGTCCTGCTGTAAACTCTGTGCTAGGCTGGGGCACAGGACAGTTTTGCATGATCCCCAGGAGTGGGATGGAGAGGGGATACGATGTGTGCACTCTCCTCGAGCCTCCTCTTGCTTCCTAGAAATCTGCCCTGGAGAAGTCCTTGGAAGACACCAAGAACCGCTACTGTGGCCAGCTGCAGCAGATCCAGGAGCAAATCAGTAACGTGGAGAACCAGCTTGCCGAGATCCGGGCAGAACTTGAGTGTCAGAATCAGGAATACAGCATTCTGCTCAGCGTCAAGATGAGGCTGGAGCAGGAAATTTCAACCTATCGCAATCTCCTTGAAGGCGGCCAGGAAGACTTGTAGGTCCCCTGGATTCTGTAGAAGCCCCAGGACTATCTGGGCCTCTGATACTACTTCCATTCCACTGGATAGAGGCGGCTAGGGAAGTTCTTGTATGCAAAGATCTGAGGGGCTGAGGGTTTCTTCATTCTGTGGGGGCGACTTCAGGATACTTGGGCTTTAGGAACAAGGATGGTGACAATGAAAGAAGGGGTTGCCTTATGCTCTGAGGAGGGGGACAGTACTATTATCCTATTTGGAGGATCTTTCCTCCCAGCTGTTGTGCCAGCTCCGTCTCTTTCTCACAGAAAGGAAAAATTAATAGGATTCACATTTGGGTCTTGACTGTCCAGGTGTATTTATTTATTTTTTTTGTACTGGGGATTGAACTCAGAGACACTTAAACACTGAGACACATCCTTAGCCCTTTTAATTAAAAAAATTTATTTTGAGGAAGGGTCTCACTAAGTTGCTTAGGGCCTCGCTAAATTGCTGAGGCTGACTTTGAACTTGCAATCCTCTTGCTTCAGTCTCTTGAGTTGCTGGCCAGGTCTATCTTTCCATATGTATGTGGGGCCTACTCATTTTATCTCTTTTCTTTCTCAGTGAATCATCTGGAGCTGGACGAATTGGCTTTGGAAGTGGTAAAGGAAGACAAAGAGGAAGTGGAGGCAGCTATGGAGGAGGAAGTGGAGGCAGCTACGGAGGAGGAAGTGGAGGCAGCTATGGAGGAGGCAGTGGAGGCAGTTATGGTGGAGGCAGTGGAGGCAGCTATGGAGGAGGAAGTGGAGGCAGCTATGGAGGAGGAAGTGGAGGCAGCCATGGAGGAGGAAGTGGAGGCAGCTATGGTGGAGGGAGTAGTTCTGGAGGAGGAAGTGGAGGCAGCCATGGTGGAGGAAGTAGTTCTGGAGGAGGAATTGGGGGTGGCTATGGTGGAGGAAGTGGGTCCAGGGGAGGAAGCGGGGGTAGCTATGGAGGAGGAAGTAGCTCTGGAGGAGGAAGTGGAGGTGGCTATGGAGGAGGAAGTAGCTCTGGAGGAGGAATTGGAGGTAGCTATGGAGGAGGAAGTAGTTCTGGAGGAGGAAGTGGATCCAGGGGAGGAAGTGGAAGACCATCCCAGTCCCAGTCTTCCTCCTCAAAATCTGGTGACTGTGATGACACACAAGGTAAGGGATAATTCTAGGTTGTGGGTGGTGCTGGGGATTGAACTCGGGGCCTTGTGTATGCTAGGCAGTCACTCCTTTTTGTGTACCTTTGAACCTCTCTGGGGAGTACATGTTCTGAACAGAACTAGATTTTAGGGGGATCTTTGTTGAGGTGCTATAGACCTATCCTTGTTCTGAATTTATCATTGAACTAGGTTAGGATCAAATCTACGTATGGCCAGAGTCTCAGTAATAGAGATGGGAGTAAGGAGATGGGTTGAAAATTGTGCATTATCATATATATTTTCCAGTATTCCCTATTATTATCCTTATTTTAAGGAAAATGAGGCTTAGAGAGAGCAAGTAATTTACTCAAGGTCATAAATTTGGTGAGTGAGCCACTCAGCTCTGTGAAGCTCCACAGTCAGGACTTTCTACCACAATGAGGGAGGGGAGACCTGGATCAGCAATGATTCAAATGGAAAGGAGATCCAGGGGTTGGAGTCAGTGGTCATCTCTACAAACATTAACCCAATGCAATTGCTAAAAGGAGCATTAATGAATGTGATAATCTAAATTTAAGAATGTCATGCAGGTGAGGTGGTGTCAAGTCGGGGAAAATTTCTCTACTCCTACACATTGAATTTTTTTCAAGTAAAGATTTAATATGAAATTGTGGTAAAAGGCTGGCCAACATGACTTGGAATGCTTAGCTCAGAGAAGCCTTACGGCACCTGGCAACTGTTCCCTGTAGTGTATCTGGTGTTTTTTTTGTGTGTGTCCAGTGGCACTGCAGGGCCATGGATGGACATCTAGGTGTGAGGCCAGGGTGATTTTTGCTTCAATATCCAGAGTTTGCTAACAGAGGTGTGGGGTGGTGCCCAGCCTCAGAGATGGAGAGAATCTGCCAGGGTTGCTGCAGCAGAGATTCAGAATTAGATGGGACCACAGATTGGGTGACCCCTTGGTCCTTCCATCTCAGGGTTCTCTGGCTTTTTGAGCTACAGGCTTCTTGCTTGCAGTTCCCTCAACTTCCTCCAAGCCCCTGTTTGAAGTCCTCTCTTCTTGTTTCCATCTCTCCACAGAACACCAGATGCGATACTAGAGCCCTAGTCAACTTACTCTGCCCAGCCACAGCTGACCGTCCTTCAGAGGGACAGACCCTGGATGAAGCCTGCTCACTACATCTTGACCTCAGGACTCGTTGGCAACAAGCCCCAGTGTCCATTTGGGACTGTTCATTGTGCCTCTGGCTCTCCATTCTCTCTCTCCCCTGCTGGGCTTTGATGATCTCAGGGTTGAGGACACCTCCCTTCCTCTGCGGTAGCCTGGGGGTGACCCCACTCCCTTCCTGATCCTGACTTCCAAATAAAGCTTTCCTACTGCAAATCAAACTTGGACTTTGACTCGTTGGTGTATTAGGATTAGATAGGAATGGAGGTGCATTTCAATCCATTCTTAAAAAGTGTAGGTTAACTTTTGTTTACTACCAGGCAACATGCATTTTAGTGGCTTAAAATAACCATTTATTTGGCTCATGATTTTGCTTTTGGAGATTTAGACTGGGCTGTCCCATTTTCCTTTATGCATCTGTGATCAACGGTCAGGCCGCTAAGTGGCTCTACCTCTAGGGTTGGTGGAAGCTGATAGGGGCAATGGGGATGAATGAGCCATGTGACTGTCACCCTCCATGCAGGTAGCCTGAGCCAGTGTTACTAGACAATGAGAAGAAGCATGCAAGACCTCTTGAGGCTTAGGGTAGGGCAGTCACTTTTATTGTAAGCTGTAACCTAGTCCAGATTCAAGAAGAGCAGGCGCAATAGACTTCTCTTGAGGTAAGGAGCTACAAGGTCACACGGAGAAGGGCATGGATGTAGGGAGGGTAATGATTAAGGCCATTTTTGGCAAACAATCTACCATGGTCCATTAGAAGGTCATGTGTTGGTTGTGGAGGAAACAAGACAAAAATAATTTGGTTTATGCTTTGGAAGATTTCACTGATGGTGAAAAATATAAGCATAAATAAGATGCTCCTAGTTAAAAAACATCCTGTAAGATTGTCCAAGGATTCTGATTGGGCCTGATAGTAAAAATTCCTTTTCATAGAGAGGGACAAAATTTTGCATAAGTATCTACAGTCTTGACAGGTCTTGGCAGAGACAGCTGGTTTCGGCTCCCCTTGGTGTCCCTGTGGCTCACAGGCTGGGACCAGAGTCAAGAGTCTGTGAGCAGAGTTGGTGCACCTGCTTATTCTCAGGTCCCCCGTGGGGCTCCTCAGGCCTCATTCTCACTCTCTGCAGAGTCTCTCAATGCAATCCCTCCAGGAGGGCAGCTTCACAGTAGCTGAACTCCTTCCATGATGGATCTGTGGTCCCAAGACATATGTCCTAAATGGGAAAGAGTGAAGAAGAAGCTGTTTTGCTTTATCACCTGAACTTGGAAGCCACCCATGTTACTTTTGGTGTAGTCACAGGCCTGACTAGATTCAGGGCCAGGGAACATAAACCTTATGGTAGGTGAATTCTCAGATAATCCCCCAAAACTCCTGGCTCAGGTATATACACACTTCCTTATAGTTATTAAACACTAACCTATTTGGTACTGTGAAGGTATTTTGGTAATTAAGATCTCAAATGTGTTGACCTTAAGAAAGAAACTATCTGTGGGCCTGACTTAACATAGGGGCCCTTTAACAGCAGGGAATTTTCTCAGGATGATCATAGAAGAAGTCAGAATTTTGAAGCATGAAATTTCAATGCTGGTCGAAGAGGCAGGGGGCCGTGTAGCAAGCAATGGGGATGGTCTCTTGCTGACCACAATAAAAAGGCCACCACAGTTCTGCAGCTACAAGGAACCAAAGTTGTTCAAGAACTAGCGTTTGGAACAGATTGTCCCTCAGAGTCTCCAGATGGGACCTTACCTTGACTTAAGCTTTTTGATACTCGGCGTAGAGAACCCAGTCACACCGGCTGACATGTCAGATAGTAATAGAAGAACTGTTTAAAATTGCTAAGTTCACAGTGATCTGTTAGGCAAAAATAGAAAACCAATACAGACCCCATTTCCCTCACATACAGACACTATCTTGAGGAGAAAATATACATAGACATATACAGATGAAGGCATGTCAATGTCATGTGGAAGAACAGCATGTGCAATGGAACACGTTGATGTGGCCGTCTTTGGGAAACAACAACTTGCCACAGGGTAGCTCAGATCTTTGGGGGTGGGTATTGGGAGGGAACACTTAAGGCACTAAGGGCACAGGAGCCCAGAAGATGTAAGATCCTGAGGTTTATGGAAGTGGGAGGAGAATGGTGTCTCTGGGTCTAAGGCAGCTCCAGCAAGATGCTTTAGCAGTGAGTTTGTGACCCTTTCTCTAGTGCTCCACCTCAGCTTTTGAAAGATGCTCCATTTCCCCTTGTTTGTGTATTTCTAAATAGCCAGAATATAGACTGTGTCCTCTGGACTCACAGTCGGGGGATGAGAGAATGGATTCCACGTGACAATTCCACTCTAACATTCTGGTCCTCCTAAGTGGTCAGATTCCTTCCTCTTTATTACAACAAGCATTTTCTGGAAACAGCTTTATTTTGAATAGCACACCATTGAGTTCAATTTCTGTTACCCAACAGAGTCAACATTGAGATCTACTCCTAGATAACAAGCCAGCAGTTGAACTTCCAGTGTCTGCTGAAGGCCTCCATCTTGGTTATTTTAGCTGGGTAAAAAATTCGCATTAATTCCCGGCTTCACATTTCCACTGATATAGATTAGCAACATCTTGAATTTTCTCTGGTGTGGAAGCCTTTTTCTCCAAGCTTTGGCTTTGTAATTGACCACTATCCCAGGTATATAGTATCTAGCTTATTTATCATTTGGAGGCAATAAAGGGAGGTAGAGGAGGTAGAGGAGCACATGGAGATAATTTGTAGCTGAATTAAACTCTCTAATATATTCTTGTTCCAATTCTGTGGGGGCCCCTCTTTCCTGATTGATGACCTAAATTTTATATGAGACGCTTGGCAAGATTGGGGTTTCAATTGATGTTGTAACTCAGAGAATTGAATTCTGAGTGTATAAGCTGCTTCAGCTTTGCAACTGCAAGAAATAGATCTTCTTGTCTAATTGTCGAAAATCCCTGGTCTTCTGACTGCCCACAGAGTCAAATATTAGACTTCAAAGCATATTAGTCTTTCTCCAAGGTCTCCAATAGTTAGAAGAAACTAGCCAACTCCTATTTTATTAGTATATCATGGGTTTCTAGAATCCTTTGAATAAATAAATAAATAAATAAATAAATAAATGTGTGTGTGTGTGTGTGTGTGTGTGTTTATTATAAGGCATTCAATCCAGGCAGTAGTGGAACATGTTCATAATCCCAGCTACTTGGGAGGCTGAGGGAGGAGTATCACAAGTTCAAGTCCAGTCTGAGTAACTTAGCAAGACATTGCCTCAAAATAAAATAAAAAAGCAGAAAGGTTAGGTATATGAATCAGTGGGAGAGTGCTTGCCCACCATGTGTGAGGCTCTGGGTTCAATTCCTAATACTTCTCCCCGCCAAAAAACCCCTCCCATTTAAAAAAATTATTTGTTCTTTTTAGTTATACATGACAGTAGAATGTATTTTGACATATTATACATACATGGAGTATAACTTTCCATTCTTGTGGTTGTACATGATGTGGAGTTAAACTGGTCATGTGTTCATACATAAACTTAGGAAAGTTATGTCCAGTTCATTTTACTATCTTTCCTATTCCCATCCCCCCTACCTTCCCCTCTTTCCCCTTTGTCTAATCCAATGAACTTCTATTCTCCCCCTCCCTTATTGTGTGTTAGCATCTGCATATCAGAAAGAACATTTAGTCTTTCCGTTTTTTGGGATTGGCTTCTTTCACTTAGCATAGTCTCCAGTTCCATCCATTTACTGGCAAATGCCATAATTTTATTCTTTTTATGGCTTAGTAATATTCCTTTCTGTATATGTACCACTTTTTCTTTGTCCATTCATCTGTTGAAGGGCACCTAGGTTGGTTCCACAGCTTAGCTGTTGTGAATTGAGCTGTTATAAACATTTGACTTGGCCGCATCACTATAGTATTCTCATTTTAAGTCCTTTGGGTATATGCCAAGGAGTGAGATAACTCCTCAATTCCAAGTTTTCTGAGCAATCTCTACACTGCTTTCCAGAGTGGTTACACCAATTTGCAGTCCCACCAGAAACATATGAGTGTACCTTTATCTCCACATCCTTGCCCACATTTATTGTTATTTGTATTCTTGATAATTGCCATTCTGACTGGAGTGAGATGAAATCTCAGTGTAGTTTTTTTTTTAATTTTTTTTTTAGTTGTAGATGAACACACAGTATCTTTATTTATTTTTATGTGGTGCTGAGGATTAAACCCAGTGCCTCATACATGTGAGCCAAGCACTTTACCACTGAGCTACAGCCCCAGCCCCTCAGTGTAGTTTTAATTTGCATTTCTCTAATTGCTAGAGATGTTGAACATGTTTTCATATATTTGTTGACCATTTGTATTTCTTCTGTGAAGTGTCTGTTCAGTTCCCTTGCCCATTTATTAATTGAGTTACTTGATTTTTCTGTGTTAGGTTTTTTTTTTTTGAGTTCTTTATATATCCTGGAGATTAATGCTCTGAGATGCAGGTGGTAAAGATTTTCTCCCATTCTGTAGGCTCTCTCTTCACGTTCTTGATTATTTCCTTTGCTATGAAGAAGCTTTATAGTTTAATACCATCCTATTTATTAATTCTTGATTTTACTTCTTGCCCTTTGGAATTCTTATCCCATATTTTGAGACTTTGGTTCCTAAGCTGACTTGATGAAGAGTTGGGTCTATTTATTCTTCTAGTTAGGCACCCCCATCCCATATTTTGCCTTCCATCAGGCCAGATAACCAATCTGATTCTCATATCAGTCATTCAACAACCTTTATTGGATAATTATTTATTAAGTACCTTAATTGTCAGATACTCTTCTAGGTGAACAGAAGAGGAAAAGATCTTGCCTGTATAGAACTTACACTGTAGGTAAGAGGAGGGAAAAAAATAAACAATAAATGTAGTAAATAAATAAATAATGTCTTTGAAGGTGATATGTGATATGTGTTGGGAGTAGTAAGGGGACTTGAGTGCTGTGGTGGGATGGGGGTGAAGCAAGAAATCCCCAAACCCATGAGAGAGAGTCAAATTTGATTTTGACTCAATGGGTTGGCCAAGGTCAGGATCACTAAGTCACATAAGCATTGACTTGACCGAGTGAGGGAGGCAGTTAAGCAGGTGTGTGGTCCATCACTCCAGACTCAGGGAGGTGTGTAAGGTGAGACCCATTTGGCATGTTCAAAGAAGAGTAAAGAGTGAGGCCAATGTTGCCAGAGCACAGTGAGAGAAAAACTCAGTGCTGGAAGATGAGGCCAGGGAGGAAAGGGGTGGGCTAGATTACACAGGGCACTCTGAGGAGCCTGGCTTTACACTCGGGGAACCACGAAGCACAGCTAGAGGCAGATGGCTCCAAGATGGCGGATACTTGAAGATACAAGGAGCCTGGAGGTTTGAGCTCACTCACTGCTTGGAAGAGGACTTTCTGGAGAGCCGTCCAACCAGGAACAACGACATAAGCCATTGACATTTGTGACCAAGGCACACATGTTTGTGATGTGAAGCCAGTGAGATTTTGAGGTTGTTACAGCGTCTGGCGTTGATGACCATGACCAACAAATGGGTTTTGGAGCAGAGGAGTGACACACTGTTTGAGAAGAGGCCAAGGGGCTACATGTAGAAGCCCCGATTGTAATCAGAGGGAGAAAGTCCAGGGTGAGACCTGGGTGTTCAGAGTGGCGAGGATCAGAGGTGGTTGGATTCTGGCCATAATCTGAAGGAAGAGCCATCAAGACTTCTTGGAGGACTGCACATTGTAGAAGACAGAGAGGGTCAAGGAGGTCTCCGAGTCTTGTCTGAGCAACTGGAGGAGAAGAGATGTCATCACTGATATTGGAAGGCTGGGAGTGGAGGTGGTTGTGTGTCTAATAGATGTAAATTCATCAGCTTTGGATGTGATGAACTTACCTCTGTTAGACACTCAAGCAGAGATGCCTTCGAGGTCTCATCAGCAATCACTCCTGCTGCCAAATCCTTTAACCATTTGGAGTTTTACTTGCAAAGAAAGATTAGCATCCAGGCTCTGAAGCCGGTTTACTAAAATTGTTAGGCAAGTCTTAGGTTCTTTGGACCCTCTCCCGGAGAACAAGGCTTGAAGGCTGCACAGCATGGCGGGAGGCCCACCCTCGGTGCCGTCTGCAGGAACAAGTCCCACTTGATGCTATCACTTCCAGCATGGCTGCTTCTAGAAGCTGGATGTCTCTGTGGTCATTCCTGCTGGAATGTTTGCATGGGGCGCCTACTTCTTCAGAACGTTAGCTCCCAGCTTGCAGGCTTATGTGATGTGTTTGGCTGGGGGAGCCTGCCATGCACCTGTGCTCCTTCTAGAAGGTTCATTGATGGCTTCTTTATGAGGACGGCACAGATACCAGATGGAGATTCTTTTTCAGAGGAGCCGAGTGACTAAGAACAACAGTCTACAAGAGAAAGGGGCAAGAATTAACAAACCTTTACATTCATTGAGCACTTACTATGTGCCAGGTGCTGTGCTAATTACATATATTCCTTTATTTAGTCTTTACAGTAACTTCATGGTGCCGTTCATATTTTCATTGTGTACATGAGGAAACTTGTTCAGTGTCTTTTTGACTTGCCAAAAAGATCACGTAGCCCTTAAGTAGAGGAGCCAGGATTTGAATCTAGGAAGCCTGACCCACTAAACCTGGGATTATTATGCTCATTTTACAGATGAGGAAACTGTAGCTCTGAGAGGTTAAGTAACTTGTCCAAGGTCATGTAGCTTATAAGAGATCAAGCCCATTCTCAGTTGCATTTGGCCTATTTCCAGAGCTGATGCTTTTCTCCCTGCCCTTTGTGGTCTCAAGCAATTATTGAGTCTCCAGTGAACATGGAAGCAGGCAACTCCTAGAAATAGAAGCTTGCCAACATTACCTTATGTGGGAAGGAATGACTGTACAGAGTGCTGAGAATAAGGCTGGTGACCTTGCACAGACGGATCATTTCCTGAGACCTCCGTTTCCCCCATCCCTAGAAGACCCTGGATCTGCATTTCAGAGGGGAAGAGTGGATGAATGGGCAAATAGCAGAGGAATGGGAGCAACAGCTGGAGGGTCCCTGAAAATCCTCTTGGCTCCAACATCCTAGTATTCTGTCACTCGTAAATCTTGAGGGCTTTGATCTCCAGAGTCTCCTCCCTTGTTGAGGCCGCTGTTCTCTTGGCCTCAGGCTCTGATGCTCTTTTCCCAAGGAGAGTTCAAGGAAATAAACCCAGTAGCACCTCAGTCTCAGGGACATGCCAGTCTCCCCTGAACTCTGGCCAAACCTAGCCAAATACGAACCCTTTCCTCTGTTCCACCCAGCATGACTGAGGCGCAGTGGATGTCGTCAGAGGCACTTTTGTCAAGACAGGGAGACCTCAGGGAAGTGAAGCAAGAAATCCCCAAACCCATGAGAGAGAGTCAAATTTGAAGTCCCAAGGTGGGGTGGGGTGGGAGGCAGGTCGGTTTCTCCTCCCTGCTCATCAGAAGCCTCAAGTGGAGCCTCCTTCTACTTTTATCAAGTTGTTGGTCTTTCACTGAACATATGCTTCTGCAGGGCCTGCTCCGTGCCAGGCCATGACTATGACCCTGGCAGAGAGACTCAGGCTCTGCTCCCATAGAGTCTTATGGGGGACACCAATGAGTAACAGCAACTGCAGTACCATGTGCGGAATTCCTTTCTGGGGAAGTCCAGAGACTTGGAGCACAGAGCAAGAAGGCCTAACCCAGCCTTGGAGGTCAGGTGACATTCCACCTGAAGGATGGGTGGATTGACCCAGGTGATATTTGGTGGGGCTGGTGTGCTTGTGGGTGTTGGGTGAGGTTAGAGGTCTGGGCAGGAGGCTCCACATCCCTGAGGCCTAGAGGTGACAATGAGGAAACACAACAGAGGAACTGGAACTCGTTTCCTGGGGCTATCATACCGAGAAAGAGGGGCTGGCAAGGGCAAGGTGGGGGGACAGGGGAGGGAAAGTCATGGAGCACTTGGTTAGGCAGCCATGCTGAGGAGCTTCAATGGTACCTGAGGGCTGCAGCCAAGCCTGAGTCCTTCCTACACTCTGTGTAGCCCTGGGGTCGGGGAGCGGGGCCCTACTGGGCAAGAGCTCCCACAGTTTGTGTAACTCCATCTTTGCTCTGGATCCTCCCCTAGAGGAAGATGCCTCCAGAGAGGAGGCAAGGGGTCTCTGTCCTGACACACAGAAGCCACACTGGAGTTGGGGGCATCATATATTAAATTCCCAGCACCCCACTTTCTCTGAGGAACCACCAGGGCAGGGTCATGCCACTGCTTCAACAGCTCTGGGTACACCCTTCACACCCCATTGCCATGAGTACCCCATGCCTGAGCTGGGTCCCCTTCCTGCTCTCTCTCTCTCTCTCTCTTAATGATTATTATTTTTATTTGTTCTACTTAGTTGTACACGACAGCAGAATGCATTTCAATTCATTGCACACAAATGGAGCACAAAATTTCAAGATGCACCATTTGTGCAATCATACATGTACCTAGGGTAATGATGTCCATCTCATTCCACCATCTTGCCTACCCCCATCACCCCTTGCAACCCTTCCCTTTGCCCAACCCAAAGTGCCTCCATTCTTCCCAGAGAACATTCTCTTTGGATAACAACCAAGCTCCCCGCCCCTCTTATCATCATCATCACCTTCCTTGCCCCCTCCCCAGTCTCCTCACCACTGCAGCCAGGCCTCTTCTGTCCAGGACAGTGGTGAGTCTGTACAGATATCACCAACTTTATTTCCCCCAGTCACCAACTGTGCAGATGGGAATCGGGCCTGGAACCCTGATGCAACTCAGCTAATGGTGAGTCTGGTGTGATTTGTAACCCAAATCCAACCTCTCCATGGCACGCTGTCTAAAAATCACAGGGCACCTACTGAGTGCAGAGGTGAACACCTCCTATGAGCAGGAAAGCTCTGGAAATTCTTTTCTTGGGAAGCAAGTGGTCACACATGAGCTGAGAGTCCTCATCCCAGTTATTTCTTGTCTCTGGGCCTCAGTTTCCTCATTGGAGATCCTCAGTGTGGGTGGAACAAAATGGCAGAGTAATGAAGGAATGAGGGCACTGGATGGGTGGTCTCCACTGACTTTCTCAGTCATGGAAAATCCATGATGCATAGACTCTCAGAATTTTCTGTTTATGGGGTCTCCACCATCTGTGCTGTTGTCAGCGCTCTTAGCCCCAGGGCCATGATGTTCTCCCTTCTCTCAGTCCCAAACATGAATAAAATCAAATTCCTTCTCTCCATTCCCCTCAGCATGACTAACACACAGAGGAATTTTCCAAAGGGACTTTTGTCACTCCTAATGGAAACCTTGGGTAAATACAAAGAAAACAAAGAAAAATCAAAATCCTTAGCGAACACTCATGTTCAAGGTACAAAAAAGCAGGCGAGAGGGAGTTAGCTCAAAGGGCCCCTTTCATAAGAGTCTTAGCCGAAGCCCCTTGCAGAATTTTTGGGGCCTCTGGATTTTCCAGTGCATGTTCTCTGGGGTGTTAATAAATAGAAAATAACCGTAAACAAACAAAACTCTTGACATCAAATCCAATGAGAACCATGGAAGTAAACAAGCCAACATGCTTTTTTATTTACAGGACTTTAAAAAGCCTTTGTTTTCTTAAAGTGTATTATGAGTTTCCAAGAGGAGTTGATGGTATCCAGCAATTCCCAGACTGATTTGACCATGAGATGTGCTGTGGAATTCAGGGTGGAAAATGTGGAGATCTTTAATGGATGCTGCCAGGGTGGTCAGGTTGCCCTTCCACGGATCCACCTTCCCCAGCTGGGCGGGGAACTTCTAGGACAGTGAGGGTCCCGACTGAAGATGGACACATGTGCTCTTAGAGTTCCTGAGAGCAAAGTAAGACAAGGGGACACAGTTGTGCTCCTAGTTGTGACTGCAGAAGCTGAGCCTGGGAATGGTGGGGAGAGTTCCACTCTCTATCCCCACCTCCCAGATCCCAGCATCTCTTCTCCCTGCAGTAACTGATTAGGCCAGAGCCTTGTCATTGTCCCAACAAATGCCTGTGTCCATTCATCACCCCATTTTCTCTGATGTCTTCACAATCGGGCACATTGTGCTTCTGAGGTGGGTGCATTCTCCTTACCAATGTGTGCAGCAAGGACTGTATTGCTAATCATCAAGATGCAGGACATAATGACTCCTATTGGTTGAGCTTCTGCTAGAGCCCAGTCACATTGAATATATAACTTCATTTGCAATAACAATTGGAGGAAGATCTTACTGTCTCAGGACCCCGAATCTTAGGTTCAATAATTTGTCTGAGGTCACACAGTTTATAAGTGGTTTAGCTTATAACTGAGACTGGTGTAGCTTCAAAGCAGGTGTTTTTGCAATACCTGACCTGGCTAGGCACCTCCAAGTTTAGAAAAGCCTTGTCCCCTTAACTGAGAAGAACTAACCCAACCTCTATTCTCAGGTGACAGTGGTGTGGGTAGCAGGATCAAGCTGAAAGAACTTCTCAATGAGTCACTTCTCTGTGGAGAGGCAGAGGTCAGTGCCTGTTGAATGCACTGTGTAAGTGTAACTGATAAAGGAACAGGGACAGGGCTGAGGACCCTGTGGCCCTCCTGATTTCTAAAACTCATCAGTCTTAAACAACAACATCAAAACTTTATTTCCCAAGTTCTCTCCTCCTCGTGGGTCACTCAAATCTCTCTCTGATGTCATGGCTGCCCTCTGCCACAGGGGAGAGCCACTCTGGTTTTCTCGTAGGTCCACATGCAAACAAAACAAATTCCTCTTTGCTCTTCCTGTGGCTCTCTTCTCTTCCTTTCTATTCTTGGTTTGCACTTGAGATACCTGCGAATTTTCAGAGGAAAAATTTGGTAATCCCGGGAAGTCTTTAGGGAAAGGAACAGGGAATATTCACAGCCTATAAAATGAGATGGATTCAGTCTTGTGGAGCTAGGGAGAAGGAAGAGGAGAGGGGCTGTCTTCAAAGCTGCTCTCACCAGTAGCCCACACTCACCCACCATGGAACCCATACTCTGACTCACAGTGTGACCCACACAGGGCCCTTACCCTATTCCCAGGTCACGTATGCAGTTGACAAATACTGATTCCATGGTGCCTGTCTCCACGGGCTGAATCACCTACCTGGGGACACATAGGGAACAAAAACACTTCCAGTGAGCTCAGGGCTCCCACAGGCTAGGGAGCTCAAGCAGGGGCCACAGTCTGGACTTGCAGGAAGGCCAGGGAGAGAAAAGCTTAAAAGAAGCACAAGCACAAGGGGTAGGGAAAAAGGAAAGTGCTGGTGGAGGGGGAATGGGTGGTGGGATGTATAAGCAAAGGCCTGGAGATAAGAGCTTTTAAAAGCCATGTGGGGGAGGTGGACCCATGAGGGTTCCTGGGTTCAGGCTGTGGAGCCTTCTGATGTCAAATTTCTGGAATGATCTTGGAGGTTACTCCGAGGTGCTGTGGCCCTCCTGCCCACGTGCATATTTCCTATGTGTGAAAGGTGTTGCTGGCAGAGGGGAGGGCTTGGAAGAGGTCCCCCAGACCAGAACTTTACTCCAGAATGCCTTCTCCCATTAGTTGGTTCTGGAGAAGACAGGTTCAGAGAGGTTTGGGACCTAAGGGCGTATAGACAGTTGGAGGATGGACAGAGTCTGGATCTGAGCACCTTGTGCCAAATTTCAAGGCTGGTGGGATATCTTCCAGACACCCCATCCTAGCCCATGTGGGGGTCTTAAGGATGTTTCCAGATCTTACTGGGTATATGCTTCTATTTTGCCTGGGTGTCCACAGCTGTCTCCCCAGGGTCCCATCCAATTCCACCCTTAGTAGGACCACGAGGTGATGGGACAGTTATATTCCGGGAGGTGTTTAAACATTTGTAATTCTAGTAGCCTGGCACTCATAGACAGGAGGCTGGGCTGACCCGGTGGCGGGGTAACAGTTCTCACTGGTTTCTGCACAGCTGTGGCTGCAGCGACCCCTTGTGGCCATTTTGCAGGTCAAAAATTTAAGTGTCAGATAAACTACAATTTCACAGCTGGGAGGGGAGCTCTTTTCTCTCAAAGAGATCACTTCCTCTACGCCCTTGTGGACCGGAGAGGGGAAGACATATGCTCAGATTACACACGGAGAATCCAGATCTTAGGACAACTAGCCTTCCCGGGGGCTCTTCCTCTTGTACCACTCTTAGCTCAATGCCCCTTTGCCGCTGTCGGGTGGCCAGGGAGCAGTCTGGAGTGTAGGGTCTGCTTTGTGCCCAGTCTCACTCAGACAGACAGTTCCTCTCCATTCAGCATTGGGCTAGGCCCAGGGTGTAGAATGGAATCCGCTAGGAGGAATGAGTCCGCCAGTGGCCGGGTGGCGAGTCGCAATGTGGCCTCCAGGGGGCGCTGTGGAGCTGAGTTGTTTGGCCCGGTCTAGCCCTGCCCAGGCTTAGGGAGGGCGCCAAGGCAGGGGACAAAGGGCCCTGTTTATTATCAGCCGCTGGCCTTGGGAAAGACTCTCAGCCTCTCTGCAGCTGTTTCTCAGTTCGAATCAGGGACAATGATCCTGCTCTGTTCGCCTCACCCAATTTCAGAGGCTCAGAGGGAAGAGGAAGCATTTACAAAGCCTAGTTTGGTGTAAGCCTTGCAGGTTGGGTAGGGCAGTGGCCTGGGGGCGCTTAAAAAGATCCTGCTTGTGGCCAGCAGCCTACCCTGGCTAGACAGGGCTAGCTCCAAAGTGGATACCACTGCTTCTCTCCCAGGCTCAGATGCTGGGCCTCTGACCTCTCTGTTTCAGAGAAGCTGTGGGGTTTGTCCAAGATCAGTCAGCTGGACTTTTAATCCAGCTCTTTCCCCTGCATAACTTGCAGCTTCCCTTAGTTTGGCTCAGGGAGCAGGCACAGGTGTGCTGTAGGGGAAGGCAGGAGGCTCTGGAGTCAGAGCCATGTGGCCTTAGGCATGTCACTTAACCTCTCTGAGCCTCAGTTTCCTCTTTGGTAAACGGGTGGTGGCAATCATCTCCCTTGGAAGGTTGCAGTAAGGATGGATTTAATGGATATAAAGAGACAGGGTACAGGAGGTCTGATCTGGGGTTGCCATGTTGTCAATGTGTGCTCTGCACAGCTGCTCCCTGGAGATGGTGGCTGGGACATCAGACCCTGGAATGCAAAGCATGGGGGCCGGCAATACTCAGGATACAGGGAGTCTCTGCTGTGCTGAGATGCAGTTGAGAGGGTCCAGGGTCTGGCGAGGTCAGGGACGGGGCCGGGTAGGATCGATGTGGGATGAATCACTCACTCACCAGCTCAGCCTGGTGGGATGGGGAAGGAGTGGGGAGGCCACTGGCCTGGCAGCACCAGGCACAGGCGTACATACCAGGCAGGGAGGCAGTTGTGAAAGGGTGTGGCACCCTGCCAGCCCCACCCACCTGCTAGGCCCTGCCGTGCTCTGTGCAACTAGGAGTTGGGGGGTGGACATAGAAGAAGTGTGCTGGGAACTCTCAATGTGGGGAGTGGAGTCCCCGTGGGGGCTGGGGCGAGGTCTGGCTGCTTTCCTCTCCTGTTCCTCCCCACCCCAGTGCCAAGCCCTTTCTTTCTGCTTGTCTGCTGGAGGTGGAGGAGAAAGCTCCCAGCCAGCCCCCATGGGGTCACCTCCTAACACACACAGACCAGGCAGTGTCCGCATGAGCACCAGGCGCATTGCAGCTGTTCTTCCACACAGACTTTCAGCCACCCCTTGGCCCGTCAGGGCACACAGGGGTATCTGGGCCGTGGAGAAGGCACTATTTCTGAAAGTGTGGACAGGGGTGGGCACTGGGAAGGGACAGCACCCAGGAATGGTTCAGGTATTGCACAAGAGGGGCTCAGAGGAGGAAGGCCATTGAGTGGGGAAGGGGGCTAGAGATGAAGAGGCCTTAGGGAAGAGGTTGTGTATTAGTTTCCTGTTGCTGCTGTAACAAGGCACCACAAACTCAGTGGCCTGAAACAGTACACACTATTGTAAAATTCAGGAGGCTAGAAATCCAAAATGGGTCTTAGGGCTAAAATCAAGGGGTCCACAGAAATATGTTCCTTTGGGAGGCTCTGAGGGGAGAATCCACTTCCTTGCTTTTTCCACCTTCTTGCATTCCTTGACCCCCTTTCTACTTCAAAGTGCATCACCCAATCTCCGTTTCCATGGCCACATCTCTTCCCTCCGACCTTGACCGTCTTGCCTTCCTCTTGTAAGGACTCTGGGATTGCACTGGACTCCACTGGGTAACCTGGGATAATCGACTTCCTGTCTCGGGACCTTTAATTTAATCCCATCTGCAAAGTCCCTTTATGACATATTCACAGATTTCAGGGAGTAGGACCCGCTTATCTCTGGCAGATCTTTATTGTGTAGGTGGTACTGGACATGAGGCAGCTTTGTGGCACGGCAGGTGGAGGGGACAGCCCAAGTAGAGGAAGGGGTACAGGGACATGGCAGGTCCTGAGTGTGGCTGCAGGAAGGTGTGGTTTGGGGGAACAGGGCTGGAAAGCCTACCTCGACACGGCCAGGAGGTTGCTCTGTTTCTAGCACAACTGGTTTCCAGCTTGGCCAGCAAATGTTGGCCCTGAGGGTGGTGGGGCTGGGGCTGGCCTGCTGGCTGCTCAGTGTCACCGTTCAGTGTTCCTTCCTCTTACCTCTATCCCTCCTTCTCCAGGTACTAGTCAAGTCCCCTCAGGATGTGTCCTTCAATTGCATGTCCCCCTACCCTAGGGCCCCAGTGCTGACAGTCTCAGAGTCAGCAGTACTTTCCTCCTTGGTCTTCCCCAACCTCAAGGCCTCTGACTCACCTCAGTTTTACGTCCCAGACACCCTGAGCTCCTAAACTCCCCATGTTTTCTTTCTTTCTTTTTTTTCTTCTTTTTCTTTTTGCGGGCGGGGGGACACCAGGGATTGAACCCATGGTGCTTAAACACTGGGCCACATCCCTGGCCCATTTTAAAAATGTTTTGAGACAGGGTCTTGTTAAGTTGTTTAGGGCCTCGATAAATTGCTGAGGCTGGCCTTGAACTCGTGATCGTCCTGCCCCAGCCTCCAGAGCTGCTGGGATTATAGGCATGCACCACCGTGCCAAGCGCCATATATATATATATATATATATATATATATTTTTTTTTTGGATGCTAGGTCATTTCTGATTGCTTTCTTTATGCCAGGAATACCCTCCCCTCCCCCTTCCAGCTCTTAGGAAGGATGACTTCCCCTGTTCTCCTCCTTGCCACATGGGGAGCAGCAGCAGGGGCTTTTATAAGAATCTCTGCCTGCTAACTGGCCGTCTTGTGTAGGGATGATGGGCACATGCTATTTACTCCTCAAGTTGGCAACCACAGCTATCAGTTATTGAGGGTCATCTGAATAGAAAGCAGCAAAACTGGGTCTGGAAACGGGTCTCTAGCTTCACAGTGTGCCAGGCACTGTGCTTTATACGTGATTTTTCATTTATTTCCCACAAACTCTCTGAGGTTGGTTTTATTAGCCCTGTTTCAGAGATAAGGTAACCTAGGTTCTGCAAGTTGAAGTCCTGATCTTGCATGGGCTTTAAAAATCAAGGGTGCCTCTGTGAATCACACCCAGAACACCCTGGTTCCAAAGTCTATGGTCCGCGCCCATGCTATGCCTGCTATGATTATCACCCGCCTGCTATAGGGGAGGGAACGGAGGCTCAGAGGTGTTAAATAATTGGGCCGGGCTGAGTGGCTCTCAAACGCAGGTGTGGCTCATTTCAAGGGCCAAGCTCGTCACTGCCTTGCCGCATGGTCACTTATTAATCTTAATTGCTTGCTACCCTGCTTAGCCTCAGTTTTGTAGTTGTTTGTGCAGATCTCTCTCTACCCTCTGTCTCCTGCTCTGTGGGAAGCTTGCTGGGGGCTGGCCCTGGGCCTAGTTCTTCTCTCTGTTCTGCACCCTACACAGGGCCTGGCACGGGAGTGAGTGAGGGAACTAATGATGCTCCTGACCTGGCTTCAGGCCACACAGGGTACTACTCGGGGAAGCCACCTGCAGTCACCAGATCCAGAGGGGCTGAGGCTGTGAGGTCCTTCTGAGCCCAGGCTGGGGTCCCAGCCCTGCCCCAGCTTCTTGGCAGATCTGAACATTCAAAATTTGTATATTTTACACACACACACACACATACACACACATACACACACACAAACACACACACACGAATGCACACACACACATGTTAGAGGTACTACATGCATAAGGAAGAACAGAATTTTAAAATTCCAGACTATAAAGCAAATAAATCATCAGTCTTTGGACATCCTTTGAATCTAGGTTCCCCGCTCCCCCTGAAGTATCCTTTGCTATTCCTTTTAGGTGACTCTAAAGACACTTTAAAATTACAGACATGTATGTGCTTCCCTGGAGCAAAGAGAAAAATGGTAGTTGGCTATATAAGTTGCTCTGCCATTTTATTTAATAAAACACTTTGCCATCTTTCCTATCAGTGCCATTTAGAGCTGCCCCATTCTTTTCGATGACCACATAGTAAATATCCTATTGTATGTGGGTATCATATAACAGTTATTTAGACATTTCCAGTCTTTTCTGTTATAAATAACACTACGGTGAACATCCTAGTACATCACGCATTTTACACATCCGCAAAAGTATGTCTGAAAGGTAAACACCCGTGGGAGAAGCTGTTGGTTCAAAGAAATACATTCAAAAACTTGATTCCTAGTGGGAATTACTATTCATGCTGATTTTACCACGACTGGCAATGGGTCATATGTACAGGTCTCCACATTTGCAACAAATACTAATTAATTTGTTAATTAGTAAATTAATAAATTACCAATTAATCAATCCATTACCAATCCTTCTCATCTTTACCAATCTGGTGTGTGAAAAAGAAGGTTTCATGGTAATCTAAATTTGCATTTCTCTTCCTGTGAGTGAAATCAAACATTTCATGTTTAACTTCTGGAGAACTATATGCTCACATTTCTTGCCCTGTTCCTCCAGGGTTGTTGGTCTCTTAGTTGTTTACAGGAACTCTTTTTTCTTTTAGTACTGAGGATTGAACACAGAGGTGTTCTACCACCAAGCTACAATCCTAACCCTTTCTATTATTTTTTTTCTTTGAGATGGGATCTCATTAAGTTGCCCAGGCTGCCCTTGAACTTGCCACCCTCAGCCTCCTGAGTTGCTGGGATTATAGGTGTGCACCACCGCACTGGACTATTTGTGGGAACTCTTTATATGTCTTAAGAATCTTAGCCTTTGTCAAGATAAGGGTTGTATTTTCCTCTTTGTTGTTCTCACAAGTTGTGCTGTAAGAGACTCTCTGTTTATCACTTTCCAACTTTGACTCTAGTTATTTGCCTCCTGGTCTTATCTCCATTGTAATGATCCCTCATATTTCCAGGAACTTTCACTCACATTTCCAGATCTAAAGCTTACAATCTCCATGCGAGATAAGTATTGACATCCCCATTTGTGTTGAGAGCCAATTTGCCATGGATCTCCTGCAGTTCACATATATTTCAACCAGAGGCACTGACAGTTCTGGTCTATCTTTTCAAAGATGTTTTAGTAGCAAACTGATTTGGAAGATAGAGATAGTATTTCCTTCTGGAGAAGAGACAGTTCCCTCCCCGACCTCCTTTAACTGAACTGTATAATAAAGATGGTATTTCTCTGTGGAGCAAAGATCAGAAAGGTTTGTTTGAGGTCCAATACAAAAGTTGGGTTTTTCCAAAGCTTAGGGATCCTCAGATGAGATGTAAAATTCATTGTATATGTAGCTTCTACCTGGTTTTGTCCTCCAAGTTTTGGTACTTGGAGGACAAGAAGACTCAATGCAATCAGGAAGCTTACGCTGCCTTCTGTGCAGTGAGTAATAGAGTTCTTTGTCTCTGACCCAGGGGTCTTGTGTCTTCTGCCACAAGCAACTGTGGCAGGGGGCTGGGAATATGGCTCAGTGATAAAGCATTGTCTAGTATGCACAGTCACCTGGGTTCAATCTATAGCATCAAAAAAACAAACCAGGACAACTTGTTAGCATGCAAAAAGAGTGAAATCTCAGATTCTTACAGTTCTTGACAATATGACATGGCTTCCATGGAGCCCAAGGTCATCCAGATAGAGAGCAGCAAAACTGGATCTGGAACTGTGTCTTTTGCTTCACATTCCAAGTTTTGACCATGCTAACGGGGTCTTTCTCTGGTATTTGATCTTGTGTCTTTTTCATATGTCCTATCTGGTTTGAACAGAGGGGTTCAGTGAACCTCATGCTTGGGAGCCAGTGGTTCTCAAACTTTAGTGAGCCAAGAATTGCCTGAGAATTTATTAAAAATTTGTACTTTAAAAAAATAAAAGGGGGGCTGGGGTATAGCTCAGTTGGTAGAGTGCTTGCTTTGCATGTACAAGGCCCTGGGTTGAATCCCCAGGCACCAGCATTTAAAACAAGCTCCTCTCCTTGGTGCATTTGTGCCAGGGGGTGTACGGAGCACGGCTGTAGGGAACAGCTAGCTACTGACAGTCTGTGAGCAGGAAGTGGTTTGAACAATGCTGATGAGCCTGGTGCTGCAGCAAGTCAGCTGTGAAGGCCCAGTGGCCATAGTCCTTTGTTCCTGAAGTGATAAGACTAGGATTTCAGGGGTGGGGTGTGTGGAGGGGTGCGGGGCAGAGAGAGAATGAAGTGGCATTGGGACAACCAGCTGGGCCACAGCCCTTGTGTTCCCAGCTTCAGGCCACCCTACACCTGGCCATCGACTCATCTGACACTTTGCATGTGTCACCTCCTGGCTAAAAAAAATCCTTGGCTTCTGCAAGAAAAAAAAAAAATTCCAAATCTGGTGTCCTGGTCTGTGTGGACCTTTACTGTCTGATTCCGGCCAGCTCTGCAGCCCCTGCCCTCTCTATTCTCCTTTGGCATGGTGGTTGGGCCTCACTGTGCAGGGCCAGACCTTCTGGGGTCAAATTCCGGTTCTGCCCCTTTACTAAATTAAGCAAGTCACCCTTAGTTTCTTCATCAGTGAAATGGGAATGATGACAGTCCCCAGCATGGGGGAGCTTGGACAGTTTCAACAAGCTCATGTGGGCCACACCCTTGAGCAGAGTCAGGAGGATAATGAGGGAGCAGCACATCTGGCCTGTGTTTACAGGATCCCTCTTGGTTGCTGAAATGTCCCACCATCTGTCACCTCACTGCTGTCACTCCCTACACCACTTATTGAAGCTCACCAGAACTGCTCAGAGTCCCCTCTCCAGCAAGTCCCCCCTGCTCACCCAGGCTCAGGGGGCAGCCCTCCTTCCAGCTCCTTCTCTGACCCTGGCCTGCCACCTGCTCTGGTCAGAAACCCGGAGTGTTTGTCTGTTTCTCTTCCCTGATCTCCGATCATCCCCTGGGGGCAGGGAGCCTGGATCCAGAGCCTGCTCGCTGGTCTGGGCTCAGTAGGAAACCAGCGGCAGGCCTGGGGCCTGTGGGGCGGAGTCTCCTGTCTCTGGCCTATAAACAGAATTGGGCTAACACACTGGGGTGAAGCAAAATAGAAAACTGGGAATGTAGCCGGGCGCCTGTAATCCCAGTGGCTTGGGAGGCTGAGACAGGAGAAATGCAAGTTCAAAGCCAGCCTCAGCAAAACAAGCGAGACGCTAAGCAACTCAGTGAGACCCTGTCTGTAAATAAAATACAAACTAGGGCTGGGGATGTGGCTCAGTGGTTGAGTGCCCCTGAGTTCAATCCCTGGTACCAAAAAACAAAAACAAAAAACAAAACCAAACCAAAACAACAACAACAACAAAACAAAACCCCCAAAACAATTGGGTATGTAAAGCCAGTGAGAGCTGCTTTCTGGGAAGGAGTGTGTATACATGTGTGAGTGAGGGAGAGGGCGTGTATGTTAGCAGGTGTGTGAGCATGTGTGTATACATGTGTCACATGTGTGAGAGTGTACAAGGACTGTGTTTCAGGGTGTAAATGTGAGCATGTGTGGGTATGTGTGTGAACATATGTGTATGAACATATGTGTGTCAGTGTGTGTGAACGTGTGTATGTGTGCATGTGCGCGTGTGCGCGCTCTGGCGAGCTGGGCCTGAGGTAGGGGTGCTTAGTGCCCACTGCTCTGCTTAGGGCTGTGTGGGTGAGGCTGGGCATCTCTGGACATGGAGGTTCCTACACTCCCATTCTACTAGTGTAGGGGTCTTGTCCAATTCATCTTGCTGGGCTTATAAAAGATGCTTAATACATTTCTCAACGATCAAGTCCAAAATAAGGACGTGGAAAATAGCATGGCAGGCATGGATTGTTCAGCATTCACCTGAAGCTCCCTGCTTCCTTTCTCTGAGCACAAACCCAGCCTTCTGAACCCCCAGGGGTGGATCTCCTCGTGGGAAGGTGTGTGTTTGGGGTGTGTGTGTGTGTGTGTGTGTGTGTGTGTATGGAAGGGGGTTGCTGAGCTGTGCTTTATCTTTGGCGGCTGTTCTCCTGCCCCCAGGCGCCAGCCCTAATCCCAGTGGAGGCCCCAGAGGCCCCCCCCCCAACCTCCAGTGCATTCCACTGAACAGGGTCAGGGTCTGGGTCAGACTGAACAGGGGAAGGCAGAAGATGCTTCCTGCCACACACCTTGGCTGATCTCTGGTGCTGGTGGGGCTGGTAGCTTGGGCTGCTGCTTGGGCACCCTGACGAGGGCCAGGATTGGCATCGGGTAGGTCCTGCCGAGAATGGAAGTGGGGTGCCCAGGGAGTCTGTGAGGCTTCGTCCTTTGTCCTCTGATAATGCTCTGTTGCAGGTGTGTTTCCTTCCAAATGACTGTCCACCAATGGAAGTGCCCTCCTAGATGCTAGGCCCCTGTCACAGCATTGGGCATCAGCTGCCTTTTGTCTGGGAGAAGTATCTCCTCCCTCAGGTCCCAGACCTGGGGATGCCTGATGTTCCCAGCTCCTGGTGGCCACTTTTCTGCCTGACAGTGTTTACCTTGCAGCCGGCTTCAGCCAGGAGAGGCCAGCAGGCTCTGGGACTTGGCATTGTCCTCAGAAGCTCTGAAGGTCCCTCCAGTTGCTTTTAGTAATGTCCCTTCTCCCCTGCCCCCCACTCCTATAGAAAATCAGCCAAGTTGACCACCCCTCCCCCAGGCGACAAGGCCCCACTTATTATCTTGAAGCCAGTGGAGCTCAGGGTGAGTCAGAATTTAAAAAAAATATATAAACACTGCCCTCACTCTGATTGCAGAGGTGATACCCAATCATTGTTTCTTTGTTGAAAAATTGGAAAATGCAAGTTCTAGACAGAAGTCACCTCCCTGTTCCCTATCCCTGACCGAGGACTCCAGGACCTTAGGGCCTGGGTGAACAAAGCCACCATCCCAGTCTTTTCTCTTTTTCCATGGGCATTGGTGCTGGGAGAGAGAAGGTACTTGGAAAGCAGAACTTAATTTTGCCAAGACTCCTTTCAAAACAGGTCCTGGAGGACCCTAGTGGTGACCACTGTCCTCCTAGAAGGTCATTGGATAAGCCAGGACCTCAGGCCAGTCCCCCGCCTGCAGTGTGAATGCCACACAGGCCTCAAACTAGGGGCCCTAGAGATTAACCTCCTTCCCTGGCATCCTTTAAGAATCTGGCTGTGGACCCAGTGGCTCTGCCCTCAGCGTGTCATCCACAGCAGGCCCCTGAGACCCGGCCTCTGCTGCTCCCCAGAATGAGCCTCCGGCAGTCTCCCTCGCCAGCTTCTACCCTTGTCCATTCCCCAGAGAGCAGCTGGGTGTCCCCACGCTCTCTGCTCAAAGATCCCTTACTCTCAGAATAAACCCCAGCTCCTTAGTGAGACTTAGTAGGGCTCCTACTTTGGTGACCCTTCTCTGGGCCCACCCTCCGTACCCCACCTGTCACCCCTCCATCCTGAGACCTGTGGCAAGGTGTTCCTCCAACACTCAGGCTCCTTCCTCCTCAGGGACTCTGCCTTTGCTGCACCCTCAGCCTGCCACACTCCTCCCCAGGGACCCAGAGGCCCCTTACCTCATTCAGGTCTCCGTCCCTGGTCACCTGTTCAGAGAGGCCTCCCCACTGGGCACTTCCCGGCTTCCCTGCTCTGCCATACCCCTGGTCCCCTCACTCCTTCATGGAAATGGGTCTAGAAAGTCCTGGGCACATAGAAATGGGTCTGTAATTATTTGTTCATAAATTTTTAACAAGGGCTTCTCCCCTTTCTTCCTCTGTTTAGGAAAATAGTCCTTAACTAGAGCAGGGTCAGCCCTGGGCCTGGATAGAGCAGCAAAGTTAGGAGCCTAACTGGGGAGCCAATCTGGGGGACCGAGCTGTGATGCGTGTGTATGTCCCAGGCTAAGAGGGACAGGGAAGGGGATGCCCAAGCTGAAGGGAACCAGGAGTTGAGAGGAACAGCTCCTATGGCCATCCAGGTAAGGAAGGAGGCAGGTGGTGAGGAGGGTGCTGCAGGCCGCGCCCCGCCTGAGGTCAGCGGTGCTGCCTCCAAACTCTAGTAAGTGTTTTGAGAAATTGTGCTGCTAAAGTTCCAGGTGGTCAGACCCACCCCTGCTTTGGAGGAAGGCCATGGAATCTCCTGGACAGGATGAACCTTCCCAGGTGACGTTAGTAAGAACACTGACGCCCTCGTCTCCAGTTCAGATTTTATAGAATCAGATAAGCTTTGAAATGCAAAGATCTTGAGGGTAGAGTCCCTTGGGGAGGCAGCGCAGACCTGTCACCCCAGGATCCTGGTGGGAGGGAGGGCAGCAGTGGGGAAGAAGAACATTCAGGCTCCTCTCCTGGGCTCCAGGCAATCAAGGCAGCCAGGGGACACTCCTCTTTCTCTCTGTCCCAGGTCTGGCACTCTCTATATCCCAGTCCAGGGAACATGGGCTTGGCCTCCCGAAGGGCATGGGCTCCAAATGGGCCCCAAATAGACGAGGGGAGAGCAAAGGTAGAGAACACCCTGGCTAGGGCCAGCCAGGCGGAGAGGTGCCTGATTCTTCCCAAGGTGTGGAATGTGGCACCCGAGGGGAGCCTCAGCTCCTGCTCCTCCCCCAGGCCTGCCCAGGGACGGTTCCCCACAGGAGTCCACCCTCCCCTCCCCCACAGTTCACCCTGATTCTGGTCAGGCTGGTTTTTCCTCCCCTGAGGACGTGCAGAGGAACACTGGGGCCATCCTGACTCAGCCCGCCGGCCCTGCCCTCTCTCCAGGGTTCCTGCTTGGCTTGTGGGAAGGGACTGAGGTGTCCAGCCTTGAGCTGCTCACAGCCTGGCCAGCTCTGCCCTGGCCAGGCGGCCCTCTCCAGCCTCCAGTCTCTTCAAACCAGTAAATTGGATTTTTCTGAGTTTGGGAATGAGTGGGGCTCCTAAGGGGAGGCCAAGGTCCCTGTCAGTGTGGGGTTACAGGGGTCTTGCTCATGTGAGGGGCCTCAGGATGGGGCATGGAGCAGGGCTCTGCCTTGTCCCTCTCATCACTCCAATCTGTCCTCAAGCCAGAGGGGTATTTCTGGTCACTGCCCTTTACTTTCCACCCTGCCTCTGTGGCTACCTTCAGACCCTCCTGGCGCCACCAAGGACCTAAACCGACCTAAACGGGTCTCCTTGTTCCTGGTCCTGCTGGTTTCCCTTGTCCCACCGATTCACTGGCTACTGGAAATTCATGATAATTTCCAAAATGTGGATTTGGCCATGTCACCTCCCTGATTAAAATGACTTTCCATTGTCTTCTGGTCCAAGTCCAGTTCTAGGCTGAGCCCACTGACCTCCCTGCCTCCCTCCCATATTGTCCACCTGTTTCCCCAAGTGGGCCCCCAATTGTCCTGTCCTCCAGAACTCTGTTCTCTTTGCCCCTCTGCCTTTTACCTTCTTGCTCAAGGGTTGCACCCTCCCTGAGACCAGCTCCCCGTGCTCAGGCAAGAATCAGCAGACAGAATTCCCCACATCCTCACTCTCCATTATGTTAATGGTTTGAGGCCTAAAATGCTCCTAGTTCAATGGTTCTACTTGAAGGCCCAGGACGTGGCTACCTGCTCCAGAAGACCCCTGAAGATCCTCCAGTTATTTCAGAAAGTCCTCCAAGGAACAGTTCACAGGTGCGGACAAGGTGGCTTCTGGGTACAGCATCACATAGGGTTCACTCTCCCTGCTACCAGCTCTGGCCTACAGGTCCAGATGCACCACCCAGGAGGGCCGCGCTGGGGTGAGGACCTCACTGCAGATGCTCCAGAAGCCAGAGAGGTAGGGAGTCTTCCCCAAGTCTAAGTCACCTGGGCCTGAAGAGCTCTCCTTAAAATTGCTCTTGGAAAGTTCTGCCACTTTTTCTTCCCGGATAAAACCAGCTCCAACAACCCAGGGCTGGGAAGGTCTCTCCTCTCCCTACAGCTATTCCTCCTGTTTCCAAAACTGACTTTCTCCTTTCCCAGGTGGAGTTGGAGCATGGCATGGATGAGCAGAGACAGGGATGTCAGGGGTGCATGTAGAAGGGAAGAAGAGAGTATTACTATTGAATTCAGCCAGTTCTAGTTTACTATTTTGTTTTCTGGGGGGGTACCATGGATTGAACTCAGGGGCCACTGAGCTCCATTCCCAGTCCTATTTTGTATGTTATTAGAGACAGGGTCTCACTGAGTTGCTTAGTGCCTGGCTTTTTACTGAGACTGGCTTTAAACACAAGATCCTTCTTAGGATGCCTCAGCCTCCCAAGCAGCTGGGATTATAGGCATGCACCACTGTGCCTGGATTCAGCCAGTTCTAAATGCTGATCATGTAGTGTTTCATAAGAAGTTATTTACTTTTAATTAACAAATAATGCATAAATACATTCTTGCAAAAAGTAAAACCATACAGATCAAGCTGAGGTTCCCCTGGACTACTGCCCTTCAATCAGCTCTCCCAAGGAAAATATTTATTTATTTATTTTTGGGGTACTGGGGAATGAACCCAGGGGTGCTCTACCACTAAGCTACATTCCCAGCCCTTTTCATTCACTTATTTTTTTAAAAAATTTTGAGCCAAGGTCTTGTTAAAGTTGCGGAGGCTGGTCTTGAACTTGTGATCCTCCTGTATCAGCCTCTGGAGTCACAGTGATTACAGGCGTGTGCCATCATACCTGCCCCTTCCTCCTGAGGAAATCTTGTCAGTCGGCACATTTTCTTCCTTCCCAAGCCATTTACATACATGTTTGTAAAGCATCTGTGGAAAAAAGGCATCTTTTAATCGTATGCCCATGTGAACTTCCATATTATATGAATACACTCCCACTGCCTTTATTGTACCCAATGACTGGTCCTTAGGATTTTCCATGTCACTATGTGCTGAGATTACTCACTGTGTTTGATTTTCGCTTCTCCTCCTCCACAGGGTGGATGTTATGGTGTTTACTTACCCACCCCCCCACCTCCCACTGGGAATCATTTCTGTCTTGCCACCTTGGCAAACAATGCTTCAAAGAACATCCTTTTATGTGTCTTCCTGAATACACTGCAAAGTGTTCTCTGAGGTCATATGAGGGGCACAGCTGGCGGCTTGTGGGAGGTGGCTTCTATAGCTCATTCCACTCAGCGCATTTGAGGGGCTTCATTACCAGCGGCTTCCCCAACCCTCTATATTACTGAACTGTAACTTTATCAATGTACTTGGGAAAAGTAAATCTCCCATTTGCTCCTGAGCTGGGGAGAGGTAGTCCCCTGGCTGCCTTGGGTGGCTGGGAGAGAGCCCTGGTGCTGTTTATAGGGACTTCAGTCAGCCCTGTCACCGTCCAGTCTTCCACTTCTCTCAAGGTACCTGCTGCCCCCAATTCCAGAGCTTCTCTGGTGTGTGCTGAGAAAGAGTACCTGCTTTTTCTCACCAGCTTCCTGCCCTTTCCTCTTCCTGTAAACCCTAGGTCTCACCTTATATCACTTGCGATGCTACCATTTGTGTGTGTGTGTGTGTGTGTGTGTGTGCGCGCGCGCGCGTGCGCGCCAAGGATTGAACTCAGGGCCACTTGGCCACTGAGGGACATCCCCAACCCTGTTTGTATTTTATCTGGAGACAGGGTCTCACCGAGTTGTTTAGCGCCTTGCTTTGGCCGAGGCTGGCTTTGAACTTGTGATCCTCCTGTCTCAGCCTCTAGAGCCGCTGGAACTACAGGTGTGCACCACCATGCCTGGCTATGCTATCATTTTGAGTTTGAGTTTTGAGCTTTAAGAGTTTTGTGGACTTTCTCATCTTCTGCTATCTCTTATTCTCTTTAGATATTACTGTCATCTTAGCAGGGTTTTAGGAAAGAGCAAAAGTTAATGTGGGTATTCAACCTACTCCATTTCACCAAGAGTCTCTATATCTCCTGACAGACTGTCAGCCTTTTAGCGACAGGTAAAGTGTGCAACTATCTCCCAGCACCCAGCAACATGCCTGGCATGGGAAAAGGGGCTTGGTACCTGTTGCTTGGATGGACAGGGTGAGAAGTTACCTTCAGGGCCTCCTGGCTGATGGTCCCTGGGAGAGAGAGGGCATCTAGGTTAGGGGTTACTAATTAACATGTCAGGTACAGTCAGGAAGTATTCCACACACTTAAGCTTTCTTTCCTCTAGCTTATAATTTGGCTCTGCTTATATACATGCCTCTCTCTTGTGCTGGGCTGAACTTTAAAGAAACTGTGCTTGAATGGTCAGCCCACTGACTGACCCAATAACTGTACCGGAGCAGGAAAGACAAGTTAGGTCCTTGGCAGGTGACAATTCACCTTCCCCAACTAGATCACTTTTTTTCCAGGTCAATGGAGGAAGGTACTTGGACTTCCGTGCTGTGAAAAGAGAAAAAGCAGTAGTGGTGGGGACTGTGTCTTCAGGGAGTTACAGATGTGTGTTTGACTCCTAGGTCCACTACCTGCTGGAGTGACTTTGGTCAAGTTATTAACCCTTGAGCCTCAGTTTTCTTGACTGAGGATAATACTTGAGTTACTGGATTAGTTGAGATAATATATAAGAAGTGTTTAGTATACTGCTTGCTCCAGGAGAGACTGGTTAGGGTCAACCAGTGTCATCATTACCATAGTCACTGTCACCATCACATTCTACTCGTGGCCCATGACTCTCAGCCTGGCTTCTTTCCAGTGGTCTCCATCCACTATCCCATTTCCTGAAGGATGATGAAAACTCCCCCACCCTTAACCTAGTCCCCCTGGGAACTATCCACACTTGCTAACTGTAAGAAACTTCTAGCATATGTCCAGGTAGAGATGCAGAGAGCACCTCTGCCTCAGATTCAGCGTTGGTTGGGAAACTAATCTCAGTTCTGCCTCAGTCAGCCTTATGACCGCAGGCAACTTATTCTACCTCTTGAGCATCCCTGACGGGATCAGCATTTCCTCTCACTTGTGGGCTATTAATAGGTATTACCAGACAAAAGATTCTACACTCCGGTACAGTGGGGAAATGTTAGTCAAACTTGTAGTCGTAACTATAATAACCACACACTACTTAACACTAATAACATCATCATAATGATGATGATGGGGTTACTTGAATGCTTATTATTTTCCAGGCACTGTGATTAAACCCTTTACAAGTACCATCACATTTATTTTCAAACAATCCTGTGAAATAGGAACCATCACCATCAGGCCTCCGGTACTGGAGAGAATTTTTTAATACTTATTTTTTAGTTTTCGGTGGACACAACATCTTTATTTTATTTGTATGTGGTGCTGAGGATCGAACCCAGCGCCGCGCGCATGCCAGGTGAACGCATTGCCGCTTGAGCCACATCCCCAGCCCCCATCGTGAAACTTTTAAAGGGAAGTCAGAGTGTGCAGTTTCTACTTTTACTGAACAGGGATCCCAGCCCCCCCTGAATCTCATGATGCCGGGGCTCTGGGGAAGCCTGAGCTTGATCCTCTCTGGAATTCCTTCAAGCTGATCCTATCATGCCTCTGTTCTGCAGACTCGAGCCTCTAGCCTGGAGACTAGGGCTTTGGAAGGAAGGTCCTTTGGCCAGGTTCTTCCCTCCCAAAGCCAGAGGTAGAACAAAGACACCAGGCAAGAGCTGTCTGAATGGGAGCAGCACCTGGAATCCTCAGTTCTACTTTTGCTGGTGGGAAAGCAGCTGGTTCTTCTGAGTTCCTGATAGGTCAGAGAAGTCCAAAGCCACATAGCTCACAGTTAGGCATTCTTTGTGGCCATAGAGAAGGAGAGAGCAGTGTACTCTCCCTGGCCAGTATGGGGCTGACTGCCCTTGGATCTGGCATGAGAAGATTTTGGGGGAAGAGACCCTAAGGAATTGTTTGGGGGCTAAGAATTCCTTGGAAGGGAAGGCAAAGACCCTGTCACACTCAAATTCCAGGCAACAGGGCTGAGGGTCAAGAGGCTGGAAGCCAGAATCTGATACTCCTGGCCGTGGACCCCTGGCAAGTCACTGCCCCTCTCCAGCCCCTTTCCTCAGCTGTAAAGTGGGAGAAGAGTAACCTTTCCCCTGGGGTGTTGTGAGGATCCAAGGAGGTCTGAAATGGCTTTGTAAACTACCCTACAGCTGATTGTCCTTATGGTATGCCCCTGGGGTAGGGGGCTGGGACTCTAAGTTCCTCTGGAGTTCAGAACACTCTAATCTTGGGGGCAGAGCTGTTGGGTCTGTTCTTTGTTTCCTGATACAAAGTCCCTTTCCAGACCCTACTATCAAGCCAGAAAAAGAGATGCCGCTGAGGCTTAGTGTGCAGAGCAACTATCTGGCCAATCACCCCCCTTCCCCTCACAAGGAGCAGGCTACCTCCTCAGGGCCAGATAAGGAGAATAACTCATGGCAGACCAGCCCTGGTGGCTACCACCTTTGTGGAGGACCAGACACACCCTGCTTTCAAGGCTGGCCTTGGGTTCCCTGGTCCCAGTTTGGGTCCTTCTGCAACTGATTCACTAGTTGGAACAGCCTCAAGCTGGGCCTCCTGAGTGGCTGAGGGCTGCTCTGGGGTTGAGTCTGTGTGTGTGAGCAGTTTCCTTTCCTGTTGCTGGATAGAAGGCAGTTTGCTGGGGACTTAGGTTTCAGAGGCTGGGAACAAGTCTTCTTTTAGTCACAGGGGACCAGGTGATAATATGCAGAAAGTAGGACTGAGATGGTATGCCCCTCATTTCATGGGGGTGGGGTGGGGGTGGAAACTGAGGCCAGGAGACAGGCAGGGACTGGCCCATCTCCATAACACCCTCTCATGGGGCACAGGGCTTTTGTCTGAGATGGGAGACAGCTGTGACAGAGATGAGCAGGAATGATGGGGATGATTCTGAGGACAGGTGAGGTCAGGGGGGCAGTAATTGGGTAAGGCTATTGCAATTCTCTACAGCATCTGGCAAGGGGTCTGGCCCTTTGAGGAGACCAAGAAATGTGAAGGGAACGAACAGCAGGAACAGCAGGACCCAGGCTCTGAGCGGTGAGCAGGGCTCCTTCCTCTATTATCAAGACTGACTGGTGGGAGCTTGGGGGTTTCTTCTCCAGCTCATTCATTCATTCATTCACCTGTGCACTAGGAGGATGCTGTAGGTACCTGGACTCAGCATGCATCTCTTAATACCTCCTCAGGGATGCTCAAGGAGGGCAGTGATCCCACCCTATTTTTTCGGTGGCAAATGTTAAATGCCCCATGGGTGGACTAACTGCCTCCTCTAGGTTGGGATTCCTCGGGGAGGAGGGACCTTAGTAAATAGCCTAATAAATGCATGGTTAAATGCAGACATGCTTTGGGGGCTAGAGGGGAGGGAGCCTTCCCAGTGGGTTTGGTGTTGAGTCTCAGAGTGTGCAAGCCCCAGGTGGGTGTCCCTTTGAGCTTGTGATTGTGAAGGAGGCAGTCAGGTTGCCAGCAGCACTCCCTGCAGCTGTTTTCCCTGGTGCCTACTGTCACCTTTGGGCTTTGTATGGCTAAAGCAGGGTGGGGCAGCTGTGCCTCCAGCAGCTAGGAAGCCTGCCGCTCAGGGCACCCCATCTAGAAACTACCTTTGTCCGAGGGGATGAAGGGGGTATTGGGGTGAAGCCATCCTAGGGGAAGGGTTCTGGAGGCTGTAGTTTCCAGTGGGGTGTAGGAATCTGGTGCAAGTACTTTGAGGGAGCTGGGGGGGGTGGGGACGTGGATTATGATCATAAGGGGCTCTTAGCATGATTCTAAAGGGGCTCTTTGGGTGACCTATGGGGGGGGGTTCCTAATTCTGAGGACCTTAAAGAGTAAGTGAGCGTCATAAGTGAATTCGGGGTCACAAGTGAATTATGGGGTCGGTGCTGTCTAAGCTCGTTTAGGACAGAGCTAAATATCCACAGCAAAGAGCCAGAACAGAGGCGTGCGCGGCCAGGGATTCAGAGTGGGTTGGGGTGGGGCAGCGGCGGGGAGGGTCAGGGCCTCGGTTCCTGGGAGGAGAGTTGGTGCAGAGCCGCTGGGAGTTGGCCAATGAGGAGAGGGCCCATATTTGCACTCAGGAGTCTGCAAATTCCTCGGGGCTCAGATATCCGCCCCGACACCGTCCCCCTCCCCCACCCGCCTGGGGCATAAAAGGCGCCAGGTGAGGGCCTCGCCACTCCCCTTGCAGTCCGCAGCTTCTCAGGCCAGTGTCGCTCCTGTCGTCTGCCTCGCCATGACTTCCTACAGCTACCGCCAGTCCTCAGCCACCTCTTCCTTCGGGGGCTTGGGCGGCGGCTCCGTGCGTTTTGGGGCTGGGGGCGCCTTCCGCGCGCCTAGCATCCACGGGGGCTCAGGTGGCCGTGGCGTATCCGTGTCCTCTGCCCGCTTCGTGTCCTCGTCCTCCGCCGGGGGCTATGGTGGCGGCTATGGTGGCGTCCTGGCCGGGTCCGACGGGTTGTTGGCGGGCAACGAGAAGGTGACCATGCAGAACCTCAACGACCGCCTGGCCTCCTACCTGGACAAGGTGCGCGCCCTGGAGCAGGCCAACGGCGAGCTGGAGGTGAAGATCCGCGACTGGTACCAGAAGCAGGGGCCCGGGCCCTCCCGCGACTACAGCCACTACTTCAAGACCATCGATGACCTGCGGGACAAGGTGGGTGGCGGCCGGGCCGCCAGAGGTGCACCTGCCGCGGTGGGGCGGCCGGCGGCGTGGAAACCCTGCCCGGCAGCCTGGGCGAGGCGAGGCGTAGGCGAGAGCGAGCCCGTTAGGACGCGGGAGGGCCCGTGGGGTGGGGCAGAGAGAAGGCGGGCGGGAGACCAGAGGAAGTGGAGGCCGATGGAGGGAGGGGGAGGGAAAGTGGGTGGGACCCGTAGAAGCGCAAGGACCCCGTTGGGACTCCAGGAGAAGGAAGGGCGTGTCTGCAGTCCAGGGAAAGGGGGTCCACAGAGTGAGAGAAGATGGTAAAGGCTGTCCAGGGGTTCTGCCAGGGGTTGTAGCGGCATAGGGAGCTCACGAGTTTGACCTGGGGGGATCTGGTCCACTGGAGCCAGACCTGCCCCTGCGACCCCTGTGTGGGGTGTGGGGCCCCCTGCATTCCTTTTCTATCACCCAGCAGGTCTGGTTTTCCTCATGTTTAGAATTTGGTCTCCTCCCACTCTTCTCCCTCCCAGGGGCCACCCGGGGCCTAAGAGGAAGGAACTCTAGGAAGAATTGGAGAGCCCTGGGCCCCCGGAAAGGAGGGAGGTAGGCGGAGGCCTTGGGCCTTTGCTTGTGTAAACCTCTGCCTTGGAGGACTAGGTACAGAGGCAGCTCCCTGTGGGTCTGAGCCACAGGTTCTTATGGGGAACTCTAAAGTAGGCCTTGGTCTCCACCCAAAGGGAAAAGTTCCATCCTGAAGAAATGTGTCATTTAATAGTCCCCCAATATTTGATCTCCCATCCTGCAGCTCCCAGAACTTTTCCCAGTTTCAACCATGAACTTAGCCTGGAGCTGGGTGCTGAGGGCCTGGACCTGGATCCACAGGTGTGGGAGAGCTGGAGGAGTTAACAGCCAGCTAAAACAGTGCAGTTCCCAGTTTTCAAATTGTTTGACACACAATGAGAAATACAGTTTACTATTTACCCAGTACCTGATATCTCTCTTCTTTTCCTTTACTCCTGCCTCCTCCCACAGAAACCAAAAGCTTCTTGAACCAATTTTTACCCTACTTTGGGTGATCCCCTCTGATTTTTATATTTTGTTCAGTTTCACTAAAAAATGGCAAGTTACCTCCTGGTGACACTGACTACTGAGCTATAACCACTTTGAAAAACACTGAGCCAGAGCACTGTAATTGGTGCTGTGCTGGAAGATGTGAATATGCCTCTCAGGTCACAGTCTTCAGATGAAAGGGGAACTTGGAGGATTTCCACTTCTGTAAAATGGGAGTGCCCACTGACCTGGTTTAGAGGTTATAAAGAGTGAGGCACAAAGTGCCTGGCACATAATAGATGCTCAACAAATGGGATACTTTTTCCTGAAGGCGCCCTGTCCTTGAGTGGGTTTCAAACAACTTGCTTCTCTGCATCTGACTTATAGTCCCCCCTTCAGCCCATTTAGAAGTCACTGGGCATAGGACTCAGAGATGTGCTCCCCAGGCTTGCTTCCCTGCCCACCTCTCCCCACCCACCCTTCCTTGTAGTGTGTCTCCTGCCTCAGCTCCTGGAGATGAACTGATTCCAAGGCCTCCCAGAGAGCAGGCAAATGGGCAGCAGGGATGGGTGGCTGGGTATTGGTCTCTAGAGAGTGGGGACATACTCATTTTCTTCCCACTTCTCTGGGAAGAAAGTGGGTGGGCAGGGTAGGTATGCCATAATGGCACCTTCTGCCTTCCAGATTCTTGGTGCCACCATTGAGAACTCGAAGATTGTCCTGCAGATTGACAATGCCCGTCTGGCTGCAGATGACTTCCGAACCAAGTGAGTCTTAATTCCCTGGAGAGCAGAAACCAGGATAGCAGGGTGTGTGTGTGTGTGTGTGTGTGTGTGTGTGTGTTTGGTGGCAGGGGGCAGTCCTAGTCCTCTGTAGGGCTCAGTGCCATTTGACTTCACCCACCCTAGTTGGCCTAAAGCAAGCCCCCTATAGACTCCTGAACCCTGGGGAACTGGGGAAGTCCTCTGAGGTGCAGAGTCAACTGTGGCCTGACTGCCACTATTTTTCTTTGAAAGGTTTGAGACAGAGCAGGCCCTGCGCCTGAGTGTGGAGGCCGACATCAACGGCCTGCGCAGGGTGCTGGATGAGTTGACCCTGGCCAGGACCGACCTGGAGATGCAGATTGAGGGCCTGAAGGAGGAACTGGCCTACCTCAAGAAGAACCACGAGGAGGTGAGTCAAACTGGGCCATCTGTCCATCTCACTCCAGGTCCCAAGGCTAAGAATAATTGATCCTGTACCCTCTGACTGTGGCTACCCTCAGCATGGTCGTGGGTGGTGATTATGGCCCCCAGGGTTCTAGCAAAGGGATGGTGATCACTCAGTGTCCTCCCCAGTGCTGGCTTCTAGGATTGTACCTGAAAACCAACGTGCTTTGGGGGTGAAGAAGTGATTTGGCCCAGGCCCAGTGGGCTCAGTGCCCTGACATGCCCACCTCTGCTGTATATTTCCAGGAAATCAGTGCCCTGAGGGGCCAGGTGGGTGGCCAGGTCAACGTAGAGGTGGATTCCACTCCAGGCATCGACCTAGCCAAGATCCTGAATGACATGAGAAGCCAATATGAGGTCATGGCTGAGAAGAACCGGAAAGACGCTGAAGCCTGGTTCACAAGTCGGGTAAGCAGGGAGGGGGAGCAGGTGCGCTTTGAGGGATGGGGTGGCGAGGAGAGAGGGCTTGATGTCCCCCTCCCAAAGGTCTGCCTCAGTCCTTATTCCTCCCCTCCCTGTCTTCAGACTGAGGAGCTGAACCGGGAGGTTGCTGGCCACTCAGAACAGCTCAAGATGAGTGAGAGTGAGGTCACGGACCTGCGACGTACCCTCCAGGGTCTCGAGATTGAGCTACAGTCACAGCTCAGCATGGTACGTGTCCCTGCCCTGTAGGACACACACTTGTGCCCTTGAAGTCTGGGGTGGCCTGGCTGGTGGCTGTGCCCGTGTCCTCTCTGGGAGCTGTCTCTACTGAGACACATCCCCTCTCTCTCCTCTCAGAAAGCCGCCCTGGAAGGCACACTGGCAGAGACCGAGGCCCGCTATGGAGCCCGGCTGGCGCAGATCCAGGCGAGGATCAGCAGCATCGAAGCCCAGCTGGGTGACGTGCGGGCTGACATCGAGCGACAGAACCTGGAGTACCAGCAGCTCATGGACATCAAGTCTCGGCTGGAGCAAGAGATCGCCACCTACCGCAGCCTGCTTGAGGGCCAGGACGCCCACTACAACAATCTGCCCAACCAGCTCAACGTCTGAGTGCGAAGGCTCCTGGGCTCCTGTCCTCCTGCAGAGAGAGGCCTCTGGGCAGGGACAGGGGAGGGAAGGGACCTTACCCTGGCTCTATCCCCGACCTGCCAATAAAACTTTATGGCCCCAGGGAGGAAGGATGTGTGGTTGTTATTTCAGCCCATGGAGAGATGGGGCAGGCTTTGGCTCTGTTTAGGTTTTATTTGAAACAAAGTCCACTCTGTCCCAGGAAAGGGAAGGGAGGGCAAGGGCGCTCAGGTCCTTCTGCTGTGGTGATAATTCCTGTTTGCATATCTTTAAGCATTTCTTCTATTCTATAGAGGGGTAAACTAAGGTTTAGAGAGGTGAAGGGGTTTGTTGCATGGTAACTGCTCTAATAATGGCAAAGGTGGGGTTTGAAACTGTGGTTCCAGATTGAGTTCTTTCTGTTGTACTCTCTTGGGGGTTGGGGAGAATGAGTGTTGTGTGTGTGTGTGTGTATGTGGGTGTGTGTGTGTGTGTGTGAGAGAGAGAGAGAGAAATGAATATTTATTGAACATCTACCATGTGCCATGAAATCAAAACAATCTTAAAAGTATGAGCTGCATTTTATATATCAGGAAACTGGCTCAGATAGTTGAGTAACTTGTTCAAGGTCACATAACAAGTATATTTATGCCACAGCCAGAATTAGAATATATGCTTCCTGATACTTAGTGCGTGGCGTCACTCCTGCCCAGGTGGTCTCTTAAAGTTGACATCATTTGTGCCAGTCTTGCTCCATATGAAGGCTCTGGACTGGGATCCTCTGGGGTGGTTCCTCCCAACACATTTCTCCTAACCTAAACTGGGGCTTTGGGGTTAGATATTCCGCTGGCTGGAGAGGTTGTCCCTATCCCTGTGTGCTTTTGTTCCTGCACTAACACATTTATCCTTCCTGGGGCAACCCTGCATAATCCCCTTACACCCACTAGCTCATGCCTGGGCCCAGAGACTGGAATGGGACCCGGCTGTGACCCAGACCTCCCATACAGACCCCCAACCTGGCTTGCCTGGGGCCTGCCAGGGACCAGCAAAGGCACCAAGTCCCAGCTTCCTGGTATGGGTCTGCCCTTGGGTGGGTATGGTCCTGCCCCTGTGGTTTACAGCTCAGCTGTCAAGAACTGAGGCCAATTCAAGGCAATCAGAGGCCCACAAATCAGTCCCACTTCCCCTGGGCGGAGGGCTTCCCAATGAGCTCTCCATGACAGAAGGCTGACTTGTGGAGGTGGGGGCAAGGGACCCACCTCACACCTGCATCCTACTTCTATAGGAAAACTGATGCTATCCTCGCTGCCCTGTGCCCGGGACACCGCCAAACCTCACGTGGATCCCGAAGGGGGTGTTAACGCCTCCATTTCCTTGCAGATCTCAGAGAGGCCCCCTAGTTTGACCATGTGCCCCAGAGTCCAGTTCTTCCTTGGCATTGTGCAGCCCCGGGGCAGCCCTTCTGCCCTCTCTGGGCTGTCCTCTCTGACCTCCAGGCCCCTCCAGCCCCTTCTCCCATTTAACGTCTCAGGAAGGTTTGGAGCAGGAGGCAGAGGCCTGGCCACATCCCCAGGCTGGGACTGTGCAGAGATTCTGGTCCCTGCCCATGAAAGCCTCCCTTGTTGTCCCAGCTGAAACCCTCACTCTGCCCAGGGGCCCCTGGAATGTGGCTTGGGGCGGGGTCTGGGTGCACACAGGTGTGGCCAGCTGGTGACTGGGTCCAGGTCTGGGTGTTGGAAATGAAGCCTTCCTTTGTGTTCTCGGGGTGAGGGGCAGGGCAGGAAAACTCTTCTGTCTCAGTCTGGGAGCTGCACCTGAGGAGACCTGGGTCAGGAGACAGAGGGCGCTGGGGTCTTTCCCCTCACTGCTGTTCATCATGACTGCTCCAGCACTTAAAGCATTTCCTGTCAATCATCTTGGTCTAGCTCTGTAGGGCCGGCTGGGCTGGAATTATTTCCATTTTCCTGATTGGTAGACTGAGGCTCAGGGTAAGGCATCTTATCCAACACCACATGCCTGGAAATTGGGAAAGGAGAAACTCAAAGGTGAGTCTTTAGCCCCCAGGTCATGTGTTCTATCCCTGGCACAACCCTGGGGAATAGGAGTTGTGTGAGTAGGATCTAACGTTTATGGGAACCTCCTTCCTATGTGCTCTTAAATGTTCACTAGGGCCCTGTGGCTGGGGTCAGTGTTAATAGCTTCATTTAAAATCAGGAACCAGTCCCAGAAGCTGAGTCATGCCCAGAGGTGGAAGCCAGCCAGGGTCTTTCCACTGAGCTGCATGGCCCCATTTCAAGGAGGGACTGTCCAGCTTTAGGGACGCCTGTCTGGCTACAGTGGGCAAAGGACAGAAACTGGCACACAGCAGCCTGGGTCAGAGTCAGGGAGCAATCCTGGCAAGGCCATCCTGCCTGGCGCTAATGAGGAGGCCCTAGGGGCCCCGCCCAGACCTTGATTGCAGTCGCTGTTTGGACTGAAATTAAGGATTTGCAACCAGGACAGCAAGGAGCCAGCTGCCTCCCCTGGCCTGGGCTGGAGAAAGAAGGGAAAGCCTTATGAGGGGCTGCTGGAGAAGAATCGGGGTGCAGAAGGGGAGCTGGCTGGGGTGCAGACTCCCTTACCCCGGGGCAACGGCCGAGTAATTGTTCTGGGTTAATTGCAGGGGCCGCCATGTCTGCAGAAGCTTTAATGAGCTCTGGCTGATCTGGCCTTGATTATTTTTCTTTCGGAGGAAAAGGCAATATCCTCCCACCCATGAGACAATACTACCCTGTCTGGGCCAGAACTTGGCAGCCTGGGTTCCTGTGTGAAGCTGGGTCAGGAGGAGTCCACCCCATCCACCCAGACCCGCAGTGGTCCCTTCAACCCAGCTCAGATGCAGGAATCGGAGTCTGAGGGAGGGTGTTCTTTTCCTGTGCCCTGCTTCAGGAGGGGTCCGAGGACCTATCTGGGTTCCGGTGGAGACCCTTGCTAGCTGTGCCATCTTGCACAAATTGCTTCACCTCTCAGAGGGCCAATTTTTATCCCTTTTAAACTTGGGCAGGGGTCATCCTCTGTGTGTGGGGATGGATTAAAGGGGACAGTGGATACAAAAGTGCTTTTTAAATCATGAAGTATATGGTAGCAGTGGATTAGGTTATTACAGCAGAACTAAGATCCACTTTTGTTGCTCAGTTGGAACTGGCGCAGGTGGGTGATGCTGCTAAGCTTGGAGCATGATAGGCTCACAAGGTAAGGTTTGATGCCCACGGACAAAGGCCCTCCTGGTGAGGGTATGGGGGAGTCCCAGGTGCTGGATGTGCAGTCACCACTCTTACTCAAATGATGAGAGCCAGGGGAGACAGGCTGGGGCTCTTGGGTCTTAGTGCTTCCCTGGAAGTGTTAGCTGCCAGTGCCCAGTGCCATAAAAAGAACATGTCTAGAGTTTCATCTTCATCATTGATAGGTGCAGGATTTGAATCTAGACCTCAGGACCTCAGAGCCCTGTCTGTTCTTGGGTGCGGCCACCCCAGCCCAGAAATCTTCCTCCCTGTTCTTCAGCTTAGTCTAGCTCATCTCTACATTCTGTAGGCCAAGGGGGGGCAGGTCATACATCTAAGTGATGCTATCCACAGGTGTCAGTGTCCTTGGAAAGTAGTGACCTGGAGCTGGCGGGCTGAGGAAATGTGTCTCCTGATTGCTCGACTGACCTTCTGTGTAAAGTGAAGCCTTGATCTTCGAGGTCTCTGGTGCCTTCCACCTGCTCGCCAGGCCTCCCCACCCTTCCTTCTCCACAATGCTCAGGCGTGCAGAGTTTTCTGGCTTCATCTCTCTTGAGCCTGCAGCAATTGACAGGACAAATGGGGGTTAATCTGGCCCTGTTAAGCAGCGACATGCCTCTCCCTGGAGAAGGCAGGGGCTTCTTGGAACTTGCCCCAGCCTTATCTGCAGAGGTTTGCCCCAACGCGTCCCGTCTGGGAGCAAGCAAAGGTTCAGTGACATGCGAATTTGGCAGGTGGCTGGATTATCAATCAGCCCCTTGTCAGCTCTGAGCCTGCTGGGCCTTTGTGAGCTAGCCAGGGACATGGGGCTGGAAGCTGGGGGTTCTGGAGAAGCAGGCATGGGCATCCAGGGGAGCAGAGGTGGGAAGAAAAAAAGTCCGTTTGCAGCACCAGGGACAGATGCTCACCCCCCAGGTCACCTCAGCCAGAACTTAACTCATGTCTCCCTCTCCTGTCTTTAGTCTGTCCCCTGAGTCCTACATTCCCATCCTCAGGGGCCTGGGCTCCCTGTGTCCTGCAGGCTCATGCACATAGTCTTTGAATGAGAGAACATGGAGTGGTGACTTGGAGTGGGGTGCTGTCTACCCTGGGCCAGGGCAACAAAGTTTAGCTGAGGGCACAGCAGCTTCCCTGCTCTAACGGGATGGGCAGAGGCTGTGGGAGCTGAAACGTGCTGAGAGTTTGCTCTCTGCTGCTCTTTCTCCTGGGGTGGAGAGAGTGAACCTGTAATCCAAGTGTTAAAACTGTGGCCGCGGGGCAAAACACCATTACTTCTGAATCATCTCTTTTGTTGCATTAAAAAAAAAGAAAGAAAGAAAAACTGTACACGAGCCCTGTGGAGGTGCGCAGGCAGCTGTGTTTGTCAGGAAGGCAGAGGAGTTGGCTTCGTTCTGGGGGAGGAGACAGGCCCACAGCACCCTCCGAGGGGTATATAAGGCGCCCAGGCTGGGGGCCACGGGCACTGCGCTCCAGGTCCAGCCCAGGCCGCACCTCCTGCCTGTGCCTTTCTGCCTGCTGAGAGCTCACCAGCACTGCTGCCCAGCCATGGCCACCACGTTGCTGCAAACTTCTTCCTCCACCTTCGGGGGTGGCTCGACTCGAGGGGGCTCCCTCCGGGTTGGGGGAGGGGGCTTTGGTGGAGGGAGTCTCTATGGTAGCGGTGGAAGCCGTAGTATCTCGGCCTCTTCGGCCAGGTTTGTCTCCTCGGGGTCAGGAGGGGGATATGGGAGTGGCATGAGCTGTGGCTTTGGTGGAGGGGCTGGTAGTGGTTTTGGTGCGGGTTTTGGTGGTGGCTTTGGTGGGGGTTTCGGTGGTGGCTTTGGTGACTTTGGTGGTGGCGATGGTGGCCTCCTCTCTGGCAATGAGAAGATCACCATGCAGAACCTCAACGACCGCCTGGCCTCCTACCTGGACAAGGTGCGCGCCCTGGAGGAGGCCAACACCGACCTGGAGGTGAAGATCCGAGACTGGTACCAGAAGCAGAGCCCTGCCAGTCCGGAACGTGACTATAGCCATTACTTCAAGACCATTGAAGAGATCCGGGACAAAGTAAGTCTTCAGATGTCAAAGAGAGGGGAGCAGGTGGCTGGTGGCCTGTGCACGTCTCTGACTCAGTGTAACTGCTGGCTGGAGAGATCCTCTCCTGCCCAGGCAATGACTGTCTGCAGCGTAACCTTGGCATACTTGAGAAGCACCTGCTTTCCAGGTGCAGATGCTGGTACACATTGCTACACTTGGCAGTTTGCAGGGAGGGAAGGATCTTGGGAATCATGTTAGGGCAAATGGGACACAGGTGGGGGCGATTATAAAGAGCAACTCACCTTCCCTGTCCCAGACACCTTGCAGGGTTTGCATGAAAAGTGTTCTTCTACCTTCTTGGCAGAGATGGTGTTGTAGTATAACCTTATGATCTCTAAATGCCAGGACGTCCAGCCTCACGTTTTAAGGACCATCTTTAGTGCCAAAAGCACCTTCAGGACTTAGGAGAACTGGGAACTCATGATAGGCTCTGCCATCCCCTACCTTCTCTTTCACTCCCTGGGACCAATTTCCTCATCTGTAAAATGCTTTTCTTAGCCACTCTTCAGGTTCTCACTGGCCATAATACTTGGTCAACCTATAGCTCTGTCAAGGGGTACAGGAGGCAGAGACCATGAGCTATATGCCCCAGGAGGCTGCAGACAGATCCCTGAGAGGGCTGTTGAGGGAGCCGACCACACCCCTCTCTAGCTTGAACCTGGCCAGCCAATTCTCATAGGGATTCCTTGATCTTCCCTCCTTGGGGACAGGGAGGGGTCCCAGGGAGGGGGCAAAGGCACTGGACATGAGGCCTGACTCTGTCTGTTCCCTGGGTTCTACAGGTTTCCACTGGTGGTGTTGGAGGGGAGGGTGTTGGTGAGGGGTCCTACCTTGCGTGCAAGGTGGGACATCAGCAGCCCTGAGAAACAACTTGGCCCCCTGCAGATCCTGGCCGCCACCATCGACAACTCCCGGGTCATCCTGGAGATTGACAATGCCAGGCTGGCTGCAGACGACTTCAGACTCAAGTGCGTTCCCATCACCCTCTCCCCTCCCTGCATTGCTCCCCTGGGCTGGGCCTTCCTCTTCCCCTGCCTCAGCAGCCCAGGCCCCTCACGTTCCCTGACTTTGGGCTCCCTTTCTCTTCCCAGGTATGAGAATGAGCTGGCCCTGCGCCAGAGCGTGGAGGCCGACATCAACGGCCTGCGCAAGGTGCTGGACGAGCTGACCCTGGCCAGGACTGACCTGGAGATGCAGATTGAAAGCCTGAACGAGGAGCTGGCCTACCTGAAGAAGAACCATGAGGAGGTGAGAGCGGCTGGAGGCTCTGGCTGGTGGGAGGCAGAGCAGGGCTGCTGCGCCTCCCCAGAGCTGGCTGAGGGTTTAGTGGTTCAGAAATGCACCCTTCCCGCAAAAAAAATGTTTCCAGGGACAGAAAAAGTCACTGTTCTCTGGTGTTCTGGCCAGCCACGAACTGCTGTCTTGGTTTGTTTCAGGAACTCAAATAAAGATCCTAGTCTCTCCAGTCCTCCCTCGGTAGGACCTAGAGAAGGAAAGAGGTCCTCAGAGCTCAGGGGTCCATGGCATCAAACCTTTTTTTGTTGCAATGGGAAACAGAGGGGGTGGCATGTCATGGTCACATCTTGAATTAGGGACAGAGCCCAGATTGCCCCATCAGGACCCCAGACTCTTGACTCTCTCTTCTGCCCTTTGTCTCTACTGGGCTTCCCCCACCCACAGGAGATGAAGGAGTTCAGCAGCCAGCTGGCCGGGCAGGTCAACGTGGAGATGGATGCAGCACCCGGTGTGGACCTGACGCGCATGCTGTCTGAGATGAGGGAGCAGTACGAGGCCATGGCGGAGAAGAACCGCCGGGATGCTGAGGCCTGGTTCTTCAGCAAGGTGGGCCTGGCCTCCCTGCCCTGCCCCTTCCCAGCTTCCCACTCCCCAGGTCTCCGAGGAGGCCCCTGGGGCTGATATTTCTTGTGTTTGACCCATAGACCGAGGAGCTGAACAAGGAGGTGGCCTCCAACACTGAAATGATCCAGACCAGCAAGACGGAGATCACGGAGTTGAGGCGCACCATGCAGGGGCTGGAGATCGAGCTGCAGTCCCAGCTCAGCATGGTAGGGCCACCCGCATCTCATCTCACCCTGAGCCCTCAGTGTCAGATCCTCCCATCCTCCATGGCTGGTGAAGCCCTGAAGTCCTCAAGCCCCCTTGGAGGTGGCTGCCTGCATTCCCTTCCATTCCTCTGCCCCCACGCCCTTGGTGGGTTCCAATGTGTCTATGGATCTGTTGCTCCATCAGAAAGCCGGGCTGGAGAACTCATTGGCGGAGATCGAGTGCCGCTATGCCACACAGCTACAGCAGATCCAGGGGCTCATCAGTGGCCTGGAGGCCCAGCTAAGTGAGCTCCGCTGTGAGATGGAGGCTCAGAGCCAGGAGTACAACATGTTGCTGGACATCAAGACTCGGCTGGAGCAGGAGATCGCTACCTACCGCAGCTTGCTTGAGGGCCAGGATGCTAAGTAGGGGTTTGGGCATGGCGGGAGGAGGGCTGTGATGCAGGGTCATCCTAAGAGGACAACAGGGTATCCCAAGGCAGCTGTATGATACAGTGAAAAAAGAACTGAACTAGGAGAAAAAGGTCTGGACTCTGCTCTGGTCTCTGGCTGTGACCTTGGGCATGTCATGCTACCTATCTGGACCTGCGCTTCTCCTGTAAATGATGGAGGTGGTGCTAGCGGTCTCTAAGATTTAATGCTTGTTCCATTCTCTGTGTGAAGTAGATGGGTTATTACTATAGATCAGAGGGTTCTAGCTTGTGGGTGGCAGGTCTAAAGGATGTAAGGATGTCTCAGGCTCTAGAGAAGGTGGGAGGGGGCTGGAGAGGACCACTTAGCCGTCCCCAGCAGCTTCTCTTGGGGAGAGCAGGAGTTTTACCCTCTGCTTACATCTGCTTCCCCTCTCCTTCAGGATGGCGGGCGTTGGCATCAGGGAAGGTAGGTGCAGGGTGGGGACTGGAGCTATTGAAGCCACTGTTGCCCTTGGAATGGGGAGGACAGAAAAAGGGACCAAACACCCAGTGGGGCAGGGAACTCCCATCCCAGGATGCACACCTTTCCCAGTGGGACCCTTGACTGGTCCCAGGTAGGGTGGAGGTTGGGGATTTACTGAGACCACTCTAGGCTGAGCAGGCTTTATCCAGGGCTGCTCTCTCCCCCAGACCCAGCCTTTCTGCATGGATGGTGAGATGCCCACGATTTCTCCTGTTCACTGGCAGCTTAAAAATCCTGCATTATTGCTCAGAGCTGGCATATCTGCCATTGCCGTTGCTCATGTCTTTGATGAATAATTCAATGCCAGACCTCCTGGCAGCTCGGACAGGATTGGCCAGTGGCCATTTGCAGGGGTGCTGTCCAGTTTTCCCACAGCTTAGCCTGGGTCCTGGCCACCTTGGGAGAGAGAGGACAGGTTCCTTCATGCTAAAACTTGCTCCTTCTTTCTACAGCCTCCCTGGGAGGTGGTGGCAGCAGCAGTTTCCACATCAAGGTAGAGGAGTCAGTGGATGGAAAGGTGGTTTCCTCCCGAAAGAGAGAAGTCTAAGCACCCAGCAGGAGAGCAACGTTCCTTGCTACCAAGCTCCCCTTCCCAGGCTGAGTTGGGGACTGGAATGCGAGAGGGAGCTGGAAATCAAACTCCGGTCCCTACCTTCAGAAAGCAACTGGCTGATGTATGTCCCTTCATTTCCTAGTTTGGGGCTTTGCATGTTCTCTCCCCTGTCTAATGCTCTGCACCTCCTTCCTGGCAAGGAGTGCAAGAAACAACTGTTTGGGGTAACAAGCTCATTGTATCGAGTTTATTCCTGCAATAAAGAACTACTTTTCCATTTGCAAGTATTTCTTGGTAGTGTGTCCAGTTTTTCTTGGTGGGGGTCTGGGTTGGCCTCTGGCCTCCAGGGAGGTCCAGGGTCCCCATATGCTGATATCTCTATCCTGTTGACCTCTTCCTTGCCCGCTCATATGTAATTCGTTCTTTGAGGAACCCAGGGTTCTAGAGGCTAGAACCACAGTGCAGCTCAGGAGACTTGCTCTTCCATGGGGCACCGGGGAAGTGTGGGTGTCGGGTTCCCTCAGAGCAGTTTGGTGCATCTAGTACAGAACTTGACATGTCTAGTAATTATTTGCCAAGCGACGGGTTGAGCGTATTGTTCTGCATTGTGTGGCTGGTACTGTGCTATGCACGCTCGCCCACGTGTCCCACAGAGTACTCACCACTGGAGTAGAGGACCCTGAATTTGGAGAGATGAAGGATTTGCCCAGTGGCTTCATGGAAGGACGGTCAATGACAGGGCTGGACTGAGCCTCACATCTTTATGACTCTAGGACCAGTGCTTGCTCTGGGACCCTGGGCCATGGCCCTTCACCGTCTCTTGCAGGATCTTCTCCTGGCTTCTGCTTTTCCGTATGTGCTTCTCAGACTTCCCGTCTTTTCTAGCCAGGCACACTTGACCTCTAGGTTGGCTCTTTCTGTCTGCCACCCTGTAACAAGCTGGCCCTTGTGTCCCTCCAAACCTACACCTCCTTCTGAAGGGCACTTAAAGTGCCCAGAGGGGAAGATGCCAGATCTCCCAAGCTTAAGCCTGAAACAACATCAAATCCCACACTCTCTCTTGTCCCCAGACTCCTGAGGCCTGATAAAACAGCAGGGTCCACGCATGTCTGGTTCTTGCTTCTGGTCTGGGGCTGGTTTCTCTGAGCTCCAGGATTCATAGCCCTAAAGAGACAGCAGGAAGGTGGGGGGGAGCAGAGAAGTCTGGGTGTCTCAGCTGGGCTGGGTCAGGCCCTGGGGCGAGGACTGGGGATGGGAAAGGAGAACCGGTTCCCTAGTCCTGCTGGAAGGAGCAGGTGGGAGGGGCCTCTTTGGAAAATCTGATCTTTTGGGGAAAGAACCCAGCCCTCCGAGAGGGTCACCGTTCAATTTTCTGGGCAAAGGTGCTGCCCCAGAAAGTTTAGTAGAAGAGAGTCAAGGTGGTTCCAACTCTCTCTGGGACAGTTGGAAGGGGAATGTGCCTTCTGAGAGCATCGAGGCTGGAGGGAGGCAAGAGAGTTCACAGTAAGCCAGGCCCCGGGCAGGCTTTTCACAATGGCATCTCATTAGTTCTCCTATAACCCTGGGAGGGGGATGTCAACCTTCAGCATAGTTTCAGAAGAGAGGAAACTGAGGCTTGGGGGAAGTTAAGCAACTTGAATGAGGGCCACAAATGAGAAATGGCAAAACTGGGTCTGGGACATGTCTCTGATTCCAGAACCTTTTCTTTCCCTTGATGTCATCAAGTGGCAGAAGCTGCAAGACCTTTCTTTAGAAGGTGTGCTGATCTGAAAGCCATTCTATTTTTTTTCCCCCTGGGTACAGGGATTAAACCCAGGGGTTCTTAACCACTCAGGTACATCCCAGCCCTTATTTTTATTTAGAAACAGAATCTCCCTGAATTGTTTAGGGCCTTGCTGAGGCTGGCTTTGAACTCGCGATCCTCCTGCCTTAGCCTCCGGAGCCACGAGGATTATAGGCGTGCGCCACTGCTCCTGGCCTGAAACCCATTCATAACCTCTGGAGCATCCTGTTCAAATGCTGCCCTCACATCTCATTTTTGCCTCCCATGATGTGGTTTAAGCTCATGCTGAAGCTCCAGACATCAGCTGCAATGTCCCTCATGTCCAGGGAAGAGTGAGGCTCTGTTCCAAGCCTTCTATGGTCCCAGGTGGTAGAAGCTGGGGACTTGGTAGCTGCTCTGCCTCATGAGCCTTTGGACTCTTGGGCAGGTCTCAGCCCTCTGAGCGGCCAGCAAGCATATTCTCCCCCTTCAGTTTGCAAAAATAACAACCTCTGCAAAAGATGCAGCGAGGCTAGGGAGGACTCAGCCTGTGGGCCGTCAACGTGCCTTCTCTCAGAACCGGACCCTGAATTGGGGGTCTGAGGGGAAGCTGTTTTCATCTCCCTGGAGTGCCTGTTTCTGCTCTCCTGAGACCCCTAGAGGAATTATCAAAGAGGTCCTTGGAACCTTCCAAATCCTGTCCCCAGTCTGACCTGGAGTGAAATGCCTGTATCCAGGGATGGCCTACTCCCTGTGGAGCCCTTAAATAGTCTCTGAGAGGACATGGCACACCTTCTGCCTGCCCTGGGCTGAGGCCAGGCTTGGGTTCCAGCCAATCTGGAAAGCAGGCAGCAGGAGATGCCCCCTCCCTTCCCCACAGAGAGAGGGCAGCTTTGGGACTAGAGATTAGAGCCCTGGGTGTGTCTCTGCTCAGGCGGGGCTTCCCAGAACAGGCATGGGGCAGGCCTGCCACTGTCTCCCTGGGGACCTCAGCTGGACCCTGCCCCTCTTTGGACCTCAGTTTCCCCATCTGTAAATTGAAGAGTCTTGCCAGACAAGATGACCGTTAAGCTCTCTATGAGACCACTTGTGCCCTGGAACCTCAGGGAGTAACCTGGACTGTGAGGTGTGTCACCGCAGGCACTGTTCTTGCCGAGTCCTTGGAGCGGGTGCTGAATCCGTGTGTGTTGAAATGAGACATGAACTCTCTTCTCCTTTGCATTTTCCAGCCAGATGGCAGGACATACTCTAGTAACTTAGGCATGTGCCCACCTGGTGGTCACCTGTGCAGGCAGCTGGCAGCAAGAGAGCTCATCTCCTGAGATTTGGAGCTGGGGTGACCCCTTGGAAGCCACTTCTGTTTGTCATTTCTTCTCACCTACACCCACTAGACAAACAGTCCCCCAAACAGCTTCCTGGACACTCATCAAGGGCTCCCCTATGCCAGGGGTAGTATTTGGGGGTGCATTTGACCAAGATCCTGTCCTCAGGGAACCTAACAGAGTGGGAGAAATAAAATAGGAATGTACTGTCATTTGTCTGGTGGCTGTGGGTGCCATAGTAGCTGTGGGGACCACAGAAGGAAGGAGGCAAAGCCTTCTGTCAGGGTGGAGGCTCAGAGGATTCTCTGGTCATCTAATAACAATGAGCTTGTGTTTCCTCATTGTAACAGGGAGGTGAGATGGAGCAACCCTCCACCTGCTCAGTGCCTCCTGAATCTCAGGTATTTGAGAGGCATCAAATACTAACTCATCTAATCCCCATTTTTCAGTTGTGGCTGTGGAGGCACTGAAAGGTTGAGTAACTTTCTCAAGGTCACATAGCAAATCAGTGTCCGATGAAGGATTGAAACTCAGGTTCACCTCATCTTTGCTGATCTTGCTCTTTTTTTTTGGGAAGCTCAGGTGATGTACAAGGGATTTAAGAGTTGGGTACGGTAGACCTGCAAGGGCCTACGGCATTAAGGCTGGTCTGAAATGACTTCCAAGTAGCTCTGTGCCAAGCAGGTGTTTTTGAGGAGAGGGTGCTGCCCAGAAGGCCTGCCTGTGGAGGGGCTGCCTTTCAGTAGAGGCCTCTCCCCTGTGGGGAGCCTCAAGACCATTTGGGAAGTGGGTCAGGCATACTGGGTTCTAGACCTTTGAGTTCAGGGAGAGAGGGAGGGAGGAGCCTGCCCCAAACGAGAGTCTCTGCATTATGAGCTGGGGGACAGGGTTCAGATGAACAACCTGGCAAGTATGGG
>NW_025999880.1:16955896-17041413 GCF_001458135.2 Marmota marmota marmota
CCCCCCCCCCCCCGTGTTTGTTCTGCTGGGTTTTGGAGGATCTGTGGCATTGTAACCCAGAGAGGCGTTGGCCCTAACCTGTTTGTCCGCCCAGGGAGGATTGGGGTATTGTCACCCCAGGCCTGGCAGGTTCCATTAATCTCCTTCTTGTCAGTTTTGATCCTCTACTGAGAGAGCCAGGGTTCTTTCTCGGGGCTGAATCACACCTTTGCAGAGAGCTGAGCCATCAGCTTGAAGCAGGAGGGCTGGCAGGGTGAGGGGTCAGCCCGAATCCTGACTCAGCATGGTGCTGGAGCACCCCAGCCTACCCACACTCTCTCCCTAGCACTGCCAGCTGCCCCCTGGGTGAACGCAGGCCTGCTCCCATATCCCAGAACACAAAAGGCAAGACCCAGATCTCTCTTTTCTGGTCTTGCTGAGCCAGAGAAGGGGGCTCCAGGGTAGCCTCATGCCTGAGCCACCACACCCCAGTCCTTGGTCTGGTTCTGAACAGACCCTTGTGGCTGTTCCTGGGAGGCCATCCACGGCGACTATGGCTCCTGGTCCCAGGCTTCTCTTTTTCAGCCCTGGAAACTTCTATTCTGGGCTCTGAGAAGCCACCCCAAGTCCTGTTCTTCTGGCCTGAATGGTGAAGCTACTTTCTGGGATGTTACTAAGTGTCTCTGAGTGTTTAAGCCACATCCTGGGTCCCAGAAGAGACCCTGGCCCTAGGCCGTGGGTCACATCTTCCTATGTGGCCTCTTAGTCAAACACAAACTGAGAAAGATGTCATGTGAGAGGGCCCTGCTCTGGAATGAGAAGACCTTATTTCTGGATTTGGCTGTGCCTCCAAGGCAGTTACTATAATGGGAGAGTCAACCCAGGCTGGTCAACCCTGACTCTATTGACCTTTTTGGCCAAATAATTCTTTGCTGTGGGGATTTTCAGGTGCGTTGTAGGATATTTAGCAGCATCCCTGGCTTCTACCCCGACCACCCATTCTAAGTAGCATTCCCCTAGTGTGACAAACAAAATGCCCCTAGACATTGTCAAGTGTCCCCTGGGGAGCAGAATAGCCCCTGGCTGAGAACTTGTGAACTGATCTCTGGTAACAGAAGTGGGAAGAAGAGTGGTTACCTTAGGGGTGGGGTATGGGTAACAACTGGGAAAAGGTACAAGGAGATTTATGAAGGGCTGGAAAGTTCTGGGTGGTGCTTGCACAGGACATGCGTAGGCAAAAATGAATCAAGCTCGACGCTAATGATTTATATACTTTACCGTATGAAAAATATACCTAAAAATAAGTCTTAGTGTTAGGCAGAACAAGATTTGGGGGTCACTTCTGATCCTACCCTCAAAGCTTTTTTTTTTTTTTTAATAAAAGGGGGGAATATAGGACCCACCTCCTGCTTACTGAGTGTAAAGCACTCAGCTCCGTGCTTACGTGTGGTAAGGGCTCCAAGGACATCGGCTATTACAACGTGCGGGATCCCTTCCTCTTTCAGTGCCTCAGTTTCCTCACCTCTTTTTGATCCCTGAGGTCCTCAAAGGCCTCTTGTCACAGCCACTTTTTCTGATGGTCTTTGCGGCATTTCTTAGTCAACCTAAATACATTCGAGGCAGTCGATTCTATGAGACCAACAAAGTTTGCCATCAGAGTTGCTGGGAGCACGGGTATAGACAAAGTGCTAAGGAGGATTCAGAATATTTCATTCAGAAGTTTGAGCACTAGGAAGAAGGGAGGCTGAGGGCTGCGGTGACCTTCCACAGCACGGGGCCATCGGCAGCCACTCAATGCCCATTCTAACACTGGGTGGGGCTGACAGCCTGCAGAGTGAGCGTCTTACAGGACAGGTAAGGTAGAATTCGGTTGTCAAGGGGTAGTCTCAAGCAGAACACCGTTCCCGCTGAATCATCCCTTTTGTGTTAAGGATTAAAAAAAAAGCCACCCCAAAATGTGCAACCCACCCCGGAGAGCAGAGGCAACGGGTCCTGTGGGAATCGAAGTGCAGTTGGCACTAAGTCAGAGGGTGGGGAAGGGAGGAGAGAGGAGGACCCACCTCCACGTAGGGTGCATAAAAGGCACCCGCACCAGGGAAGAGCCATCGTCCTGGGCTCAGGCCACACCAAGCTCCTGTCTGCACCTGCTCTCAATCTTGCTCCCACCATGAGCTGTCGCCTGCAGAGCTCCTCCACTAGCTATGGCGGTGGTTTCGGAGGTGGCTCTTGCCAACTGGGAGGGGGCCGCAATATCTCCACCTGTTCTACTCGATTCGTCTCTGGGGGATCCGCTGGAAGCTATGGGGGCGGCATGAGCTGTGGCTTTGGTGGCGGAGCTGGTAGTGGCTTTGGAGGTGGTTATGGAAGTGGCTTTGGTGGAGGTTTTGGAGGTGGCTTTGGTGGTGGCTTTGGTGACTTCGGTGGTGGCGATGGCGGCCTCCTGTCTGGCAATGAGAAGATCACCATGCAGAACCTCAACGACCGCCTGGCCTCCTACCTGGAAAAGGTGCGGGCCCTGGAGGAGGCCAACGCCGACCTGGAGGTGAAGATCCGAGACTGGTACCAGAAGCAGAGCCCTGCCAGTCCGGAACGTGACTACAGCCACTACTACAAGACCATCGAGGAGCTCAGGGAGAAGGTGAGGCCTTGATGCCAAGGTTGCCTGGGACAGAGCAGACCCTTGGAGGTCAGGACACAGAGTCCCTCGGGGTCTGGGTGTGGATGGAATTCACACCCTCCTTGTAGAGGAAGATTCTAGTTCTTCACCATGGACAGTCTCTACTCCTGGTGGGCTTTCTCACGCCATGACTTCTTAAACGCATTTTCTCCCATGATTCATGTTTCTTGATGTTGTTACTCATGTCAACATTTTTTTTTTTTATGGCTTCTCAAACAGTTATGTTGTTAGTGACTGGATCTCTGTAATCCTAACTCATTGAGTTCTCTGGAAACATGTCAGCTTTAAAAGCTACTCTGAATGACTAAAATCAACAAAGAAAAGGAGACATGTTCGTTCGTCGTTCTGGGAATAATTGTTTATTTTGGAGTGATCCTGTTTAAACTCCTGTTGTCAATTGGCAACCACAAAGTGGTGGGAAAGAGGCAGAGGCTTAGGAAGTGGTGGCGTGAGGCCTGTTCATCACTCTGTGACACCAGCTTGTCGGAACAAAAATCCACCAGCCTGGGCTGAGCCCCAACTATGTGGGGTGGGCTGGAAGTGCTTTGGCGTATAAAGAGCAAGAAATTCTGAGGGATGGGAATAGTTGCTTGATTGACCCTATCCTCAGCTGGGAATCCAGCTTCAGGATCATTACTAGGCGATACATGGAGCACACCGAATCCCTTCTGACCTTAAGTAGGAGGCTCTCAAGACAGTGGCTGGGGAGGTGGCAGGTCTGAGACTGTCAGGACATGACTACCTGATGATGTGCTCAGGGGGACAGATCTCCCCCATCATGATCAGACAGGGAATACTACTATAACAGAAGGGAGCTGGCCTCACCCCTCCCTTTATAGAGGAGAAACTGAGGCCCAGAGAGAAGTGTCTTGTCTCAGCTCAAAGACAGCGAAGAGGCAGAGTACTGCCCTTGTTTTGCTCCCTAAGTGTGTGGACCCTCCAAAGGTGACCTTCTGTATTTTGCAGATCCTGGCAGCCACCATTGATAACAACAGGGTCGTCCTGGAGATTGACAATGCCAGGCTGGCTGCTGATGACTTCAGGCTCAAGTGAGTTGATTTCCCTCTCTCGTTCCCGGCTGTCTCTTATTTTAGACGAATGCTGAGCTGACTGAGGACCCTGGAACATCTGGGGGTGAAGGCCTTGGAGGGGGAGTAGAGTCCGGCCCAGGGAAAAGGGCGGGTCTAAGATCATTTATGTCTCGTTTTAAAAGAATTGTTTTAATATTTCAGGTATGAGAATGAGCTGGCCCTGCGCCAGAGCGTGGAGGCCGACATCAACGGCCTGCGCAGGGTGCTGGACGAGCTGACCCTGTCCAAGACTGACCTGGAGATGCAGATTGAGAGCCTGAACGAGGAGCTGGCCTACATGAAGAAGAACCACGAGGAGGTGAGGGGGGATGCCAAGCCTCCATCCCAGTGAGACAAAGGCAGCCCTCTGCTGCAGTAGGACATAGCCCTTCACTGTGGCACCTGGAAGCACTTTCCAGAACATTCCATCAGCTCTCAGAGCAAGGAGGGGGAGGAAGAGGAGCTCCACACATCTTCCTTTCCCTTCATCATAGGAGATGAAGGAGTTCAGCAACCAGGTGGTAGGCAAGGTCAACGTGGAGATGGACGCCACCCCTGGCATTGACCTGACCCGTGTGCTGGCAGAGATGAGGGAACAGTATGAGGCCATGGCAGAGAAGAACCGTCGGGATGCCGAGGAATGGTTCCAGAGCAAGGTATTAGCCCTCCTACCCCCCAGGTCACCAGGCAGTGCCAGGTGGACATGGCCTCTTGGTCAGGAGCACGTAGGTGGGCTCCTGCATCCCTTTATTCCTGCTTGACTTTCAGAGTGCAGAGCTGAACAAGGAGGTGTCCTCCAACGCCGCCATGATCCAGACCAGCAAGACAGAGATCACAGAACTCAGGCGTACACTGCAGGGTCTGGAGATCGAGCTGCAGTCTCAGCTGAGCATGGTACCTGTCCTGCCCCTGGCCAGCAACCACCACCTCCAATTCTCCCTTCAGTCTGGCTTTCCTCCCATAACACTTTTTTTTTTGCTCCACCAGAAAGCTGGGCTAGAGAGCACCTTGGCCGAGACGGAGTGCCGCTACGCCCTGCAGCTGCAGCAGATCCAGGGCCTCATCAGCAGCATCGAGGCCCAGCTGAGTGATCTCCGCAGCGAGATGGAGTGCCAGAACCAGGAGTACAAGATGCTGCTGGACATCAAGACGCGGCTGGAGCAGGAGATCGCCACCTACCGCAGCCTGCTCGAGGGCCAGGACTCCAGGTAGGTCCCTCGGCAGCTGCTGTCTTGGGAAAGTTGCTGCAGGATCCCTGATGTCAGAGCAGTTGGGGCCTTAGAGACCGACTCTCTCTTGGCAGAGAGGGGATTGCTCCTGTCTGAGCTTAAGGAGCCTAGAGGGTACCAGGACTCCCCTCTTCTCTCCAATCAGACAAGGGGCCTTTCCTCCATTGGCTGCCAGTCAGTACTTTTGAACATTCTAATTCAGGCCTTCGATTGGACAGGCAGGACTAGGGACGTGGAGGGAACATCTGATATGGGAAAACTTTAGCTTGGATGAGCCCAGCCCAACAAAGCTATTTGGATAGTGATCTAAGTGCCATCAGACCATTAGCAGAGACCAAGCCATCCCTGCGGGCTCAGGGGGCAGGTGGAGGTGGGGGTGAGGGTGCTGAGTGAACCAGAGGGAGGCCAAAGCTTCTGGAAAACATTCTGAATCTTGGGGACAATAATATTTCCTTTGGAGAGCTCTCAGGCAGACAAATGGAGAGATAAGAGAGTCAGAGAAGCAGGTAGGCCTCGTGGACACCTGATCCTACTGCTCCCTGGGCTGGGGACACTGCTAGGACACAAGTGAACTCAGGGCTCCAAACGATGATCTGAGCTACTCCATCTGAGGGACAGGTAGGCGCCTGACCTGGGTTATCCTCTGTTTATGGCGGTCTCTTTCTTCTCCCTTGCAGGATGACAGGCCCCCCTGCCTCTGGAGGTAAGGAGACAGCATCGTGGGGAGCTGGGATAAGGCTCCTGATTATTGGGGACCAAGGGGAGGCAGTGCTCACTCATGAGTTCAGGGAGGGGGTGGAGCTGGAGAGGAAGTGGTCGGTTACTCACCTAATTTATTTTCCCAAATACATGACTTGTCCCATAGAGCTACTGGGCTGTCTGGGGAAAAAAATCACCACTGGGGGCAATTATCAAAATCCTTATCAAACACCTCCTGCCTAGGAGTTTGTGAACCTTCTTGGTGACCCTGGTCTGTGGGTCATCTCCATACTAAGCCTCTCCTGTTTCCTTTGTCTTTCAGTAAATGGCAGCACTACCAGTCCTACCCCAGCCTCCAGTCGCCGTGTCTTTTCAGACTCCAATACTGCCCGGAGGTCTTAATTCTGCCCGGCACCCCCTCCCTCTGCCTGCAGCAACCACTGGAGGAGAAACCTGATGGGTCCCCACAGGAGAGCGGGGGACTGCAGGATTGGAGGCCAGTCCCTCCTCCCAGGACCCCCCCTGCCCCACACCGGACACTCCCTGAGGGTGGACACTCCCTGCTCTTCTCTCCCTGTTGGCTTCCTCCCCACCCCCAGCCCCCACCCTGTACTGCCTGTTCTTTCCTTTCTCAACTTCTCTACTAAAAAGAAGAGATGATTCAATAAAGTTTCCTGGCTTTTTGCAAATGCACTTTTGATTCTGATCTGGTTTTTTGAAGGTAATCCCTGCGAGGGCCCTGATCTGGGGCCACAGGGGAGTTGGGTAGGGTTGGGCTGAGCAGCTAACCCAGACCCTGTCAGGGGCAGGAGCCTCCCATCTGAGAAGGACATGAGGCATGTGGGCCCCTGAGCTCACAGGTGCAATGATGGCAAACACGGAAGGTAGCTCCCAGAGAGTGGTGTCCAGCAAATGTGGACAAATGGAACGCACCCAGGTGGGCAGGAGCCCCCCAAACCTGTGGATAGCCTGCTGTGGAGGCGGCAAACGGGTTAGGGTAGAGTTGGGGGATGGGGAAATGTTGGGGGAAGGTAGAGAAGGCTCTGGGTATGTCCCAAGGGGCCCAGTCATGTGGTGGTTTGGGGAGGAGGAGGCCTGGGACAGGGATCCCAGCCTGCTGCCTCCCTGCTTCCTGTACAGAACCTCCTTTCAGGCAAATGGCTTTATTTTGGCTGGAGGCACCTAGGCCTGCTGTCCTCTCTGAGGTCCTGCAACTCCAGACCACTCAGGGAACCAGCTCAGGACCCACCACTCACGGAGGGGCTCAGCCTGCGCTGACCTCCCCTGCCACTCTCTCTGTGCTCTGCTCTGTCCTGCCCCTCTGGGTGTCTGACTCAGAGTCACAGCCTCCCCTGGCTGTGCTGGCTCCTTGCATGCTGACTTGTCCCCTGGATTCTGTCATAGATGTTTTTTTCTCTTTTCACTTTCCCCTTGGGCCACCCTGGATGAGTCCAATTACCCACATGTTCTAATGACCCCCAAGCCTGGATCTCCACCGAGGCCCCGCTCAGCTTCAGCTTCATCTGCCCAATTGTGTGGGGGACATTGCCCCCTAAAATCCACATGTCCAGTATACCCCTGTCACCCTCCCATCTCTGTCCCTTTCTGGCTCCTACTCCAGGGACCTGCAAACCCCAGCAGAAGCCAGCAGGCCCCCTCACACCCTCCACAGTCCCTCCCATGGATGTTTTGGCTATGACACCCTTCCGGGTCCCGGCGCACTGGACATGTTGCCACAACCCCCTTTCTGGCTTCCCTGCCTCGGGTTTGACCTTCCCCTTTCTCCAGGCTCCATATTGCAGTCAGGGTGACTGTTTGAAACTCAAAGTCTTCTTCCTGCTCCAAGATGCCCCCAAGGCCTGGCTTGCTTCCCTGGCCCCCTCCTCCCTCCCTCCAGCCCTGGCTCTGGCACCAACCTCCCCAGTACACCCCAAATTGTGCCCCCCCAAAAACTACTCTTGTTGAAGCAGCCACAGGCTGGATGTTGGGGACCCTTGTTCCAGTGTCCTCAGTCTGATCTAAGCTTCCTCCTTCCTCCTCTTCCTCTCCACATCCTGTCTTTATTTTATTGGAGACCGCTAGGTTTTTATTTCAGATTCAGACTGAGATGGACACCCTCCTCCACGGCATCCAGCTGCCGTGGGGCACACTTGGGTGCTCACATGCCCATAGCCACTGGCCCCCACGTCCACAGTGGGTGACGGAGTTGTCTCCTCATCATGAATTCGAGCAGCCTGCTGGAGACAGGGGCTCAGCCAGTGCTTGTTAAAGGAAGAGATGTACAAAGGAACTGGGAAACTACTTCTCAGGTGTCCTTTGAATTTTATCATGGAGTTTTAGGCCAGAGGGTGGGAGGTCTTTTCTGGCCTTTCCCACACCTCCCAGCAAGGCCCCCTGTGCTGATGGCCATCGGATCAATGATGGGAAGAGGTTTGAGGTTCTGCAGCCACCCGACCTAGTTTGCATCCCAGCTCTGCCGCTTGCTCCATTTGTAACCCTGGACAAAGTATGAATCTTCCTGCTAAGTGCTACTTCCCCAATAGGTTATTAAGGGCAAGCACTTAGAACAGTCCCTGGCACAGAGTAAGTGCTCAATAAACAATACCTCTGGTCGTTTCCTTTCTGGTTCTCTTTGTTAACCTGTGAATTCCTGCAGGGCAGGGACGATCTCAAGGGTCATCTATATCCTCATTCCTAGCATGTTTTAGGAGCTGAATAAAGGCATTGTATGGAGGAACTAGGGAATGAACAAACAGAGGCTACAGGAAATAGAAGAGGTGAGCAAGCGCATCTACTGAGGGCACCAAGAGAAGGAGCGCCTGCCCCAAACAGAGGAGTCTGTGTCCTCAAAGCTGAGCCACCAGTGGCATGTCCAAGGCAGCCTGGGGTTCTGTTCCGAGTCCTCGCTGGTCCTGGAACAGACCAAGGACCCAGGCTGAGACTACTTAGGGTAGCCCCACCCTCTTCCTGAGCTGGCATTGGGGAGCACACTGGGTGTGAGGGTAGCTGTTCATGTGGAGAAATGGCATGAGCTGGACGCTAGGTCTGGTGGGACTCTGGCCTGGGGGCCTTTCTCACAGGCCTGAGGGAGGATGCTGAGAGGTTGGATCCATCTGAGGACTTCTGTGGCCATCAGGGTCCTGGGGAAGCTGGGTGAGGCAGGCTAAGAGCAGGCCTTGGTCCAAAGGTCAAAGCCATCTCAGGAGTTATCCTGGCCTGGGCGAAGGTGGCGGCTGGCCCAGCTCTGGTCTAGGAGGCAGGAGAGGCAGGACACGGGAAATCCTGCCTGTCTGTCTAGGACTTAATCTCTCCCCTTAGTCACCCTCATGGGGCAGCCATTTGAGGAAGGACAGATGGGTCATACTTGCTGGGTCAATACTGCCACTCCCCAGGGGTTGTCCTAGGTACAAAGGCCACCCCAGGTTCACAGCACTGCCTCCCAGTGGTGCAGGTATGAGTGAACAGCCTTGTCCCATGGGCTGCTGACTCACGTCTGTGTCAGCGAGCGTGGATGAGGGCACAACAATGCATGAGATGCCAGGATGGAGAGGATCGGGGCAAAGGGGAGCGACATGCCCCTAGACTGTTCGCCCCACAGAGCTCCTCAGGATTGATTTCGCATCTTTAAGAGGATCCCACGAGTTTGGCACCATCGTGTCCATTTCACACACAGAAAGACTGAGGCCCAGACTGGTTCATGGACCTACCTGGTGCACGAGTTGGGATCCAAGGTTCCAATGTGAGACGGTGCTTGGCCCATTGTCTAGGGTCACGTGTTCAGTTCCAGGAGTCTGATCAGCCAGGGGATGTTCCCCTGGTGTCCAAGCATCTAAGTGCTAGGTCATGTTTAGGAGGGAAGAGTTGGACACACAGCAGGTGTGGTACCAAGGTGGTGCCACCACCTGTGGTTAAACGCTGGGCTGCTTCTGGGGCTCCTGGCTCCTCCCCCACCTTGAGCAAATAGTGCCTCCCTGTCCGTGAGGCTCCGCCCCACTGTGGTTTAATGGGCCAGTGCACTTCTGTCCTTCCCATGGGGTTGTCTGTTCTGCCCTGGCCCTGCAGAGGGCAGACTCAGGCCAGAAAGCTGGGACCCAGGGTGGAGGATCCGGGGCCCTAGACCTGGTCCTCACTAGGCCTGGTTCCAACAGGAGGCCCTGTGTCTGTCCCCAGAGTTGGGCAGGGCAGCTAGGCACTTGGAGAGCAGGGTGTGGCTGAGGGCAGGGTTCCAGGCCTGAGACCCCTTTGGTGCCTGTTGCCCCTCTGTTTTGGCTGACAGCTTTGAGGGTCTATAAAGACTCCGTAAACTGTGTGAGTGCCCGGGCCTTTCTGGTAAGGGAATGGACTCTCACCGAACCCAAGGGAAACCTGCAGGAAGACCAGGAGGCCATGTCACGCAGGGCTATAGTTGCTGAGGTGTGAGGAGTGAAGGAAACGGACATTAGGCCCAGAGGACCGGTAAGGAGTAAGGTCACAAGTGTTCCCCTACCTTCCCTCCTGCCCTGCTCTAAATAAGCCCACCACCAAAACTCCTTTCATGAGGACCAGACCCTCGTTGTGGCCCACCACCATTTTCCCTCTTGAAAATGTGCCCCTCCTCCATTGTTTAATAAATCCTGGCTGATCTGTTGAGTCTGTCTCCATTTCTTTTTCTTTTTGTATTCTCTTTCGTGTGCTTGCAAGGAGGTACTGTTCCAGTGTCCCCCATGTCACTGCTAGGCCCTTCCTTCCTCCCTGCCTGGGTCCCTGTGTCTCAGGGGCTCCCTGGGGATCTATACCCTTTTCCATGGTGTTCCTGGGAATCTTGGTGGCTGGGGTGGAGCAGGGCATGTGGGGTGCATCCCTTTGAGCAGCTTCTGGGGAGGATCTGGGGGAACTGGACACATTCCCTTCACCCATGAAATTTGAGAGGGGACAGGTGGGTGAGGGAGGCTGCTGAGGCTCATCCAGGCACCTGTTGGGAGTGGGCATTGGGGGAGTTGGCAAGGTTTGGCATTCATTCTCTGGTCCATTTTTATGAGCAGTCATAATAAACCTGTGGCTTTTTTCATCCAAGCATCTTAGAGAAGCTTGAAAGTAAAACCCCCAGCGTACAGTGCGGTTAATGACAGCCTGGAGCCCACGGCCCGCCTCAGACACGCTGTTGTTAGCAGGAAGGACGTTAGATCCACTGCACACCAGGCCCTGTAAAAGCAGACTACAGAATCCAATCAAAAAGGGCATTTGGGGAATTCTCTTTATGGTTCAGCTAAGTGATACTTGAATTAAGGGGACGCAGGACATTGAGGTACCAGTTACCAATGGGCCTGGCTGTCCATCTCCCACAAACCACAGGTTCTATAGGCACATCAGGGAGAGAAGGGAAGCCCTGGAATTTTCCAGACCATAAAAGCTGGGTGCAGGAGTTAGGAACTCTGGATCTCCGTGAGAGGCCCTGGACTCTTCCGGATGGGAGCAGTCAGCCAATGCGGCTGTCCAGGAGGAGCTGGCCCCCAGGGCAGTGGGTCCTGGAATGTAAAGGCAGAGTGTGGTTGCAGGAGGACTGGAGAGGTATGGCTTCAGACTGGGACAGGGTGGCTTTCTGGGCACCACCATGGCAAGAACCCTTTGAAACAGAATCTCGAAGCCCTGGGCAATAGCTGGAGGCACATCTCTCTCCAGGGAGAGAGAAAATATTTTTGGGGACATGAGATTTCTAGAGCATTTCTTGGCCCTCGGTGGGAGCCTCTAGGCCTAATCAGGGTGTGAGGGACCTAGTGGGGACTCGGGACCGTGCTAGGACAGCAGCCCCCAGAGTTGGATGCCCACCAGCTTCGTGGGGCTCCAGAGTTTTGGGAGGATCCACTTTTCTGGACCCAGGCCATTCTCCACCATCTCTCTTGGAGATCCTGGTGGAGGGGCAGCGAGGCAGTGAGGGGAAGTCCTCCTTTGTCACTCCCTGTGTGTTTGGACTGTCCTGAGCCTGGTTAGGCCTGGTCCACAGTATGGGGTGGGTGGGGGTTGGGGGCACCTGGGGGGAGTGGGAAAAGAAGCCAAGAGAGACTTGTAAAATCCTGCCTAGGAAGGTCTGAGTCACCCTGCAGAAGGCAGCTGGGATCAAGATGGAATGTCACTGAGGTGGCCAGGCCCTGAGGGAGGACAACTTCTTAGCCCCTTACCTCTGAGTATGTACGGCTCACTGGGCCCGGAAAGGCAAAAATGGCAGCTGCTGAGACCAGGATATCAGGGAACCCAAAGGCAGGATTTCCCAAGGGAAGCCTGATATACCTGTCCCCAATCTCAACCTGTCATGGTGACAGAACTCAAGGGGGAAGTGTGGGGGGCGGGGAGAAGCAGCTGCATCTGGCTTGGCCCACTCTCTGAAACAGGGCTGCCACACAGGACATCGGATGCGCATTGCAGAGACAATAAATAACTTCTTAGTTTAAGTGTGCCTCAAATATCGCATGTATTTTTATTGGCCGGACCTGGCAACCAATATCCTTACAAGGACTATAATGGCCCTGCAGCTTTCACTGTCAAAACTGAGTGAGACCTTTCCTGGATTCTTTGGGAAACTTAAGTGGGTAGTTAGCAATGTCTTAATTGTAAGCCTTCGTTCTTCCCATAATGCTTTCTTCAACTTCGTGTACCTGTTGCGGCATGTCTGAGCTAGGACCTGACAGGAGCTGGCAGCAGGTTTGGCTATGGAGGTAGCTATTTGACACAGAATATGCAGTAAAAGGGCTTTTTTTAGGAGAGGGACCCGGAATCCCAGGTGCTTTGAACCCATTCTTTGTTATAAGGAAAAAGCAGTCGTGTGTGTGTGTGTGTGTGTGTGTGTGTGCGGGGGGGAATCAGCTGGGAGTCTCCAATGTTCTGGGTGGGTCTGGAGGGTCTGAAGAAGTTAGGACCTGGGATCAGCATTTCTTAGGTGCTCCATGTGGTAGGAAATTCTCTAGGACCTGTGTGTGGCCTTCAAAGTTGTAACAGGAATATGAGGAAGTCGGAAAGATGAACCCAGGAATGACCTTGGTGTCCATTGGTAGGTGACCTGGCTGCCCCAGGACTACTGTCTGGACTGCTTCTTGTGCTGTTTTTTGGGTTCTGTGGAGGTGGTGGAGGCCGACACATTCTGATCAAAGGCCAGGGAAGCATGGAAAGACAGACCCTGCTCAGAACACTCATTTCCTCCTTGGACAGATTATAACAGGCCATGCCTTGGGCCCTCTGCATCAAAGGGACTGCTCAGAGCTGGGCAGAAGAGGACTCAGGCTTGACATGCTCGGTCTTCATCCATGCAGAACCTTGGCTTTCAGGAAGAAGCTTGCCTGAGAGTGGAGACCCCTTTTCAACAAAGAAGCAGCCACAGACTTAGTAGTTAATCTTGGACTTGTTGGCCTTTTGAGATGGGCCTGGGAAAAGCCATGGTCTTTTCTGTTCCTAGGGCAGCATTCTCTCCTCCTTCTGCTTCCTAACGCTGGGCTCGTGGTGGACAGAGAGCAATGGGGCTTTTGGAAATTTCTAGAAGAAGGGTTACAGGCCATGTCACTCACTGGCCAAGGGGACTGCTGCATTTCTGGACTGCTGCATCTCCTAGTTACTGCCTCTCTGAGGAGCTGTCTTTTCTTGGATTAGGCTGAAAAAATCAGTCTCTTTAAACGAGAGCAAGTGCTTTGTGTCTTAGAAATAGCATCCCACTGCAGCTCAGACTACATGGGTTCTCAGAACAGTTCCCTTTAATCTGTGAAATGATTTCCAGTTTTTCAAACACAGTCCTGTTCTCGCAATCCTGTGACTGTGGCATGAGCTTCATCTGCCTCTTGGGAGGACTGAGGATCACAGGACCCAGGTGTGGCTGAGTCCAGGTTCTAGGCCTTGCCCCTGCTGTCCAGCCCTGTGTTTTGAGTGCTTACCTCTGCAAAGTGAAGTCTCTGGCTCGCTTGGCCAGACATGTCATTGCAACCTCCTGGACATGCTGGGATGTCTGTTCAGTGTTCAGTGACATTGCGCTTCTGAAGGGGCTCTTCTCAGGAGCTGCCCTGAGAGGTGAACAGACGCTGCTTCTTCCCATGGCCAGGAAGACCACGGGGGGAGCTTCATTGTCCCTATAGCATGTGATGCTGGAGGCAAAGAGAGACCTTGAGGTCCATGGATGTTTTGGAAAAAACAAACAAAAGCCAACTCAGTCCTGTCCTGTGCTGGAAACTCCTTAAACCCTCTTTAACCCCTAGATCAGTGACAGAGAGGGGATGGGCTGGGGGTGGGTGGGTGGAGGGTGACAGATTCTCCATGGGCACCAAATCCTATTAGGTCTGAGATGGATGGGACTCAGCTCATTTCCCAGACCCTTCCTTGTTCAGACTGGGGCTCTGATGCCCAGAACAGAGGGAGTCAGGGCAGAGCTGGGCCTGGACACCACATCTCCTAACCCTTAGCCAGTGCAGTTTTTGATGGATGTTAGAAAGAAAGGTCTCAGAGAAGGATCCTCTTTTTGGGTAAAGCCTGGTGAATGGGCACCCCTGGCTTACTCTACCCTGGACACTGGCTGTTCTTAAGGGCTGGGTCACCAAGGGAGAGGGGTGGTCCCCTAGAGCTGTCCTAGGAGATGTGGTGTCTGGTTCTTTCCTCAAATGTAGGTGGGACATTTGTTCCTATGGGCCCCACTCTCTCCCGTGGAGGTCCAGATTGCTGGGGTGGGAGAGGGCAGAGGACTTCCTCCTGCACGTTCCCTCCGAGAGGTGACAAGGCAGCTTATCATAGAGATAAGGCAGGGGGACTGAGGGTGGCTGAAAGACTATTTCTTTTGATTTGCTTGACACCTGTTCCGGGAGAGTGGCTTGCTCTCCCCACATCCCTGGGGACATCTCTTTTGCCCCTGGTGGCCCACCCGACACACAGGTAAGAATGACAAGAGATTGGGGCATGAAGTACCTGCTTATTCAGTTGCCCTAAGAGGAAGTCTGAATCATAGTGCACGGATTAGAAAAAAGTAGAAAATGAAATGTTACTTTCAGAGGCCCACCAGCCGGAGACCCCAAGAGAGAAGAACTGTAAGAACTGTGTTTATTAAGGGCTGCCCTCGAGGTCCATTTTGCAGGACAAGTGCTCTGTATCACAAATGAGACAGATTGGGGCTCCAGAGTATTCAGGAGCAGTCTGGGTGGGCCCAAGGAGACAGCAGAATCTGTGCTAGTTGTTCTAGAAAACAAAGCCGGGGCGGGGGGATTAGAGGAGTTTGGGGCAGACCAAACTCTGTTCTGAGAGTCCAGTGGTTCTCAACTGGGGGCCATTTTGCCACCCTGTACTTCCCAGGGGATATTGGCAATGTCTGTAGAAATTTTTGGCTGTCATAAGTGGGGCAAAGAGTTGCTGCTGGTATTGGGTGGTGGGGGCCAGGAATACTGCCATCCAGCTGACGATGCTTACAGCACTATACAACATGGAGTCATCCGGAGAACAGAGTTGACAATGTTGAGGATGTGGCAGGGTCATCCTAGGCCCTGCTGGGAGAGCTGGGGAGATGGGGCAGCTGCCAGGAAGCAGTTGCTGAGGCAGCTGGGGCTCTGGGGGGCTGGTGTCTCTGCTCCCGCTCCCAGGAGGAGCTGCAGGTCTCCCTGGGGCGACCACCACCAGCTACTCTTGGGCATCTTGTGGTAGTGTCCACTTCACCGGGCGAGGCATGTTCACCATAGTCAATCCTCCTTGAGTAATTTCAGAGAGAAGCTTATAAAGCACTTTAAGAGGTTGGCAAATTACAACTTCAGAAGCACATAAATGCTTCCATAAACGCCAGCCTTGCAAACCGAGTCTGTGAAGAACAAGCAGGTTCCCTACGCCCTGGGAAAGTCCACCTTTCCAGATGGAAGGACGGGGTTTATCTTTGGTGCTTCATTCTCAGAGTCTTCTCTTTTGGCATGTTGGAACTCTGGCAATATCTGGTCTTTATTCTTTTTATTCCTTCTCTGTTCACAGAACTTGACCCTGACCATCTCCACAACCTGTTCAGAGGCCGGGAGGGTCTGAGTTGACTGGGTTCAGAGAACTGAGGGCCACAAAGGAAACTGGCCTCTGGTGGTTCAAGTCCCACCCATGGATCCAAACATGAGGACCCCACAATGCAGAGACTCTATGATGATGAGTTTATGGACTGTTGAAGGGCTTGATTGTGGGGTTCACCCTTCCCTCACAGCCACAATGCTACCTGGCAGGCAGGCAGACCTCCGCAGCCCCTAGCAGGACCCTCAGAGTGTTCGTACCTGGGCTCTTTGCTGCCATGCCATAGAGTGTCATCAAAGACCGTCCCAGCTGGACCAACGCTTCCGAAGTACCAATGGCTTTTTAAAAACTTTTACTCCTGTTTATTCATTTGTTATTTTTTGTTGGCGAATTGTTTTTACATTGGGATTTGTTGTTACATATTTGTCTCTGCACCCAATATGACAATATAATTTGGTCGGTTTCGTTCCCCCGTATTTCCTTTTCCCTCTTCCCCTCCCTATGGCTGGTCCCCTTCTTCTGCTCTATTGGTCTCCCTTTGGTTTTCATGAACTCCCCTCCTCCTTTCCCATCTTTTTTTCTTTCCAGTTTCCACATATAAGAGAAAACAGATGACCCTTGACTTTCCGAGTTTGTCTTATCTCGTTTAACAAAATGCTCTCAAGTTCCATTCATTTCCCAGCAAATGACATAATTTCATTATTCTTTATGGCAGAAAAAGACTCCATTGTAAATATAGACCACATTTCCTTTATCCTTCATAGGTTGATGGACATTTAGGCTGGTTTAATATCTTGGCTATTGTGAATTGGGCTACTATAAACAGGGGTATGCCTATGTGACTGCAGTATGCTGATTTTAATTCTTTGGGATAAGTACTGAGGAGAGGAATAGCCAGATCCCATGGAAGTTCCATTCCTAGTCTTTGAGGAAACTTCATGCTCATTGAAATACTTTTACTTCTGTGTTGTTTGATCCTCCTTGCATTTATGTGAAGTGGGCAGACAGGACAGTGATCTCTATTATTCTTATGAGGACATTAAGGATCCCAGAGAAGTGGCATACCCGCTGTCACAGGGCAAATAATCAAATGGAGCCAGGATTTGAACCTCAGTCTCCTGTCTCTAAATTCTGTGTATCCAGACTGGATCTGAGTTGTGGGGCAGTAGGGGATGGGGCACAGGATTGGGTGTCAGGAGTCTTGGTTTCAGATCCAAGCTCTGCCACTCACATCCCGACTCCCCCTGAGCAAGCTTTTTTAAACATTTGTGAGCCTCGGTTTCCACACTGGTAAAATGAAGAAAACATCAGCCGCCCCCCAGGATTGTGATGAGGTATAAAGAAGGAGCTCTGAGCTTGCATATGACGGGGGGTGCCATGGATTTTAGTCCCTTCCCTCCCTTTTCATTCCTGGTGGCCCAGACCCAGATGAGCAGGGTGGGAGCATGAGTGGTGACATATGGGGCTCCTCAGGGGAAGGCAGATAGGGAAGTCAGGTCTCCAATGTCATGTCTGAGGCCACTCCCAGTTTGTGGGATCTGGTGCAACGACTCTTTGAAGAGGCAATAAAATTCAGTCGGCTAGGAAATGACAACGGAGGAGAGTCCTGACTTAGCAACCCAAATGAACAATTTTTTTTTTTTTTTTTTTTTTTTACAAGGCAAGGAATTCTGGATGGGTCGTGAAAATCACATTCTAATGCAATTAGCTTTCTGGGTTAGGAAAAGGCTTTCCCAAGAGCAAAAGAAGTGTAACATGCCAACACCCCATAGAGAGTGTATATAAACAGCCAGACAGGCCTCGGGAGTCCAGAACCCGAGCTCAGCGCTAAACTGCAACCTTTCTCTGCTGGCACCAATGGCCGCCCAGATCTGCACCCCGACCTTTTCCTCTGGGTCTGTGAAGGGCCTCTGTGGCACAGCAGGCGGCCTTTCTCGGGTGTCCTCCATCCGCTCCCTGGGGTCCTGCCGGGTCCCCGGTCTTGCTGGTGCTTCGGGATCCATCTCTTCCTTCAGAATGGGCCTCCCTGGCCTGGGGAGCTGTTTGCCTGGCTCCTACCTGTCCTCTGGCTTTGCTGGGACCGGGGGCTGGTTCTGTGAGGGCTCCTTCAACGGCAGCGAGAAGGAGACCATGCAGTTCCTGAACGACCGCCTGGCCAACTACCTGGAGAAGGTGCGCCAGCTGGAGAGGGAGAACGCGGAGCTGGAGAGCCGCATCCGTGAGTGGTACGAGTGTCAGATCCCGTACATCTGCCCGGACTACCAGTCCTACTTCAAGACCATTGAGGATCTCCAGCAGAAGGTACTGGGGACCTGATCTCCCTCCAGCTGAGCAGCCCTGCTGCTGGGAGGGTCCTGTCTCATTCCAAGACCTTCCCAGGTGGGACTTTCGCTTAGGGAATAAACAGGGAATTTTCCTGGAAAGACAGACAAGCTTTTCTCTCTAGGACCCTGGTTTCCTGGAGGACCCAGGATTCTCCACAGGTCTCTGGTTTGTACCCTGTTGCCAGCCATTCCTCAGTGGCTCAGTTACAGGGAGAGAAGGAACAGGTACTGAGCCCCTACTGGGTATAGAACTGTGCCTGACAATTTCATATCCGCTGATTTATTTATTCCTGATCTTGGAGAGATAAGTATTACTTGACTCATTGAATAGATAAGGAGGTTGAATTTTGAAGGGTTTAGTAACTTGCCCAGCATCATACAGCCTGAGCATGTTGGATACAGAACTTGAACTCAAGTCTGCCTCACCCTGGTATATCACACTGTGCCACCAAGAGGCTATAGATGCCAGGACTGATGTCCTTATAATGCCCCTCCTGGGGCCAATGGTTCCTTCATGCCTGGGGTCTGGGCTCAGGAAGCATGAGGTGCTGCCCATACTTAGAGGCATGGCCTCTGTGAGCCAGGTTACCTGCCTCCCCACTGCTGGGCCTTCCCCAGTTCATGGGAAGCCTTCTGTTCCCCAGATCCTGCTGACCAAGGCAGAGAATGCCCAGCTAGTCATGCAGATCGACAATGCCAAGCTGGCTGCTGATGACTTTCGGACCAAGTGAGTGGCTTGACCAGGGGAGGTTTGCTCTGCTGCTGCCGCCTCATCTCTGTCCCCTGCTTTTGGGAACTTGTAGGGTGGAATAACACCAGCTGGAGTAGAAAATGGGAAAAGGTGGCACTAATATCTCCTGAGGCAAAGGACCACCATGCTACTGACCCCAAATCAGTCACTGCAGCTGGGCAGCAGGGCATGGTCCCCTGCCTAAGTGTGACTTCCCTTGCAGCACGCTCAGCAGGGTTATGTCTACAGGTATGAGACGGAACTGTCCCTGCGGCAGCTGGTGGAAGCTGACATCAACGGCCTGCGCAGGCTCCTGGACGAGCTGACCCTGTGCAAGGCTGACCTGGAGATTCAGGTGGAGTCCCTGAAGGAAGAGCTGCTCTGCCTCAAGAAGAACCACGAGGAGGTGAGGCTGGTGCCACCTGATCCCCAAAGTGTCCCATCCAGCTGAGGGAATCTCTGCCAGCCCTTGAGCTTATTGTGTGTCAGAAACTAGATGAAACACTAACACATCATCCTCATAGTAATCCCAAGAGTGACTCAGCTATACAAGCTCCACTTTACAGATGAGAAGACTGAGGCACAAAGAGGTTAAGTCACAAAGTCCTTACTCTGCCCATGACACTAATCTCCAATTAGGTTATGGTGCCTGATGACAATTCTATTTGCCTGGCGTTTATACCATCTCACCTAAATCTCCCAAATCCCCAGGAGGAAGTAGGTGTATATGTCCACAGGAAGACCCAGTTAAGCATCCTGTCCAATGCTACACAGCTGGCAGAGAGGGGAGGTCAGTTGAATCACTAAGCCAGCATCCTTCTTACGGCCTGAGACGTCTTGCTTTCTCTCTGCAGGAAGTCAATGCACTCCGTTGCCAACTTGGGGATCGACTGAATGTGGAGGTGGATGCTGCCCCACCTGTGGATCTCAACAAGATACTGGATGATATGAGATGCCAATATGAGGCTTTGGTGGAGAATAACCACAGAGATGTAGAGGCCTGGTTCAACACCCAGGTGCGCCTGGGGCAGCTCCTGGGGTGTGGGCCCTCTTTAAATTAGCTTCACCTGGTCTGACCATGCCCTGCATCTTCTCGTGTGTTGCAGACTGAGGAGCTGAACCAGCAGGTGGTGTCCAGCTCAGAGCAGCTTCAGACCTGTCAGACCGAGATCATTGAGCTGAGACGCACAGTCAACGCCCTGGAGATTGAGCTGCAGGCCCAGCATAGCATGGTGGGTGGCATCTGCCTGAGTGATGTCACAGTTCATGGCAGGCTCCCTGGCCCACCAGCCTTAGCATGTGGGCTATCCTGGGGCCTGATCACAAACCATGTGCAGATACCCCAGGGCTGTGGGTGTCTGGGTGGGATACCTTCCCCTTGGTAGCTCTTCCTCTTTCCCAATGCAGCGAAATTCCTTGGAATCCACCCTGGCGGAGACAGAGGCCCGCTACAGTTCGCAGCTGGGCCAGATGCAGTGTATGATCACCAATGTGGAGTCCCAGCTGGCCGACATCCGCTGTGACCTGGAGCGGCAGAACCAGGAGTACAAGGTGCTGCTGGATGTCAAGGCTCGGCTGGAGTGTGAGATCAACACCTACCAGGGCCTGCTGGAGGGAGAAGACTGCAAGTGAGTGGCCCATGGGTCCCAAGGGCTGGGGTGGGGAAAGGGCCAAGTGGGAGGCAGTAGACCCTGAAGTGGTTGTTGCAAAGATGAAGGGGATGGAACCAAATCCACTGGAGGGTCCTTCTCGCCCTGGGCTTTGGTAATGCCCAGAGGATGCACCAACCCAGCACTCACCCTGCTTCTCGAACCATTGTTTTTGCTTGGGAATTTCTAGTCTTTCCTGCAGTTTTATCTTTCCACGCTTAGGGATTTCAGAGGCACTGAAATAGTCTGAGACCTATCTTTGTTATTACCCACCCATCTCACTTGATCCCCTAAATTTGTTTCACATCATTCTCAGCCCAATGCCCCAATATCAAGTGAATCCTGCATGACGTTATTTCCACAGGCTTCCTCCTCACCCTTGTGCCACAGATTGCAAGCCTGCCATGAGAATTCCTTGTGTTCCCTGAGCCCCAACCATACCCTGCACCCCGGCGGGTCCTCAGATCAGCACCCAGATCCGCACCATCACCGAGGAGATAAGGGATGGGAAAGTCATCTCCTCCAGGGAGCATATGCTGCCCCGCCCGCTGTGATCAGGCTCGGCCCCCCAGGAAGCCCCCTCTGGCTCCTGGCTGCTAAATGACCCCTCAGTCCCCTAGATGGGGGGCTACTCCGCTTAGCAGGCTTTTCTACCAAAATTCTTCTTGTGTCGTGCGTCTGGTCTTAACTGTGCTTTTGGCATCATGTGTAACCAGGTTCCCCTGGAAGCATCCCTAATAAAGTGTGGTCTCTTGCTCAGCACACTTGACCCTGGCTGCTTCTGTTGATTCTCCTGTGGTTGGATAGCAGGGGTGTTCGAGCAGGGATTGCAGGAAAGTTGTGGGGTTTGGTTTCAGATCTGTCTACTCTGGCTCTGAGGGGTTGGAAGTGACAGTGATTCAAAATACTTGATAACAGGGATCCTCAGGCCTGGTCCACGAGAACAGGCACTGATCCCATGTGGACAGGTGCTGGCCACAGCTCCCTGCTCGGCTCTGCCCATTGGCATGCCCTTGAGGGCAGTCTGGGGAAAGGCAAAGGCTCCCAGACCAGTTCTCTTGGAAGCTCTGCCTGGATCGGGTGAGACTTCCTCACTTCTTTTCCAGTTCTCCCGCCTTGCCCAGATCCTACCATCCTGCTGCCCCACGCTGGGGACAGTTCAGGAGAGGGAAGTGCTAGGACCAACCAGAAAGGACCAAACTCCAGGCGGCCAGGCTGAGTCAACCACACCAGGAAAGGGAACGAGGAGGAGCTGGGAGGTGAAGGCAGAGGGCACACGTGGCATGGGGAGGGAAGGGTGGTGGGGACAGTGGGGTGCAGGTGCTCAGATACGGAGTGTGGGGAGGGGACAGGCAGACCTTGAGATGGAACAGAGTGCCTGGATTCTACAGGCTAAGCTGTGTGGGTCTGGTGTGGGCCCGAGCAGGCCAGGCCCTGGACATCCTGCGGATCGGAGTAGCATGGTCTGTGAGAAGTCTGAGGGTCCCATGCTGTCCCTTTGTCCCCTGCCTCATTCTTCAATTGAGAATACAGACCTATAGAGGGCAGTGACCTGCTCCAGGTCACACAGTTTGTCAGAGACCTGGTCATTACCCAGCAACACTGACTCTGCTTCTGAGCTCTTACTTGGGGCTGAGATGTCCATGAGAAGAACTGGCTGTGCCTGTGTCACCAGGTCTTTGGTGCTAAACACAAACCCTCTTGCTGGACAAGCCAGAGGTATGGCAAAAATGTCGGGAGATGTACAGAAAGCCCCGTGCACTGCTCCTGGCTGTACTGCCCTGCAGCGTGTGCCCAGTCACATCCTGTGACTTCTCTAGGATCTCGGAGTGAAATGGATCTGTTGAGAGGCTCTGGTGGGATATTGTATGTACAGTGCCCCAATGTGGTAGCTACCCGTGTTGGTGTCAATAAAAATGAAGAGTTCTGGGCTTAGTGGGGAACAGGGTGTGCCAAGCTTATTGCTGGGCATGTGGCAGGATGCAGGGGTGGGCGGTGCTGTCAGTAGCATCCTCAGAGCTGGACAGTGAACTTGAAGGCCTCTGCTTTAGAGGCCCCACTCAGCTTTGGGCAGACGACCTATCCACATGGTTCTCACTCCTGTCTTGCCTCCCTCTCTGCTCCATCCTTGCTTTGGGGCTTGAGGTCTGCATTCTAGGCTCTGGCCTGAGTCTCAGGAGATGGACTGAGTCTTCTGTTTAGAAAACAGATCACACTGCTTTGCTACCATGTTGGAGCAGACAGACCACATGGGGTTATGACCTGACAGGCAATCATGCTGCAAACATCTTGTACCATACAAAGCTTTTCTTTTTATGAGCACTCTACAGTTTATAGAGAATATTCACAGGCTCATCACACACACACAAACGGCTCTGTGAGTTTGTGGGAGCTTTACTGATGCCCCATTGCCTAGAGTTTTATTAAATTCTCCAGAGCCACCTGCATCAACTAAGGAACTGCTCTTACTCTCAACTTCACGCACACCTTTAACTGAGTTCTCACTGACGTCACTACCAATGTGCAGACGAGATTTCACCACGGTGGCTGAATAGGCACTGACCCATCCAAAGTCACATAGTGATTGGCAGTCCTTTTTAGGTCTTTTGACTCTTCTATCATAGCTTTTCCAGGACATCAAGAGAGAGATAATATCCATATTACATTTTATGAAATTTCACCTTGATTTTCAGGTGGTTGATTTTTTTTTTTTTTTTGGATGTTCTAGATACAATGTCTGGTCATCTTCCTTGTTCACACACACTCATGCTTCAGCGAATCGATTAGGAGGCAATACATGGAGCGCCTCACTCACAGACATCCGTGCTGATGGATGTCAGGGCTCAGCGAGGCAGAAGTGGGTGGTGGTAGCAGCTGGACCAATAGTGGACGACGGGCACATTTCCCATGGGGTTCCATGCCGATGTGGGGACCCCCACCCTACCCTCCCAGAATCAGCACCAGGGATGGCAGGAGCTGGAGCGGGGCAGGTTTCAAGTTCTCCAGATAGGGAGACACCGCTGAGAATGGGGTACCTGGGGAAGGCTGAATTAGATTCAAGGATGTGTAGAAAAAGGAAGAAGGAGGCCTAAAGGGTATTTTAGGACACAGTTATTCCTATGTCCCTACAGCATGTTCTGGGACAGCATGAGCCCATTCAAGCAGAGTGCAAAGATCCTGGAGGGAAACGTATTAGGATACTTGCTAAACAACATTAGTTCTTGTTGATAAAAGGTTCTAGATGATTATTTTGTGCTTTCAAAAAGAAGGCCAAGGGCGCTCTTCTTCCTTGATGTTCAAGAACTGAGTGGCTTTCCCCTGCCATGCCCTCCAGGCACCAGGCTCTGCCTCACAGGCACAGAGCTGTGGAGTGGGCCATTTATGAACTGAACCTGTGCCCCCTCAACCCCCATGAGGCTCTGTGCCTGCCTGAGCCTGGGACGACAGGAGTCACCTTCTTCACTGTGCCCATCTGATGGTCTCCAATACATTCTTCAATTTTGTCTGTTCCCCTCTGGACAAAATTCATTGTCCAAATCTCAGTAGTTTCAGCCTGGGACACATTTCTCACATCTCTATCATCAGAGATGATCACACCACATGGTTTATTTCATAACTAGTTACACTGTGACATCTAAGGGAGCAGGTATTTATCTCACGGATCTTTGTATATCCAGGGCCTGCAAAGTGTTTATGGCTGAATGTTTGCTGAATGAATAAAGGAAGAAAGGAACTTGCCTGGGATAACTCACCTGGGAACTCAACAGAAAGCTGGAAACACAGCATCTTCCATATTAGACAGCACGACCTGAACGTGTGAATGTTTTGCAGCATAAGGTTGATAATCACAGGGCAGCTCTCACCTTGAGAACACAGGGGCTACTGGGGTCACATATGCCTGGTAAATAGTAAGGGTTCAGAAATGTTTGTTGAACAAGTAAACCTTAACCTATGCAGGTTATGATCTATGTGTGGATGAGAAGATCAGGCCCAAAAGGAAGAAGTGACTTATCAGGTGTCCCTCAGGTCCCCTGGGGCAGCATGATGAGGCTCCTGCTCTAGTTGCCAGCCCTGGGCACAGTTCTTAAGTGCATGGGGGTACGTCTGTGGTAGAGGACAGCTTTAGGAAAACCTGAATGCATTTGGTGCATAGCTGCAGACTTCTCTGTTTCTGGATTTACTTCTTAAAGGAAGTAGTTCTGGAACACCACTGGAAACAGTACAAGAGGCAATTCCATGAGTTGTAATACATGGCCCATGGTTGCTGGTATTGTTGTTCATGTTGACTGTCTCCCAAATGGCAAGAAAAGTCCCCAGGACCTCAGGTCCTGTGAGGCAGTGAGCATCTTGTGTGATGGCTTCATCTGTCACATTGTCAACTCCAGAATTCTCATGGATTTTGCTATTTCTAAAAACTATGACTATTTTGGGGTTTGAGGGTTTGTAATGAGCAATAATACAAAAGTGGATGTTCAATTCACTTAAAGCTTTTTACATGTCAGCACTTAACTAAATAAAAAAGAGGAGGGGGAAAAAGAAATGCTAACAAAGAATGGAAGTAGACCAGAATATACAGAATATGTCATATCTTTAAAAATATTCCTTACATGTTTTTAACAAAATTATCTAAAAAAAGATCTTATCAAGAATTTTTAGCCAAGTCTTTAGCATTAAATTGTCTCCCTGGGGCCGATGGCTTTTGCTCTCTGCCATACAATTGGTCATTTTTGCACAATCTGCTGATGACACAGATGCCGGGTCCCTCTCTGGCTTGGAGTCTCAGCCTCCTGGGTGTGAGAGTAGGAGTAATAAGACCACCTGTGTTTTTCTACCCGCTCCCTATTTGAATCTTCTCTTTCCCTCTTCTGTCACCTCCTTTCTCCACTCCTTTCCTCTCCAGACACAATTCCCCCTGGGCAAATCATTCATTTGTTTGCTCATTCTTTCTGAGACACCTAGGAGTCTAGCTCTGGGCTTGACATATCAGAGGCTTCAAAAAAAGTACAAGGTCAGTCCCCAGGTCCTTCCCTTCCCAGTGTCCCTGGGCAGCTGGGGCTGAAACACAAACAGAGGATGGCAGTTAATGGACAGCCAAGGGAACTACACCAGCCACTGCCAGGGGAGATCAGCATTGAGGGTGGCGGGGTGCTGCAAGGCTGGAGCAGGCAGCGGGCCCCAGGGAGAAGGGATGACTGGGGCTGAGCCCCCAGAGGCGCGGGGTAGGTCTGAGGCCTGGAGTCAGAAAGCCTGGGCTTTAGTCTTCCTGGAAATCCTGTGTAGACCTTGGGTAAACCAGTCACTGTTCTGACCATGGGGTTCTCCTGTGGAAGTTGGTGTCCCTCTATCCACAGCTGTGTTGAAAGATGTGTGTGGGCTTCAAGGAGGTAGCACACCTCCAACAAATGCTGGTTCTGCCGACTCTGTTGCTCATCAGCTGTGTGAGCTTGGGCAGGTTCCGGAAACATTCCAAGCCTCAGTTTACTCATCTATTAAATGGGGCCATGGGCTATGCTGACCTCATGACGTTGTGAGGACTGAGAGAGAGAATGTATGGAGAGAGCTGAGCACAGGGCCTGGTCGGTTCTGAGCACTCAGCACACCATGGCTGGTCCTATCAGCTTTGTCATTAACAGTGCTGTGCTGAAGAGCACTTGAGATCTCCCTCTGGGAGGACAGTTATGGACCCCTGCCTGGGGACCCATGTGATCCCTGAGGCTGTGCTGTGACTTCTCCGGGCTTTGTGGCTCCAGGATGGCTAGTGCCAGCTCAGAGCCTGTCACCCAGAGCAGGAGGCTGTGGCTCAGCAGGGTGGGTAAGTCCTATTCCCACTTAGCTGGGGAACCCCAACATCTGAGGAGGCTCAGCCAGGCTCTCAGGTCAGCTCTGTCATTTGCCCCGAGGCATGGCCCTCCAGTGGGGACAGGCTGAGGCAGCCAATGGGACCCCAGGATTGTGTCTGAGTGTGGGAAAGGCATGGTGACTCATGGGAAGTCCATGTCTGAGGGCCCCAAACCTAGGTACCTAGGCCATAGGAGAGTGGCCTGTGTGCTCAGAGCCTGTCCATGTTCCCTAGTGACAGCTGCTTGGCATCACTGGTCTCAGTGCAAGACTGTATTTAGGTGGGGACCGGCCATCATAGCAGCTGCCACTAATGAGCACTGATCACAGGCAGGTGCTCTTGAAGATGCTTCAAACTCATTTACTCCTGCCGGCAACGCTAGGGAGCAGGTTCTGTTATTCTCTCCCCAGTTTCCAAAAGAGAAAACAGAAGGACATCCAAAGAAGTGAAGTTAGTTGAACCCACAAATTCAGATGTAACCATCATGAGCTGCTGCTCTGGGACAGCTCAGGGTGAGCAGCTTCCCCATGTGGAACCCACCCCAATTGTCTCCTTCCTGTTCTCCACAGACTCCATCACCTCCAGCCCAGGATGGGGTTCCAATGAGCATCCAGGGGCACAAAGCAAGCTCTCACCATCCCTGAGTCTTGATTTCTTCAGCTTCAGGGTGGGGATGAGAAGCTCGGGCTTGCAGAGCAATTCTGGGGCTTCCGTGAGACCCTGTGCAGGGAAGTGCTGGTGCCTGGCTCACCGCTGGTGCTCAGCCATGGTTGTTTTCTTGGTGGGAACATGATCAGTGTCCCTAGAAGAGTAAGCAGGCCCCAATCCTCAGTGCAGTTCAGAAGACAAGTCCCACAGGGTCATCTGATGAGGCCTCATCCCCAGATCTGCTGCCCCTCTCCTCTCTTTCGGGCCTCACTGGCTCGGGAGGCTGGCCTTACTAGATCCTTTGTCAAGCTTTCTAGGTATTGGCTCAGCCAAGTCGTGCAGAGAGAGTAAACGGCAAGGCCAGGTTCTTGGTGCTTGCTATGGGGGTCTGGAATTCAAGGAGCTACCTTTTCCCTCCATTCAGGCAACCAGAAGTAAAACCTTCATTTTCTACCTAGGACCAAGGAAGACAAGCCCTTCTAGCCAAGGCTCTGGGTGGCGTCATGGACAGATGCCTGATGGCTTGTATTCTAGTCTGGAACTGAGCTACGTAGCCTGGCCAGGGAGGGAGTAGGGCTGCATCCACCAAGGTTCTACTGAATGGAGGGTGACCAGTTGTCCTTACATTAAATGAAAACCAGAAGAGCCCTGGGGAAACAGGAGTTGGTGACCCTGGCCAGATATTCTGGGCCCAAGAGCCCTCTATTTCTCCCTTATCTTCCTGCAGTTTGCAGGCCTGCTCTTCATCGGAGCCAGCCCATAAAAGGAGACAAAGCTATAGAGGTGAAGGCGGTGGCTGGACTCCCACGCCTGTTTAACGAGGAGGCTGAGGTCTGGGCTCTGATGACAGGTCCCTTTGAAGAACTGACGGAGCCTTGGTCTTCCCAGGGACATGGGATGGTGGGGGTGAGTCTCCATGTAGCCACCAGTTCAACGGGACTCCTATTTTACAAGGCCGGGAAACATTCACGGAAGGCTAAATAACAGGTTAATGAGGGGTTTCAATAGAAAGTGGTATTAACTTTAATGAGGAGAAAACACTTTGTAAGGGCCAACCAACACCCACTGGGGCGGAGGTATAAATCCCGGCTTCGGAGCTGCTTCTTCACATCGGGGTGTCTGGTCTTAGGGATCTACCACTTGCATCCGGGCTCCTGTGGCCATGGCTTCCAAATGCCTCAAGGCCAGCTTCTCCTCGGGATCCCTCAAGAGCCCAGGAGGGACCGGAGGGGGCTCCAGTCGTGTATCCACGATCTATTCCAGCAGCTCTTGCAAACTCCCGAGTCTCTCCCGGGGGGCCCGAAGTTTCTCTGTGTGCACAGCCGGGCTGGGCAGAAGCAGCTCCAGGGCTTCTGGTGGCCTCCCTGCTCTCTGCCTCCCCACTGGAGGCTTTGCCGCCAGCTACAGCATGGGTGGGGGCTGGTTTGGGGAGGGAATCCTCACTGGCAACGAGAAGGAGACCATGCAGTCCCTGAACGACCGGCTGGCCAGCTACCTGGAGAAGGTGCGCCAGTTGGAGCAGGAGAACGCCAGCCTGGAGAGCCGCATTCGGGAGTGGTGTGAGCAGCAGGTGCCCTACATGTGCCCCGACTACCAGTCCTACTTCCGGACCATCGAGGAGCTCCAGAAGAAGGTGAGAGGTTCCGTGTGGCAGTGGCTACCCGGGAGCCTGGTGGCATTAGACTCAGACTGGCAGCCAGAACATGTGTGATGGTGGCCCCAGGGCACCTAGGAGGTTAAGAAGCATGTTTCTCCAGTAATTACAGAGGGAGGTATCATTAGCCCATTATACAGAGGAGAACACTGTCAATTAACCAGGCTTTGGCTGGTTAATTGACCCAGATGGCCATTAGTGCTCTCTGGGTCATGATGAACATAGAGTGTATGAATTAACTGATGTGTGACCTTTGGCACCATTGTCCATTTCTCTGATTTTTAATTTCTTCATTCATTTTAAGATGAAGGGATTGAACCTGATGCATTGAGTGTAGATCAGGTTTCCCATAAATAACTCAGGGAAGAAAATACCTGTCAGAAAAGTTTCCTTCTTGCCTTGTCTTTATCCCTTGAGAGTCACAGCTGGATTCTGAGAGGGACAATCTATGGCCAGAGAATCACGGGTACACTGTGGGCAATGGCCTGCTTTGGGTCCCCAGCAGGCCTGGGAGACAGGAAGACAGGAAGGCAGGGAGGAGCCTCGTTCTACCATGCCGAGCCTTTCCTGAAGCATGCCCCTGCCCTTCTCTCTAGCCCTGGGCTACATACCACAGACCCACTGCATTGGGAGGTCCACAGTCCAGTCCCTATTGCCTTCCATGAACCCTCAAGGAGCTCTGCTGCTAGGAGTCCAGGATGGACAACTGTTTCTGTCCAGAGGACCCCTCCCCACCCCTCTGCCTGCCTTGGGGGGTCCCACTAGCAGAAGGTCCTTTCTTGTACTGAAGTTGCTCCTTTCTATCCCCAGACTCTTTGCAGCAAGGCAGAGAACGCCCGGCTGGTGGTGCAGATTGACAACGCCAAGCTGGCTGCCGACGACTTCAGGACCAAGTAAGTGGACCTGCCCACCCTTGAGAGGGGCTGTTAGACTTGGACCTGGGTATGCTTAGACTCAGGGTTTTGGCTGCATTCAGTCACCAAGACACAAAAGCAGGACTCATAGCACCAGGGCAGTGTATGGTGGCGCCTGACTTTGAAATAATAAAAAAAAAAAATTGGAGCTACAGATGCCCTGTTCTATGCCTGCAGGTATGAGACAGAAGTGTCCCTGCGGCAGCTGGTGGAGGCTGACATCAATGGCCTGCGCAGGATCTTGGATGATCTGACCTTGTGCAAGGCTGACCTGGAGGCACAGGTGGAGTCCCTGAAAGAGGAACTGCTCTGCCTCAAGAAGAACCACGAGGAGGTGAGCATGGGGAAGAGGCAAGCATGGGGGAGGAGGTGAGCATGGGGAGGAGGTGAGCATGGGGAGGAGGTGAGCATGGGGGGACATGTGGGTGTGGGGGAGGAGGTGAGCATGGGGAAGGAGGTGAGCATGGGGGAGGCAGCCAACTGGGAAAGTTAGTGCTAACCCTTGTCTGTGCCACAGGAAGTGAACTCACTGCGCTGCCAGCTTGGTGACCGGCTCAATGTCGAGGTGGATGCTGCTCCACCTGTGGACCTAAACCGTATTCTGGATGAGATGAGGTGCCAGTATGAGACTCTGGTGGAGAATAACCGCCGGGATGCTGAAGACTGGTTTGACACCCAGGTAGGTACCTGGAAACAATCAGTGCAACAGCGGCACACAGAAGTGGCTGTGAGGTTGGGAGTCAAGAAACCTGAATGTGGGTGTCTCAGTTCTGTTCTAACCTCACTGTGCGACCTTGGGCATGCGTCTATCCTCTAAATAGCATGGATAAAAGGAATGTGTCGGACTGGGTGATTTGGAAGGTCCTTCTTGACTGATGATTCTATGTGGCCTCTGGAGACCTTTGAAGCTGAGTCCCCAAAAGGCTCCTAACCAGGTCCTGTGTGTATGTATGTTTCAGACAGAGGAGCTGAACCAGCAGGTGGTGTCCAGCTCAGAGCAGCTGCAGTCCTGTCAGGCAGAGATCATTGAGCTGAGACGCACGGTCAACTCCTTGGAGATCGAACTGCAGGCCCAGCAGAGCATGGTGAGCCTGCAGGTGGGGGAGGGCTTCTGGATGAGGCCTGGAAGCCCATAGCTCTGCTGCTCCATGCTCTGATCACATTGGCAGGCTCCAGGGGTTCAAGTTCTTGAGCAACAGGCTTCTCTTGCAGAGGAGAAGAATGAGGGCCAGGCCCCAATCATAAATGCCCCAGTGGTATGGGACAAGAGGCCTGGAGCAAGCCATAGGTCCAGGCAGTAGCTCCTCTATTTGTGTAATCACATCCATCTTGACATATTATCAGTTACTCAGAGATGCTATTAATCAGGAGATAATCTGGATCTGCAGGCTACGGGGACTGGTTGGCTCATCTCAAATGAGATGTCTGATGGTGGTTCATCCTGGCTCAAATAATTCTCTCAGCTTCCACTCTTGGATTTTGAGGTCTCACTTGTACTTTCTCTGGCCTCTAAATTTGTTCCTCCTTCCATAACCCTTGACCTCCCAGAGAGATGCTTTGGACTCCACCTTGGCAGAGACAGAGGCCCGCTACAGCTCCCAGCTGTCCCAGATGCAGTGCATGATCAGCAACGTGGAGTCCCAGCTGGCCGAGATCCGGGCTGACCTGGAGCGTCAGAACCAGGAGTACCAGGTGCTGCTGGACGTCCGGGCCCGGCTGGAGTGCGAGATCAACACGTACCGGGGCCTGCTGGAGAGCGAGGACAGCAAGTGAGTGCCACCGTGTGTTCTCTTGTCTTCTGAATGCCGTCTCCAAAGTTTTGGGGAGATAACATGGTGCCTGGGAGGAGCACAACACTCAAGAGTCGGGAGTCCTGGGTTTTACCTCTGGTCACGGTACAATGTCACCATATGATTGTAGCTGGGCCCCTTTCCTCTCTGGGTCTCCATTTCCCCTTTGGTAAGATGAGAGGACAGGATTAGGTGGTTTTTAAGATGCCTTCCAGTTTGCATATTCTGGGATTAGCTAGGAGACCCTGAAAACAGCAACTGGAAGATCCAAGTTACCTGACTCTTTCTGTCTCCTAGGCTCCCCTGCAACCCGTGTGCCTCTGACTGCTCATCCTCCAAGTCAAGCTTCCCCTGCCTTCCTGCAGCCTCCTGTGGTCCAGGCATAGCCCGCACGACCTGCAGCCCCCGCCCTGTTTGCGTGCCCTGCCCAGGGGGTCGGTTCTGAGAACTTCTGACCCAGAAGGCCAAGGTCATTGTCACTTGGACATGGCCCTTATTCAATCCTAACTCTTACAGCCCAATCCCCTCTCTGCACATAGAGCCCAGGTCCAGGCCCTGAGAGGGCTCACTGCAAACACATGCCTTCGAGTTTCTCAGAGCCTGCCAGTAAGGCTGGTTGCCCCCAAGGCCGTAACTCCTCATCATTTCAATGGGCGCCAGCATCTCTGTTCTCAGGGAACAGAGACTTTCTTTCTGGTGTGTTCCAGTAGGTTCTGAAATGCAATACAAGGTTTCTATTGGTGGAACAATAAAGCTCGTTTGCTCTGGCTGTGGTTTCCCGATTCATATCATTTCTGTGTTCGTTTGTGTTCCTGCTGAATCCAGGGATAACCACTGGGTAGATGAATACCAGAATGCTTGACCAAGAGTGACCCTGGGGATGACAGGGTCCTTGGGCCCCTGATCAGGAAGGGTAGAGGCCACGGTGAGATGTTCCGCTTGACTTCTCTGATGAAGACCTTTTCCCAAGATTCCAGTGCGGTGACAGGTTTACCAGACCTCGCCTGCTATGCCTCTTAGCATCCGTGGCCACCCTGTAAGCTAAGAGATCAGTGAGATAGAAAGCATTTCCGGCCACTTAATTAGCCTCATGTCTGTGGCTCCTCATAAAAGCAATGATATAGTACCACACGCTCGTGGTACTTTAAAGGGTACAAACACCTTCTTTCCTTGCAGCCTTTCATAAAGCCTTTCTAGATGGGTAAACCTCCTTAATATTCTACTTCCCATCATGTTCAGAAGACAGAGAGTGGGCCTGCCAGTGGCTCAGAGCCTGCTACAGCTCAGAAGTTCTTGCCCTTGGGAGACTCATGCTTCCTCTTGTGGGATCTCAGCATCTGACAAGTCCTGTGACCAGGTGCATGGGCAAAAGAGCTCCAGGTATTAGATATGGAAAATGTCAAACCCTCAAATATTAAGGCCTCAGAAAAGGGAGTGAAAAAGACAGCCATACCTTGATAGCATTGATCCTTTCCCAATGCACTCTTTCCCAGTGACAAGACAAGCCCTGGGAAGGAAATAACCATCCAAGCCTAGACTGGCAGTCTCTAGGAAGGAGCCAAAGTATTGACGCTTCCCAGAGCAAATCCTTTCTCAATGACAGTGCAATGAGACCCCAGAGGGAAAGAGATAAGTACTGACCACTGACCCCAGACCCTCTATCTGGTCCACTGACTGCTGATGACAGACTCTTCATCTGGCCCACTGACTGCTGACCCTGGACCCTCCGTTAGACACGTTCTGTCATTAATTAAGTCACCTCTCAGTATAACCTATATTAAGCCCAGTCCCCTTCTTTGTTCAGTGGCTCATTTTCCACCAGGGGAGTGGGTCCATCAGAACCATGACTCCATTCCTGAATAAAGACTTTCAGCTGATTTGTGAAATTTGTGTTGGGCCTGGTCTCTTTGTGCTAACACCAGGCATCTAAGATGGAGTGCTCTTACTGTGTTCAGAATGTCCTCCCCAAACAGATCAACCAAGTACTGAGTTCTAGCAGTCCCAGTGGGAAAGGGACAGGGTCAAGGCAGCACTTTCTAAGCTAGAAAGGAGGGAAGGTTGTCCTGAGTCAGCCCTCTGCTCTCCAAGATGCCAAAGGCTCTTGCTGGGGGACTTCAGTGATGTTAAGAGGGCTCTGACAAGTTGGTAAATGCTGCCTGACCCATGCAGGCCCAGGCCTGCCAGGTCAGGATGTCTGTATATTTCAACCTGATTTCACCGTAGATTCTGTCCCTTCCTATCCCTGTGTATAGGAGGGCCTGGGCCTTTGGTCTCCACCACGTAGCTCATGGCAACCTGAACCTCCACTCAAGTTCCAGTCACCTTGGAACACTTCAGCAGATTTTGCTGAGGGTCAGGTGCCCATGGCGAGTGGTGGTCTCAGAATCATTCACTTCAGCCAACAAACCCTTACAGACCACTAATGTGTGCCAGGCATTGGTTAGGACCAGGGGCAGGATTGGTCTATGTGGGAGAGAGGTTGAGATGGGACAAGAAGGACACCTGCTTACTACTTCTTTCCTTTCCACCTCAGTGGTAGGAGGAGGCCGTGAAATAAGCATAAAGAAAATCTGGGCCAAGAACATGGAGTCAGGTTGATGTGGGTTCAAATCTCAGCCCTATCACTAACTGCATAAAGGAATGCTAGCAGGTCACAGTCCCTTTTCTGAGTACCAGTTTCCTCTTGGGAAAAGTGCAAAGGTGACACTTACTGTGTTGTAAAGTCCCTAATACTTTGCTGAGCATGTGATGGGCACCTGGAAACTAGTTAACATTGACTGTTGGATGCCTGGATTTCTCTGAGAGTGACATATACTTTCCCCTATCTGGGATTTCATTTCTTAGGTTTCCTTCAAGGCAGTGATGCCCAGGACAAAGCAGGCTAGCTAAAGTGAATATATGGTTGTATAATTTATTATTTAATTCCAACTCTGACCAGTCGTGGGGAAGTCATGGTCAGCAGTATCAGATGCTCTCTTGAGCACATGGCTCTAGTGAATTCTGTTTTGTATGTTCCATTCCTCCTCTTTATATCACTCTTCATGGCACAGGTCCCTTCCAAGCTTATAATAGTTCCCTTCCAGATGGCGTTAACCAGATTACATGTAATCCTGCCTCTAATTATTACTTACTTTATTTGCTTGTGCTTTTTAATTATAATACTGTTTCTATTTATCCAGATGTTCTCAGCCTTGTCTGCACACTGGGATGACCTAGAAAGCCTGACAAAACAAAACAAAACCCATACCTGCTCTGTTCCCCAGAAATTTTGACTTAGTTGTTCTATCATACGGCCCAGTATTGGAATTTTTGAAGGTTCTCCAGGTGATGATAATGTACAGAGCTCCTTCAGGAGGAAGGGGTTTTAGCAATTCAACTTGGAGTATAGGCTTGACCTAGACCTTAGCACTATCAGTTCTGATCTCTAAGACAGTTTGGGGGTATTCCTCAATTATTTTTTTCCTCTAATAACAAATATTTAAAATGAATTATAAGTTTAAGTTATCATATTTTTATTTCCAAAGAAACTTTTTGTTCTCTATTCTTCTTTTATAGCATCCAGTTCTGGTTTCCTGTATATAACTGTTACACCCATCTCTGAGATAATTATTTTTAAAAATATAGTTTTGGATTCTGTGTTGTTTCTGTCTCATTTCTCTCTTTTACTGTTTCAATTGTTTGCTTTTTTGTTTTTTTTGGTCCATCCTTCATAATGCCAAGCATTTGAACGGAGTGGAGTTTGCTGAAGATTTCCTGGGGACTGTGAGGTCAAACGGTGACATTTTCTCTCTCCCTCCCTGATGGCTCTCTCTACACCTAACTCCTGTTTTTCTCTTCTCCTCATCCTTCCCTTCCATGATTGCCCCCAGGAACTTCAAATTCTTCTCTCCTTTCTCCATCTGATATCTTGCTGCCAAATCATGGCATGTGGGGGTTCCACCTACCCCAAGAAATTATCAACATAAAGGTATTTTTTAAAGTAAAGACTCTTTTCTTCTGCAAGAGGAATTCTGGTGGCTGCTGTTAAGATACATATGCTTCACTACCTCAGTGATTACCAAAACTACATAGAGGTCTTGTTGGGTAGAGGTTGCTGGATCTTATTCTTCAAGTTTCTGATTCAAGAGGTCTAGAGTGATCTTGAAAAATTGCATTTCTAGTATGTTCCTGAGTGATGTAGATACTGCTAACCTGAGGACTTTACTTTGAGAACTACTGTTACACTTTATTATAGGAATATTTATATTATTTTTTTTGAGGGCACATGAATGTCAAGAACCCAGCACAGAGCCTGGCAGTGGTATACATTCAATATCACTGGTTATGATTTGGAAGCGTGGCCTGAGGTCTCATCCCATGTACTTGACATTGTCATCCCACCTCCTTCTGTCTGACACCACTGGCTTCTCTAAACAGTTCATTCAGACAAGCGTAGTGGGGTTATGCTTGTTATAGGAAATCAAGCTGAGATTATTCAATCAAACCGTCTCCATTTGCATGAAGAAACTGAGGCCCAGGGAGGCACATTGACTTTCTCAAGGCCACAGAACAAGCTAGAAGGCGGCTTCTCTATTTTGACTTTTCTTCAGCAATGAAAGGGCTGTCTGGCCCTTTGACCAACATGTCTGGAATATATGAAAAAGAATACTCATACCCCAACACGATATCGGGAAGAGAGTGGATAAAAGCTGCAGCTCTACAACACACACATATTAAACATGTGTTCTGTGAGCTCCTGGGGTCTACAGAAGATGGAAAACTGCTGGTACAGCAAGTTGCCTTACAGGGATGCCCAAGGTCCCTGTTAACTGGGACACCTGCTCCTGGTCTTCTGGCTTGGCTCATCTCAGGGCTGCAGAGGGTCCCTTCTCAAAGGGGCTGATTCCCACTGCTTCTGTTCTCTGGGGTCCTGAAGGGAGCCCTCGCAGAAAGTAAAAGCAGAGCTGGTTCCAACCTGTTTGACCTCAGTCTGTTCAACAGTCCAGATTCAAATGCTTGGTAACTCTGTGCAGGGCACCGTGATCACTGAGTAGAGGGACATGGTCAGGGGAGAGCATCTGCCTCCTGGTCATAATATTGACCTGCTTTTCCCCACCCCTCCCTGTCTCCAGTGAAAAGATGTCCTGGATTCTTAGCCTTTCTTAATGAGTCTGAAGTTCATTCTCTCCTTCCTTGATAGTGTTTTCTTCCCCTTAGTGGGAGCTGATACATGTTTGAAAGCCTCAGAGGGTCACACACTTTCCTGTGTCCCTGGACTTATGCCTCTGCCGGTATCGGTGCAACTTCTGTCACCCACACATTTCCTCATTAAGGGGCCAGGCCTCTTCCCACAGGGAATGCTCTCATTAGAAGGGGCAGCTGCCTCTCCACAGCCCTGCAGACTTCCTCAGGGCAGGTACAGGTGGGGGCGCACCGGGCAAGGCCAATGGTGACACAGGGCCTGGCTCTGGCCGTCCCTGGCTGCCACACCCTGTTAATGAGGGCCCAGGCCTGGAGCGGATTCTTTGAAGATTGTGTCCTGAAGCTTTCCCCTGGTTATCAATGATAGGAGCCCAGAGTCCTGCTTTAGCCAAATGACAAGTTTGGTGTCTTTTATGAGGACAGGAAGTCCTTATTGGAAACCAGATTACAAATTAATTAGCAGCTTCCTCTGGGGCCGAGTGTAACATCAACATCCCCCAGGACGACTTTCTAGCGTGAGCCCCCTCACTCCAAGGGTATAAAAGAGGTTCGAGTAGGAGGTTCTCCTGTAGACATCAGGGCAGCTGCAGCCGAGGAGGAAGGGCCTCCCCAACATGACATCCAACTGCTGTGTCACCAATACCTCGCCAGCTTCTGTCAAGGGCTGCCCTCGGCCTTCCTCCGTCTGCTCCAACAGCATGAGCTGCAGGCCCGAGCTGTGCCTGGGGTATGTGTGCCAGCCCATGCAGAGCCTGCCTTCCATCTGCATGCCTCCCAACTACCGGCCAGCCAGCTGCCTCTCCAAGACCTTCCTGCCCAGCTCCTGCAGGCCCAGCAGCTGCTGGCCGGCCAGTGGCATCTCCAGCTCCATGGGTACCTATGGCTGGTACTATGAGGGCTCCTTCAACAGCAATGAGAAGGAGATCATGCAGGCCCTGAATGACCGCCTGGCCAGCTACCTGGAGAAGGTGCGTCAGCTGGAGAGGGAGAACGCCAGCCTCGAGAGCAAGATCCAAGAGGCCTGCCAGTCCCAGGTGCTCACCCTGTGTCCTGACTATCAGTCTTATTTCAAGATCATCGAGGAACTCCAGCAGAAGGTGAGGTCAAGTGGCGAACAGACTCGCTGGGGAGGCGTCCTGAATAGCCGGCACTCCAGATTTCAATCGCATTAATTTAGTAAGCTATGTTTGGGGAAAAGAGACTTCCCTAGGGCATAAGATTATCTCATCATTTATGCACTCAGACAGAGCCCTTAATGTGGGAAGAGACTGGAATCTAGTCTTAGCTTTACCATTGACTCATTGCATGACTTTGAGAGGTCTCTTCCTTTCTCCAGGACTCAGTTTCCTCATCTGTAAGATGGGGATAACAGTGCTCCTTATCTAATGCGGTTGTGAAGAGGATTCAATGAGACAATGCAGGTCAAATGCTTGCAATAGTCCCTGGCACAGATTGGTCTTTCAGTAAATATCAAGGATCCTTCTAACTCTCAGGAGAATGAGTTCCTACAGAATGAGATTCTTTCCTTCCATATTTCCCATCTGAAATGGGGCATTTGGGTTAATAAAGATCCAGATGATTTATTTAAAAAGTAAATCTCAAGGACAAGAAACTCACTAAATTTTCCCCAGAGTTCCAGAGTAGAGGGACTTCCTCGGGGATGGCCAAGGGCTGCTGAGTCTTGTCTCTGCTTCTGCTCTTTGGGTTCTTTTTCTTTCTTCTCACCCTGCACTAACCCCTCTGTATGGCCCACAGGTTCTGTGCACCAAGGCGGAGAATGCCAGGATGGTTGTGCACATCGACAATGCCAAGCTGGCTGCTGATGACTTCAGGACCAAGTGAGTTTGGCCCGGGGAGTGCTGCCCCTCTTCCTGAGCCCTCTCGGGGTGGCTTTCTATTAGCTTCACAGAAGGCTGGAAAGTGCTAGCTGTTCGAGGCCTGGCCCGAGTTCTGTATGCAGTTCCACCCTTCAGCTGCTGACCCCCCAACTGTGTGCAGGTACGAGACGGAGCTGTCCCTGCGGCAGCTGGTGGAGGCTGACATCAACGGCCTGCGCAGAATCCTGGACGAGCTGACCCTGTGCAAGGCTGACCTGGAGGCCCAGGTGGAGTCCCTGAAGGAGGAGCTGCTCTGCCTCAAGAAGAACCACGAGGAGGTGAGGCCAGAGTCGAGCTGAGGCGGGGAGGCAGAGTGGGAAGAACGTGGTGTTTGGGTTGGGTAGATGTGAGTTGAAATTGCCAGGCCTGACACACATTGTTTCTGTGACTTTAACAGATGATGTCATCTTTCTGAGCTCCCTCATGTGTAAAACGGGGCTAACACGATCATACAAGGTTTTTGTGAGGAGTTAATGGATATGACATGGATCATAGATATGACCCAGGTCATGGACATGAAAGACCAGCCTCTTGGTAGCTGCTCAGAAACGTAGCTCGATTTTGCTGCAATTCTTGGGACGGTGTGACTACTGAATGTCCTTAGAGCCACATCCCAGAGGGAGAGTGATGTAGTTTGGCCAGGGTCAGGTTATATTCTGGAACTCACATCAATGGCTTTTCTTTCTCTGCCAGGCTAGACCCCTGGGGATGCCCCTATTTCTTCTGAGAGAGAGTCGAACTACAATGGTTTTCTTATTTTCCCTGTCCCCACCCTGTTCCCTCTTTTCTCTTCTGTTTTCATATAATATACTTAAGCCCAAGCCATACGAAAACCCTCTACAATCTCTTTCTTCCTCTTTGGTGGCCCTCGGAGGGCAAGCACCTGTGTGCCCTGGGCACCTGTGTGTTGCGAAGCCCACCTGAGCTGGGGTGCTTTATGCCTCCTTCCCTGGGTTGACTCGCAACCTCTTGACTTGGGATTTGAATGAATGAGTGTCTCTGGGTCCTGGCTGGGTTTCCTTTGGCTTAAGTGTAAAGTAACAATCCCTCACCACGTACTCACTGAGCACCCTTGGGTGCCTGACTCATTCCACTTAAATCAGACAGCTGGGAACCACACCAAGAAGCCACTAATGAGGCAATATCACTCACTCCAGCAGCCTCAGTGACAACTTTCTCTCATTGGTAACCAAGCCTGGGGAGGTACCCATCCTAACTTGGGCCTTAAACCAAGTGGAGCCTGGCTCCTGCTGCCCTCCATCCCAACTGAACAGGGCTGGGAGGGTGATGGGAGAGGGATGGGTTGGGTTCCCCATTTTAGGAAAATGGATCAAATGAACCCTTTTGCTGCTTTTGGCTTCTGCCAAAGTGACAGAAAGTGTCATGGAAGGGCACAGCTGGAGCTGGAAGATCATTGAGATACTGCAGGGTGGACCGCAGTCCTCTGAGGGCCCCTCTAACTCTGAGATCTTCAGCATCTTTTGTTGGATCTGTTCGTGTCTCCCTGGGTTGTGAGATTTTTCACACTTGCCCCGGGTCTTGTGCCTTTTCAGGAAGTCAATACCCTCCGATGCCAGCTTGGAGACCGTCTTAACATCGAGGTGGATGCTGCACCCCCTGTGGACCTGACCAGGATGCTGGAGGAGATGAGGTGCCAGTACGAGACCATGGTGGAGAGCAACCACAGGGACGTGGAGGAGTGGTTCAACCTGCAGGTGGGTGCACCTCTCCCAGGCGTCCGGGCTCCTCAGTGTCGGGAAGCTCCTCCTAGCTTGCTCCTCTCTCCCCTGCAGATGGAGGAGCTTAACCAGCAGGTGGCCACGAACTCAGAGCAGCTTCAGAACTACCAGTCGGACATCATTGATCTGAGACGAACAGTGAACACGCTGGAGATTGAGCTGCAGGCCCAGCACAGCCTGGTGAGTGCTGCTGCTGGGGGCTTCTCTGCCAGCCCTGGATGGGGGCAGTGCTGAGAAAGACAGGTACAGATTTGCAGGAAGGAGGAAGGGGAGACCCAGATTTCAGCCACCATGGACACTTCCCCAGCTGACTTCCAAGGTTTCTTCCAAGATCCAGCTCAGAGACAGAAGGGGCATGTCCCAGATCAGATCTGGGTTAGGCGGACCCTGTCTGACACTGTTCCTTAGGAAGGCCTGTTCCCGCTTAGTATGTTCTTTTAAACCCCTGGTTCTCAATATCACCACAGGGATTTCAATAGTCCTCATATCTAGTTCTTCTCTGGACCAACATGAGAATTGATGGAGACAGAGCCTGCACATAGATATTTCTAAAGGGCTCCCGTGTGACTCTAAGTGCAGCCAGGGTTGAAAACTACTGTCCTAACTGATGGCAGAGGAGAGGTACTTGGTGAACCTCCAATCTAAAGCCTGAAGCCAGCCTGGAGTTTTAGATGGAAAAGGGATTTAGAATCAGATTTATGACTTGGGTTCCATCACTTACCAGTCATCTAACCTCACTTGACCTTTCTGGGCTTCAGTTTTGGCAGTGGCTTCCCTGGAGGGGGGGGTATCATTACCAACACCCAAGGGAAACCTGGTTCTTCTTGGTTCTTTCTGAACCAGGCCACGTAAAATAGCTCACCCCTCATGATGACATCTTTTCTTTTGCCTTAGAGGGGTTCTCTGGAAAATACGCTGGCCGAGACGGAGGCCCGCTACAGTTCGCAGCTGGGCCAGATGCAGTGTATGATCACCAATGTGGAGTCCCAGCTGGCTGACATCCGCTGTGACCTGGAGCGGCAGAACCAGGAGTACAAGGTGCTGTTGGATGTCAAGGCTCGGCTGGAGTGTGAGATCAACACCTACCGGGGCCTGCTGGAAAGCGAGGACAGCAAGTACGTAGGCCCTGGAGAGGCTCCACAGGGATGTGGGTGAGGGTCAGCAGAGGTTATAGGAAGCAACCAGACCCATCCTTAAGAGACCATCAGCTTAGAACCCTATCAGGTGTAAGAAGACATTGGGAAGCTGGCATGCTCCCAAGAGAGCCAGGCAATGGTGTTCCTGCTGCCGTCTTGAAACCGGCTCATGGGACCATTCTGCTCTATGCCAAGTTGACGAACTACTTCCAGGTGCCAGGTACTAGGAAGGATGCTGTATAGATGACAAGGCATCTGTTCTCAAATTGTTTGCATCTGATAAAGGGACAGGCAGACAGTCCCTGGAGAGCTCAGTGGGGAGAAGATTTTAGGATGTTAGGGGACAACAGATCCCCTTAACATGATTGAGCTATAGTGGGAATCAGGACTGGAATCAGACAGAAATTGATTGATTAATGGCAGTTGGGGCCCATTCATGGACAACCACAAGACCACGCTGGTATGTGTGGGATGTTATTTTATAGCTCAGCAGGAGGCCAGTCTCTCTCTCTCCCTCTCTCCCTTCCTTCCTTCTTTCCTTCCTAATATGGAATTTGCTTACCTGCTCATCTCCCCCAGTAGAAGGCAAACATCTAGAATGCAGAGACAATAAGATGCATTTTCATTTCCTGAACTTGGCTCATGGTAGATGCTCAATAAATGTTTCTTGGCCAAGTCAACGAGAGCTCAAAGCTGCTCTTCAGGAAAGTCACCCTGAGAGCTGTGGAGGAACTGATGAGGAACCAGGCAGGGACACTGGCCGTGGCCTAGGTAAGCAATGGAGAGGGCCTGATCAGGGCAGTGGAGGCATTAATTCCAGATGCTGCACAATCAGGATCAGCAGGACTTGGTGGCTGTCTGGATGCAGGAGTCAGCTGGGCTCTGAACACCTGGTGGGCTGATTCCTATTGCAGCATTTTCCTTTACATTTAGCCTTGCTCTCTGTCATTCAGAATCTGTTCCTCCTCCTCCTCTTTTGTGGTATGGGTGATCAAATCCAGGACTTAGTGCCTGCTAGGTAACACTGTCACTGAGCTATACCTCCAGCCCTGTCATCTAGAATCTTCTCCTTTTGGGCAAGTGTTGCACAGTCAGATATTTTCAAGGATGAGACCATTTACATACATGTGTGATGTAGGTCATTTGGGATTGTGGGAACCAGGGAGCTCCTGTCTCATCGAAGGAAAACAGTGCTGTCCCCTCAGGGTCAATTCAACAAACCTAGTATTGATGGATTTTCTGATTCATCAAGGGAAGCTGACAATTTGGGTGTTTTAAAATGCTAAGTTATATCCACATTTAAAATTTTTTCAACAAATTGAAAAAGTAGAATGCCAGTCAAATTATAAAACTTCAGGCTGTCTGTGGCCCTCAGGCTGCCTGTTGGGCCTCTGAGCTGTTTGGTCTCTGCCCAACATCCAGGGTGTTGTTTTTGGTTTTGAGCCCCAGCCTGTCAGTCTCTGAGATCATTCTCTTTCCTTTTGCCATGTATTCATCCCAGACTCACTTATTATTTCTTCTTATTCAACCACATTAAGTGCCGACTCTATGCCAGGTATGCAGGGTGGGCACACGTACACAGCTTCTGACCTCACTGCCTAGTGTGGGGTTTGTGTGTGGGGGAGTCCATAATGGAATAGTTACTGATCACCGTGGAAGGAGGTATGGGTACCCCTGGGGGATTTGACACAGAGAGATGCGGGAAGGCTTCGAGGACGTGGCAGTTGAGTTGAGCTCTTAAGAAACAGAAGAAGTTGATTAGATGAGAGAAGAGGGAGGAGTGTTTCAGAAAGAGCCAACAAGACACAAAAGTCCTGTGGCCTGAGCAGCCTGGACCACAAAGAAACTGGCAGAAGGTAAGAGCATTGCAGATTAGAGAGCACGGGGGTCATGAGGTGAGGCTGGGGAGAGAGGCAGAAGCAGGACCAGGTAGGTCCTATTAAAGAGCTGAATTCACCCCAAGCACAATTGGGAGCTACTGAAGGTCTTAGGCAGGGGAGGGGCATTATTAGGTGGGTGTCTGTAGGAGATCGTCTGGCCACTAAGTTGACAGCAGTCAGCAGAAACAAGAGTGGGTGGAGGGGATCAATTAGGGGGTTACTGAGGTAACAGAGAAAAAGTTGACAGAGGTGGGACAAGGGAAGCTGGGTGGAGAAGGTGTACAGTGGACCCATTTGAGAAGCATCTGTAGCCTAGATTCGACAAGATTCGCTCCTGAGCTGGCCCCTCCTCTAAGCCTGATCTCCTGTGGCTTTCTCCCGCAGGCTGCCCTGTAACCCGTGCTCCACTCCCTCCAGCCAGTCTTGCACGCCCTCGCCCTGTGTGCCCCGCCCGGTCGGGGTGCCCCGCACCTTCTGCGTGCCCTGCTCACCCTGCTCCCCAGGCCGCTACTAAAGTTTCTCAGCGCGGTGGATCCTGGAAGGACCGGAGCTGGGGGGCCTGGTGCCTCTCAGGCTGAGCCGGACCACCATTTCGTGGCCATCAGAGGAGCAGGGCCAGCCTCCGCAGGCGAGGACGACCCAGAGCAGGACCTGAAAGCGGACCATCCGCAACGTGTCCTGATACCACAGGGGGCGCCCTTGCCCTCGACGCTTCAAAACTGCCTCCTCCATTTCTGGGGGCAAGCTGTACTGTTTGGTGATGCTTCTGGTTGTCTAAGTCGCTGCAAAGAGCATGCGATCTTAGTTAACTGGCAAATAAAGCCTCATTTAGTGGCTCTGCAAGTGCATCTTTTTCTCTTTGTCACTCACAGCCACTTCTGCTCAATTGGGCTCAAGAGGAATGTGCCCAAATTCTGTATTTATTTTTGTGCCCTCACTGTTTCCATAGAGGCTTGAGAGGTGTTGGCTAAAAGGGCTCACATGCCATGAATCTGTTAAAATCAAGCAATCGGTCCGGAGCCAAATAATAAAAGAATAAAGAGAAGAGGGAGAAATTATGCCAGGAACCTAGGCCAAACTACTGTAATTGAGAATAATATTGTAATAAACCCACCCCTAAATCTCATTATAGCTGGTACAATGGGGTCATTCACTCATTTGCGGGATCTTCAATGAGTGCCTACTCGGTGAAGATTCTGCATTAGAGGCTGGCTAACCCAGGTGATGGGTCCCCAGATACCTAGTTAATAGTGTCCTTTTAATCATGGTAACAATCTATGAATAAAGTACCATTATTTCCTCCACTTTATAAATGTGGAACCAGAGACCCAGACAGGTTAAGAGACTTGCCCCAAGTCACACTAAGTGGTAGAACTAGGACTCAAATTGAAAGCTGCAGGCTCCAGAGATGCTCAATCAATTCATATTCAGAGTCCTCACTATTTGCAAACTACAGCTGGGTACAAGGGATCCCCAAATATGAAATGATCCCTACCATCCAGACAACTTATAATTAGAAGGGGCGCCAAGACCAGTGCATTCCTCAATAAGGGCCACATAGTAATAGTAACAACAACCGGTACAATGATCACTACCACTTATTGAGCTCTTAAGAAAAGTCTCCAAATACCATGTTGAGCATCCTACAAAAATTACTGTGTAATTTTCATGACTGCCGTGTAAAGTCAGCATCGTATCTATTTTAGAGGTGGGAAATGAGGCCAAGAGAATAATAATATACAGGACTACATGCAGGGACAAAGATTTAAACCCCAGCCTAATTGCACAGTAGTACTTTTTTTTTTTTTTTTTTAAATTACTGAGCTACGTGCCAAATTCCTATCCAGAAAGAAGAAACACGAACGAAGTTTAGGAGAAAGTATTGGCTGTGGGGATCCCAAAGGGCTTCTTGTAGCTGGTAGTGTTTGAGATGGGCTGTGGAGGGGGAAGGGGATCTACGCACACAAGACAAGGGGGTGCTTGAGGGGTCTGCAGGGGAGCGGCCTTCATCTCTGGGGCCCTGGAGTGGCCTAGGGGCTGCAGCAGCAGGTTCCTGCGTGAGAGACTGATGGGGATAAAGCTCCAATAGAGGAAGGCATTGGACTTTGGCGGGTGGGGCTCAGGAACCCCATGAAGAGCCTGACCCTCCAGGAGGCAGTGGGAGGTTGAGCCCAGGGGTGACATGATCAGAGAAGGATCTTTGAAAGTCTTGCATGGAGTGGAGACAGGCTGGCTGAGAGGCAGGCAGGGAGCTGATGGATGGTCGACAGGAGAAGCCAACAGGCCCTCAGCTAAGGCAGTGGTGGTGGCCGTGGAAAATTAAGGGCTCAATTTGAGAGATGTGGTGAAGGACCTGCCTTGGCAATGGACTGGCGGTGGCAGAGAAAGGAGAGCTATGAGTACCTTTCTGAACCTTTCTTTCCAAACACACAGCTCTTCCTAATGAGCTGAGATGATGTTTATATTAAGTAACTGCCCTCTGGCCTTGCCAAGAAATGATGAAAAGTGGGTAGGATCCCCAAGTTGCCTGGGGGTCCTCTGGACATGATCCCGCATGCCTGCCTGGCAGACAAGGCCATTAACCCCACAGCGGAGACACTAATATAATGCTCAGCAAACTGTGGCTCCTGGTGGGTGGGTAAAATTTCAATGCAATGCAATGCCAAGGAAGAGGGGCTCCTCATCACTGGGTGCAAACCGACAGTCCTTTTCCACAATGTGCTTAGCTTGATAAGTGTATTAGATAGAACAGGCTAAATGTTGGATTCTAGAATCCTACATCTGTTCGTCTAATATGGTAGCCACTAACTACACTTAGCTATTTGATTTTAATTGAATAAAATGGAAAAGATCAGTCCCTCAGTTGTACTAGCCTCACATGGCTAATCTGCATTGTTCTAAGAGGAAGGAAGAAAGACAATGTGGGCATAGAATATTGCTGGCATCACAGAAAGTTCTGTTGGATAGAGCTGGTCTAGACTGTCAGACCAGAAGGAGCCGTCCAGATGATTTGGCCTACCCTCTCCTATTTTACAGACAATGAGTGTGAGACCCAGAGGGAAGGAAAGATGTGCTCACAGATATACAACCAACAGGTGCAAATGGAAGCCAAGTGTTTGGAAGCCAGGCCTAGCAGGTCTCTCTAGGCTCTTTATACTTTCTCCAAGTATCCATAGTTATTTGTGATTTCAGGTTAATAATTATTTCCCCTTTTTCCTTCTTCATTTCCCTAAGAATGGAGACATTTTTAGATGCTGAAACTCATTCCTGGAAATGTAGTCCTCTTTAAAAAATAACTAGCAACCACCAAACTCAGAATCTCTGCATCCTTTGTACATTTGGCTCAGTGGAAGCACAGACCTTAGGCTGTGGCCAAGAGCTAAGTAGGAACAACTGCACAGGAGTTATAGGCCAAGAGTCCGGGCCCTGGACCCTTTGGGGGACCTGTTCAGGTTCCTTTTTCCCTAGCATATATTGTCCAATCCTACTGGCTTCTGTTTCCACCCCTGTGTGTTACTACAACTTGCCAAGACCTGTCTCACCCCTAAAATGCCTGTTAAGCTTTTTTATGTGAAACTAAGCCCCACAGCCCCAGGCCAGGAGTGTGCCCCCTGCTGGAAGCGGCTGGCCAGCACCCTCCATGCCTGGGTGGCACTTCCAAGTGAGCCATCTTCCTGCCTAGGCTGTCTCTTACCAATGAGAAAAGAACTTATGAGTGTAGACTTTGGGAAATATTTATACCCCACTATTACCAGGACCTCCTGGAGTGTTCCAATGGGGATTCTCAGAGGAACTCTGTCCTCATATGAAAGCATTTGGATTTAATGAAGGCTGGTTTATAGGGAAATGTAGGCAGGGCCATGGTAATGAAAACTCTGGCATATTTGATGTTTGGGAGAAACTCCCACAGGGATCAGGGATCTTCCTGTGGGACTGGGAAAGATAGGATGTGCTCTTAAAAAACACAACTTTCCTTAAGGTCATTAAAGAGTCTGGGCCTGGCCCCTGCCACTCACTACCCTAGGGCAAGTCCCCTTTTCTGGGGGTGGCAGTGAGGGGCTATGATCAGAATCACCCATCAGGGAAGCCTGGCAGGAGGGTGATGCTTCCTGAGAGAAAGACCCAGGAGTTGTGCACAGTGGCTGGAAGACGGGGTGGTTTCATGGACCCTGGATTGAATGAAATGAAGTTTTTCCTCCACTATATATTAAGAAAAACGTTTGCAGTGTGATTAAAAAAGTAGGCCTCTTCCAGGCTATAACTGGAAAGATTATTAATAATAAAACAATTGTCCTTTTGGGTTCTATCAATTTTAACATTTAAGTGCAATGATCTCAATTTGTCTAAATAGAAAGTTCCCGGCATCATTAGATGTCTATCTTCGTGAACAATCGGTTGAGGTTTTTCTCTCTATATAGTGGTCTCCCTTGGCCATAACAAGTAAGCAAACACATGAATGAGCGTCTTTGGCACAATGGAAAAGATCAGTGGCTTTGGCTTCAGAAACCGTTGGCTAGAATTCCGGTTGTGCTGCTCACACACACTGTGTGAGTTTTGGCAGATCTCTGAGTCTCTGTGTATCTTGGCTTTCTCCCCTGCAGAAATGGGGAGAATCCTACCTGCTCCATCGAGTGGTTAGGATATGATCCCTGTTTATTGTAAATGCTCAATAAATGTTGATTAAAGAAAATCCGCTTTGGTGACAGACACCCCCCCCTTCTCATTTCTCTCAGTGACAGTGGCAACTGAACCACTTTTCGTAGCCACCCTGAAGCTCAAGTTCCAGAAACGATAGCAGCAGGAATGGCACATGGGGAGCTTGGCTTTGCTTCAGGGCATCTGAGGGACTTCCAGTCTTGGTCTAAATGTCCTAGAAGAGTGTAGGCCCTGTGTCTGAGGCCTGGTGTCTATTCTGGAGGCCTCCTGGATGATTCCTGGTACCCTCCCTCTGGCCCTGTCCTCCAGCTCTGGAGCAGGCTGACCATCTCCCATGTGCTGTGAGGGATCCTATTTTTAGCTATCATTTATTGTGCTGTGTAGCACAGGGGACATCAAATGACAGCTCACTGTTCAAATCCAGCTGCTCCCTGTTCTGATAAATCAAGTTTTATTGGAATATATCCACATCCCCTTGTTTCTAAATTGTCTTTGTCAGCTCAGTGCCATGATGGCGGAATTGAGTTGCTCTAGTACAGAGAAGCCACATGGCCTACAAAGCTGAAAATGTTACTATCTGGCACAACAGAATGTGCTAGAGTTAGGAGCCCAGATTCCAGGCCTGGCTCTGTACTAACATGCTCTGTGCCCCTGAGAAATTCATAGCCCTTCTCTGGTCTGTGAAGCACAGAGGGGCTGAGTGGGTTCTTTAAGTGTCCTTGAGTTCTGATAACCTACCCTCCCCCTATTTATTGTTCTGACTCTAGGGATTCCTGACCTAAGACCAGAGGCCATTGTGCTCAGGGAACTCTACCTCTGACGGAGGGCCAGCAGAGGGGCCTCCTTTCCCTTAAAGTCAATTCCACTAGAGAGATGCCAGGTGGTGTCTCAGGGAGAGAGCTGAGCTCCCTGATGAGAGATAGTTAAGGACAGAAGGTGGGACATTTCTTATAGCAATGGAGGCCAGTAACAGGGGGTCTAAGGATACTTACCCCTCTCTTTTATGAGGCAGGGAACTACTTTGGGGAACTGAATAACTGCCAGTGGGTTGTTTTTATGACAGCAGAAGTGAGGATTCACGGGGGGAGCTTGTGTACTGTACCTGCTATGGCAGCAGGTGAGTAACAGCTCTGGGCGTGGAAATACTCTCACACCTGGGTGTTTGGCTCTTGGAATCAAATCTGCAAACCACCTTTCTAGGATCAAGGCTCTAGGTCTTGTAAAATTCCTCCTCTGTGAAGATCTGTTTGAGGGCTTCTCACTCCAGGCAGCCTGGGGCAAACAGGAATTCTGCACCCAGTGGCTACCAGCCTTTGGCCCTGGCACTAGGACCCAATTGAAAGACAGGAGCCAATAGAGCAGCCCTGTCCCCAAGCCTGTGCAACCCCCAGTCAAAGCTGATGTCTAGGTGTCCCAGATCAGGGAAGAGCAAGAGCTGCTGGCTGCTCATCTGCTTTGGCAGTTCTATTGTGAGCCGGGGCTGTGCTGCTGGCTGGTGGACGTTAATAGAGGCAGCCTACCCAGGTCCCGGAGGATGCAATTCTGTACCAGGAAGAGCGGTAGGCTCAGTCGTGTCCCTAAAGGAAGAGCTGCTGTGTTTGGAAAAGAACACTGAGCAGGCAATGGCAGAAGCCACTTTAAGGAGGTTGGGTTGACCAAGAAGAGGGCAGATCTTCTTGGGCTTTTGCTTGGGTGCTTTTCCTCACCAGGCAGAACCTTTTCTCCCTCAGTTGACCTTGTCCCTGCTCCTAGCAAAGGCTGCACAGGGGTCTCTAACCAATTTCCCCAGTTAGCAGGGTCTCAGGAAGAAGATTCCTGCACGTGTCCTGACAGGCATCCACCAAGCTCTGCCCAGGACTGAGCTCCTCCTTCTCTCTCTGCCATGGGATGCCCAGCTGTAGCAGCAGAGAGGTGGCTCCCTCCCAGCGCCTCACTGTTCTCCCTATGCCTGACCCTTAATTTTAGTTCTTTTCCTTTAGCCAGTGAGGTGCACCAGGAACAGGGCGAGGGGAAGCAGGCATATGGGTGACTGGAACATGGATGGTGTGCCGGGCACTTGGTATTCCCACGTTGTATCCTTGCTACATGATAGAGAGCAATTTCGCTTTTCTTTAACTTTAAAATTTTTAGAATTGTTTTAAGTTAAACAAAACAACAATTCTGACTTGGTTCCGCTGCGCTCCAACCAGTCCCAGTCAGTTTTGTGTCGTGTCCTACCCGAAAGGATATGTGTGAGTCCAGACCAATGTTGCCCCAGCAGTCCCATTGTATAGGTGAGGAAACTGAGGCACAGAGAGAATGACAGTGCCAACAAGCACTTGTTGCAAAAAGTTACCTGCCCCACATGTATTATTTCCCCTAAGCCCTTGGACAATCTGTGAGGTTGACATTACCATCTCCATTACTGCAGATGAAGATATGGGACTCAGAGAACTTAAATTTGCCTCTGGCCAGACAGCTGTGGAAGAGGCTTGGGGGACTGAGATTGAGGCCAGGTCTACTTCCTCGCAGCAACTGGGCTTCCACCTCATAGGGTAGCAGCTGGACAGCCTCTGCCTCTTTCTGTGTTGCACAAGGCCATGCCCTGCAACCTTGTGCCATTCCCTGGCCCCCAACATCGGTGCTTGTGTAGCCTGCACCCCTCGCCCCAAGCAGCAGCTCTTCCTTGAGCCCGCTCTGTAAACCCCCCAGAGGCTGGAGCAGCAGATCCTGAGCACATGGCCAGGAGACCTGTCCTATCACCAACCACAGGTGAGTGGGAGACTTACCTGCAGCTGGAGCTCGCCTTACAAATGGCTCGTCACTCATGTAGGACGCAGCTTCTCACAACTTCTACTCTCACTTTTGGATCTTCAAAGGATTTTCTCAGTGGGGCCACTTTCCTTTGGTGCTTAGGAAACTGCACGTTTCTTCTGGTTCCTGGACAAGAAATGAAATGAAGTTGCATTTTGAGTGTGAGTCTACTGACGTCAGGTCATTTCATTGTGTCGCAGTGAGAATCTGGTCCATCTCACTTTAAATTATGGCTGTGACTCAGTATTGGTCTGTGAAATCGTTGTAGCGGACTTTTGAAGAGAGGAAGAGAGGGACAGGGAGAGGGTATCAAAACAGAATGGAAAATGGAGAAGCATTTTTATGTGGAAGTTGGGTTTTGCCCTGGAAAGACGCATACCCTGGGTTGCAATATACAGTGTAATTCTTACTTGGGTTGTGTCATCATGTTCAAGTGCATGTTCCAGAACTTGCATCTTCAGATAGGGAGCTAGGGCACAGAGAGCAAGCTTACTTGTTTTGGGACATGCAGCTAGTGATGGTAGTGCTCAGAGCAGAGCATTTATAGCAATGCCTGCTTTAATGAAAACAAAGCCCTAGTCATACCTTGTCAGCCCTGAAAGGAGATAACTCCTGGTGGGGAGAAGGGACAAAATTATTCAGACTTACTGCCTGGTCTCCTGGGCTTGGGGGCTGTCATTAAGTTCCATGGCCAGGGCTGGGGAGTCTTCTCTCACTCACCAGTGGTCAAGGGTGACAAAGGACCCCAGGTTCCCTGTCACTAGATGGAGGGTAGTGCTTTGGAGGCAACTCAACTCCAGGTTGAGAACTGATAAAGGGGGTGTATAGCTCATGGGTCTAGATGATTTGACTTGTGGGACTCACAGACCTGTCCTAACTCATGGTTCTGGGAGGAAAATGACCTTGTCTGAGAACCTCTCCTCCTAGCTCCTGCTTCCCTCTGCATGCTGGGCACCACATCCAGCCTCTGTGCTCCCAAGAGCCCCAAACCAGACGCTAGACTCCTGGATGTCTACACCAACAAGGAGTTGAGCTCTTGACCTGTTTCTTTCCTCTCTGAGAATGCCCATCCTCTGCTAGTGATTGACATATTAGATGGGCCCTCACATACCACAGGGGTGTGACTCTCCCCTCACAGACCTCAACCACCCACCAGAATCAACAGTCTGATCCTGGCATTCATGCAAAACACACTCAAACAGTAGTGAGAGGGCTGATTCCCTGCTGAGCCCCAATGTCTGGGCTCCCATCCAGACCTCAGATGGGTGTGGGGAAGACCTTGCAAACAAACATGTTACTAATTCCACCTTGAAGAATTGCTATGTATACTAAGTGGGATAAATAAATATTATCTGAAGACAAACAAATAATGAGAAAACTTGGTTTTCAGAATATTTTGGATTTGAGAACTGCAGATAAGACCTTGTGTGGCCTTCTACTGTTTTCTTAAAAGGAGTTTAATTAGCAACTGATGATGGCTTTCTGGGATGGGACTCTTTCCAAATAACTAACTCTCAGGGCAGATTTTATAATCTTCATTTGCCACAAGAGAAAAATAAAAGCTCCATGCTTTAAATAAAACCCACTGAGCCAGAATCTGCTCATGAAGTGCTGCTTCTCACTGGTAAGCAAGCATTAGGGAGGGACGGCCCTTTCCATCCTCTCTTTTCTTCCCTTCTAAGTCACTGCTCCTCAACCTCAGCTGCACGTGGAGCCACCCAGAGAGCTTTGAAAAGACTGATATCTGGGTCTCACCCACCTACAGGGCTTCTGATGTCGTTGGTCTGGGAATAGCCTGGGCATCAGAGTTCTAGAAGTTCCTCAGGGGATTCCAATGTTAGAAGCTCTTCTCAGTGAGTTCTTCAGGGAGGGAAGAAGAGGGGATGCTGTTTTCTCTAGATATTTCTAATCAATGTGTTTGGGACCATTCCCTGTTCGTGGAGCAGTGATTGCCAAATTTGAACATATTCATCAGAATCTCCTGGACAGCTTTTTCAAACATGATTCGCTGGGCTTCAACCTCCGAGTTTCTGATTCAGTAGGTTTGGGGGTGGGAATCTGAGAATGTGTATTTCTAACAAGTTCCCAGATGTTGCTATTGCTGGCCAGAGAACCCAACTTTGAGAACTGTTGCCCTAGAGGCTGACAAAGCTAGTGTAGGGAAATATTCCAGCACAGTATAAAAGAAACACAAACCAGTACCATTTTTCTTATCAAAAGTCATCTCTCCCAGGCTGGCTTATCCGTGCCAATGTCTTGCTAAATGTCTCATGTGGGTCTGTTCCTTTTCAGGGTCAATGTCAGTAAGTGAGAAGGGATGGAAGGTGATGGAGGGGAGGGCACATCATTAGCACAGAGGGGCTGATCCCAGTGATGTGCAAGCAAATCAGCAGGCTTGGCCCTGTCCAGAGGTTGCCTGAGTTTCCTTAGAGCTGGGATCCAGCTGGGGCCTTGGGGCTGGAAGGGGAGCCGAGCAGCTGGGTGAGCGGTGAGATGGTGCCCTTTGGTGCACCGCACCCTGACCACACTTTTTTCTTCTTTTCTAGGGATCCATCTATTGCATGTGACATGAAGTGTGACCAACCTTTGATTTTTCTGAAGACTTGATAAAGAAATTAACATGCAAGAAACACAGGGTCATGAATTTGGATTTGGAAAGTGGGATCAAGTGGAATGTGGGAGCTGGCTCCTACTGACTCACGAGAACTGATTTAATGCGCCTCTTCCCAACTCCTGGTCCACAGACATCATATTGGTGACTTGGCTATTGTGGGGATATTTACATCACAGAAATTGGCACATGCTACAAGTTGGGGATTTTTTTTCCTTTACAGGAGAGCTAATTTACAATCACATCTCTGGCTGCATAACTTCTCATTCTTCTGGTTGTTCTCCTTGGGGGCAGGAAGTGTGGTGACCAAAGGTAAAGAGAACAAGACTAGGTCTTGGAGTTGAGAGAGGCTGATACTGAGAACAGGCATTGCCTCTTTATCATGGGGTTGATTTTAGAAAATGACCTCATGTCTCTTGCCGCAGTCTGGCTGCAGCAAAATAACCGGGGGGTGACGAGCAACTTGTGTACATTGATACAGCAAGAGTGGGAGCCGTTTATTGTAGGACAACAGAGGTATTTATACATTCCACACAGCTTATCTTAATTAACATAAACTAGATACAGCAGTCAACCAATAAGGAATCTCCACACTTAATGGCTCACTGGCGCCACCTCACAAACCACTCCCTCTGGCAAAATGCCAGGCGCCATCCAGATTTGTTTACAGACTCTAACATTTGCCAGGTGCCATCCTGACTTGTTTACAGACCTTAACAGTCTCTGTCCTCAATGGCTTACTTTTTTTTTTTTTTTTTTGGTAAAATTAAGATCAGAATGCCTACCTTACAGGCTGATAGTAAGAACCAAATAATATGGATCAATTCCTGAATGCATATGGTGGGTGCTTAATAACTGACTTTAGAACTAAGGAAGCAAGGGATAAAGAGGGCCCACAGTGATTCTGATAATTTGGTGCCCCTTGACTTTGAGGGCCTCATTCTTCTAGAGATTCCAAAAAGACTACTGTTCATTTTGTTTGTTTCTGGCTTCTTGGGCTTCTCTTTCTTTGTCCAGACCAGCTATGGGCATCTGAAAAGAGTCTCTCTCACACGGATGAGCATCTCAGACACTCTTGAAACCCTCCGTGTCTACCCAAGTGATGCCCTTTCCTGGTGGCATCAGTTGTGTCACGATTTGCCAACTATATAGGTCAAGTCCTAGCACAGAGCCTGGTGTGTAGGATGTTACCAGATATGTGTTGAGTGAATGGGTTTCGAAGATGCATTTCTCCTCAATGTGAGTCTGAAAGACAACTACAGAGAGCAAACAAGGTGAACACCCAGTCAAGGAAAAAGTATCTGATGGATAAAAGAGCTTTCCTCCCTTGGAAAGTGATAAAAAAGTTTCTGACATCCCCACCAACAGCCAACCTGATATTCAAAGAGCCAAGAGGCACCTCAGATTCATCAACATTCCTTTAATGAGTTGAGGAACATTGACCGCGAACTTAGTAGCTGAATGACAGGATGTAGGTGCAATAGTAAGTAGATAATCAGGGTAGTGAGGTCAAAGGTTTGAGCCAACACCCACTTGGTGTGGGATACAAGAGGGCTGGGAAAGGAGGAGGTTTTCAGACTTGGTGGCTTGACCTTCCCAGCTGATCTGATGCTCTGGTGCGGACTCAGTCCAGTCTATAACTTCCTCCTGCATCAGCTCATCCTCTCCTTTGGGCAGCACCATGATGCTTGGAGCAAGAACTGTCTCCTTCACTGGTGTTGGGAGACCAGCCTGGAGCAGATGCTGAGGCTGCTTCCCTGGGCCTCTTGGCCACCCTGGCACATGTCACCAGAGTTCCTATGGGGCTGATCCCTACGGACCTACTCAGCCTTATCTGCCACACAGCTGCCACACTAATGGACCTTCCCAGAGTCCTGCAACATTCCCAGTGGTATCAGAATCTATAGGACCTACAGTGAAAGATCCCGAGTGGCCATGAGGAGGAGACCATGCAGTTCCTGAATGACCATTTAGTCAGGTTCCTGGAGAAAGTGTACCAGCTGGAGAGGAAGAAGTCGGAGTGTGGACCAACATCCAAGAGTTGAGCAAATGCCATGAGTCTAGTGTGTGCCTAGAGTACCAGTCCTACCTCCAGACCAGGAAGAGATCCAGCTGAAGGTGAGATTTGGAATAGTCTGGGATGTGCTGGGTCTGAGGAAGATATAAGGGCACGGCAGGCAAAAGCCATTTAAAGCCCAACAAACTTAGGATTCTTTTGAGATATGAGTGTAGACATCGCAGGTAGCAGGTAGATCTGGAGCCCAGAGCATATGTTATATGTAAACTGTCTTCTTGGTTTCCCTTAGATCCTATGCAGTGAAGCAGAGGATGTCAGTCAGCATGATTATACAAACTAACAATGACGTGCTGTCAATGGTTTTAGAATCAAGTAAGAAGGGAGCCCAAAGTGACTCCTCTCTTCCACTCTATTTCCAAGTGCCTGTCATAGTACTTGGTCTACACTAGGTGTTCAAAAATAGTTTTTGACTAGATGAATGAATGAGTCAATATTTAAGTGTCAACTTCCTTACTTTCCCAACTTAATTTAGCGTGTTCCTAGAAATGATCATTATATAGCATGGAAGAGAAGAAAGCATTAAAACAAAAGGAGGAGGCCGTAGTCTAGATTGGTTAAATCCTGTATCACCCCCTCCTCCCCTGTATCTAGAAGATAAAGCAGTTTTGTTTTCTAACAAGAAGTGAAATCAAATCAGTGAAAGAATAAACTGTCAGAATCCATCCCATTTATTGATTCTTTTTTTGTGCATTTTTTATTATTAGTTGTTCAAAACATTACAAAGCTCTTGACATATCATATTTCATACATTTGATTCAAGTAGATTATGTACTCCCATTTTTACCCCGTATACAGATTGCAGAATCACATCGGTTACACATCCACATTTTTACATACTGCCATACTAGTGTATGTTGTATTCTGCCTTTCCTATCCTCTACTATCCCCCTTCTCCTCCCCTCCCCTTCCATCTTCTCTCTCTACCCCATCTACTATAATTCATTTCTCTCTCTTGCCCATTTATTGATTCTTGATTTTAATTCTTGAGCTATAGGCGTCTTATTAAGGAAGGTGGGAACTAATCTGACATGATGAAGATTAGGGCCTACTTTTTCTTCTATTAGACACAAGATCTCTGGTTTAATTCCTAGGTCCTTGATCCACTTTGAGTTGAGTTTTGTGCATGGTGAGAGATAGAGGTTTAATTTAATTTTGTTGCATATGGATTTCCAGTTTTCCCAGCACCATTTGTTGAAGAGACTATCTTTTCTTCAATGTATTTTTTTGGCACCTTTGTCTAATATAATATAATTGTAATTTTGTGGGTTAGTCTCTGTGTCCTCTATTCTGTACCATTGGTCTACCAGTCTGTTTTGGCAATCTGTGATGTGAACAGAGAGCCTACATCTTGGGAGCAAATTTTTACCCCTCACACATCAAATAGAGCACTACTCTATAGGGTATATAAAGAAATCAAAAAGCTAAACACCAAAACCCCCAAATAACCCAATCAATAAATGAGCCAAGGACCTGAACAGACACTTCTCAGAAAAGGATATGCAATCAATCAACAAATATATGAAAAAATGTTCATCATCTCTAGCAATTAGAGAAATGCAAATCAAAACTACTTTAAGATTTCATCTCCTGTCAGAATGGCAGCTATTATGAAGACAAACAACAATAAATTTTGGCGAGGATGTGGGGAAAAAAGCACACTCATACATTGCTGGTGAGACTGCAAATTGGTGCAGTCAATATGGAAAGCAGTATGGAGATTCCTTGGAAATCTGGGAATGGAACCATCATTTGACCCAGGTATCCGTCTTCTTGGTCTATACCCAAAGGACTTAAAAATAGCATACTACAGGGACACAGCCATTTCAATGTTTATAGCAGCACAATTCACAATAGCTGAATTGTGGAACCAACTTAGATGCCCTTCAGTAGATGAATGGATAAGAAAAATGTGGCCTATATATACAATAGAATATTACTTAGCAATAAAAGAGAATAAAATCATGGCATTTGCAGGTAAATGGATGGAGTTGGAGAATATAATGCTAAGTGAAGTTAGCTAATCTCAAAAAAACAAATGCAGAATTTTTTCTCTGATATAAGGAGGCTGACTCATAGTGGGGTAGGGAGGGGGAGCATGGGAGGAATAGATGAATTCTAGATAGGGCAGAGGGGTGAGAAGGGAAGGGAGGGGGCAGGGGGTTAGCAATGATGTTGGAATGTGATGGACATCATTATCCAAAGTACATGTATGAAGACATGAATTGGTATGAATATACTTTATATACAACCAGAGACATCAAAAATTGTGCTCTGTATGTGTAATATTAATTTCAGTGCATTCTGCTATCATTTATTAAAAAATCAATAAAAAATAAAAAAAAAAGAGAAAGAATAAACTGTCAGCACACAGGTTGTTGACAAAATCACTGATCTCTGGCCGAATCCATCAGTGGGAAGAATACTCACAGGAGCTCCTTGGTGTAAATGAGTGAATGAGAAAGGGGGAAAAAAATCAATGGGATATGTTCCAAGTGGCAAAGCAGCAACTTGAAGGTCCAGAAGCTGACTTGTGAGTCACTTTTTTTCCTGGCTGAATGTCTCTCATCTGGCAGAATAAATACTGCATTTAAAGTCAGAACACTAAGGTTGAGTCTGTGCATTTACTATTGTCCAGGCATATAATTTGGGACAACTACTTACTCTTTCTGAGCCTCACTTTCCCTCCTAGTCAAAGGCCACAATGATATTGGTCCTGGCCATGAACTCTTGAACGGCAGGGTCAAATAGAGTGAATGTTGATCAAGTTGACAAATGAAGATCCAAGGTGGTGAAGGTAGAGGCAATGGAGAGGGGATCCCATAGGCATTCTCATTGACCCCGTATCTCCTGTGACAGACAGAAGGCAGGAGAATGAGAGCTCCCCGTACCAGCAGGGGGAGGTGGGCATGTGCAGGATGCCCAGCAGGAGTCTCTGAAGGAGGAGCAGTTCTGCCTCAAGAGCAACCACAAGCAGGTGCCGCTCTGTGAATGTGCATCCATGGCCTGGGGAGGGAGCTGGGCAGGCAAGGAGATCCCCTGTCCTGTGGCTCTCAGACTAGAGCCTGGCTCAGTTGGCATCAAGAAAAGCAAACAAACAAAGAAGGGTTGTTGTGGCTCCAAGCGTCCAGACGGCCTCTTTGCAATGTGGCAAACTTGCCTTGTGGATTAGAAGGTCTCCAGTGGGTGCTTCCATTGGACCCTGAGCAAGACATTGGCATGTGTGTGGGTCCCCCTCCTTCAGCTTGGTAGAGGAACCTGGGGGCTCTCTGCCCTGCGAAAGCCCTTTCTCACTTCGGGTGTTTGTCCCTTCTGTCCCTACAGGAAGCTTATACTCTGAGGTGTCACCTGGAGGATAAGTTCCAGATAGAACTAGATACCAAGTTCTCTGTGGACCTGAGCAGGGTGTTGGAGGACCACTGTGGACCACAGCAGCATACTGTGGTGCCAATATGAGGCTAGGGTTGAGACCAACTGCCAGGAAGTGGAGCAGTGATTCCAAGATCGGGTGGTGATGCAGAGCAGGGAGGGCCCCCGGCTCTGTTCTGGGGCAACAAGCTGATCTGTTGTTTGATCCCCCAGGCTTTAGTCTGAGGGCAACAGCCTGCGGGGCCGTGTCCTGCTCTGAGGAACTGTGGTGTTGCCAGTCGGAGATCCTGGAGCTGAGAGGCATGTGGAATGCTCTGGAGGTGGAGCACCAAGCCCAACATAGTCTGCTACGAGTCCTCCATGACCCTCAGCACATGGCATACCCTCAGCATACCAAGGCCTGGTGGTAGCATCTATTAGAAGTCTCATTCATGAGTTCTTTCAACATTAATTCAGTGATCTGCTCTCTTTCTCCTTGGTGGAGATTTCAGTGTGACCCACAGAAACAGTTCTTAGGAAGTCAACTTCCCATTTCCTCTAGAACAAAGTGTGAAGTTCAGGCACTCACTCAATGAGATGTTATGAGCTGCCACTTTTTTGCCAGATATTACAGATATGGGTTTCCTAAGTTAGATTTTTTTTATGCTTTTTTTTAAGGTGGACACAATGTCTTTATTTTATTTTTATGTGGTGCTGAGATTCGAACCCAGTGCCTCACACATGCTAGGCGAACGCGCTACCACTTGAGCCACATCCCCAGCCCAGATTTTTTTTTTTTTTTTGAAAAGTTACAGATGTATGGACAGTGCTTTCTGGAGACCTCTTTCAATGTCCCCATGCCTGGTGAGTTTGGCTATGATTTTCACTGCTAAATTTTGATGCTCTTGGGTCTCTTACTTCATCATTTCTTGTTACAGAAGGACAGTGTGCAGAACTGTGTGATGCCAACTCTCTGCAGCCTTGAGCTGGCCCAGAAGAAGAGCCTCATCCTGTGGGGGAGCTGTTTGCAGAGAACACGGCTGATCTGGAGTGGCAGAACCAGGAGTACCAGGGACTGCTGGATGTCAATACCTGGATGCAGGGTGAGATCCACATGTACCAGAACCTTCCCGAGAGTGGGGACTGTACATATGTGATCTAGGCAACTCGTGGCTGAGCCACAGACTTGGCTATCAGGCGATTCCTCAGAGATAACTGAAGTGCTTGCAGATCTTGGCATGGGGAATAAGCTTCCCTGTGCATCCTCACATGGTGACTCATTCACCTCTCCTGTGTTGACAGAATGTTACATAAATGATAGCCAGGTCCCTGAGCCGGGGCTCCTGGATGTGGAAAGATACAGGTGAGAAGAAAAGTAGAACTGTTGGGATTCAATCCTTTGGTCTCTGGGCCTGGTTGGTGAGAGACCTGCCCTTTGTCCTTTTGCCCTGTCCATCTCTGAAGCATCTTTTGATTTCCTTTGTTTAACTCTTCCTTTTATCTCTTCCATGTGGACTCCACTATCACCCCTGCTCTATATCTGTCTCCTGTGCCCTTTGTCCAAGTTGTGTCTTACCACGCATGGGCCTCCCCAGGTCTGGGGAACCAGCTCTGGGAGCTGATTCTGAAGGTCTGAATTCCAGTGAAGGAGGAGTTCTCTCACCCTCATTTCTTAGTCTTTCTTCCAGAAAGACCAGACCTACTGGAGACATTTTTGCTAAATCAAAGAATAGCAGATACTTCCAAGTAGCAACTTCCTGCTTTATCCTTATAGCCTTAAACTTCATACACATATATAAAAGCTATTGCTTTTCCCAGTGTCTCTTCTGGGACTTTGGTTCTACTCTAGTGTTTCAGGTCTCCTAAAATGTAACTGGGTCCCTGTATTAAGTGCCCAACAAGCCACCTTCCTGTACTAAGTGCTATCCTGGTGCTGGCCGCATGTGTGGTGAGATACAGAATCCTGGTCCTCAAGTTCTTGGGTCCTCCTTGCTGGCCCTGACACGTCACTGCCAGGAACTCTCTGGGTGCAGGGGTCTTAGCCTCTGGCCCTTCCCTGACATTGGATGTGTACTTACTTTGCCCATGAATCTCTACAGACCGGTGAAAGGAGGTGCTGCTGATTGCCAAGCTTGCATTCTTTCGGAACAGCTCAGAACGAACATGTCCCTACCATGCTTTTGGCATCTTAGGCCTCTTGGTATTTTGTCCAAGAGCAAAATCACACCACTTAAAGTTCCAATCTAGTCAAAGGGAGGTCATGTTGAGAACTGCCGTGGCCAACTTGCCAAGTTTTCTCTCACTCCGGTTGGCTCTTTTCACAGAAGCATGGAATTCCTGCCCAGTCTCATAGGCATGGAGGCCCAGCTTGGGCCCTGGAGGACAGTTGTCTTGGTCCCAGCTCACTTTCTGGATGTCATTTTCTTACAGAGATGCTAACACCAATGTGTACACTATCGGTGACTGCTGCCTGGCAAGGGACGGTGGTGAAAATCACGGTCACCATGAGAGCACCTTCCTGCCTCTGGGATGTGGCTCTGGAACACGCCAAGGTGGTTCCCAGCAGGATATGACTGAAGAGCAGATGGAGGAACAACTTCTGGGAGCCGGTTCTGCCGTCTACTCTGCGCTAGTCCAGGAGCACTGAGTGTGTCCAGAGGAATGAAACACAGATCTCACTTCACCTATGCACCCAGTGTCAAGGCCAAGGCAAAATGAGTCCTTCTTTGTGGTAGAAGTACATGGTGAAAAGAATGTTCTCTACACTCAGTCAGAACTGGGTTCAAATCCTGCCTTGGTGACACCATTTGAGTAAAGTTGGCCAGGTCACTATACTCTCTTGAGACCTCTATCACTTCTAAAAGTAGAATAATTGCATTTTCTCTCAGTATAGTTGAGGGATAATGCACACAGTATTCCCAGCATATAGAAGGTGCCCATTGGATATTATTATTGGGGCTGTTCTCACTCCAGGTGGTCTACCTGAAACTAAAAAAGCATTCTTTGAGTTGTCAGAGGACAGGAATGTCCAGGGTGCTCCTGTGGGTTTCCTTCTAACAAATAAACCGCAGGAGTCACGTCTTAAGGAGTGGCCAGATCCCACCAAGTGATGGGGCCATGAGGGCTCAGGGTCCCTCCTGGTAACAGTCCCAAGTCTCTTTCTTCCCACAGGCTGATTCTCCCACCTGCACATTATGTTCCTCCCTCTGGCTTCCCAGCACCACCCTATCCTTATGACCTGGATCTGCAAAGCCCTAGGTGTGCCATCTGTTTTTGCTTTGGCCACAACTGCATCCAGGTTGTTTTCAGGTGACATTCATTTTCCTTCTGAGACTTTTGCACCCTTTTGCTTAATGTTGTTTTAACTTTAAAAAATATAAAGGCCAAAGTCCTATCATGACTAAAAGACAGCTCATTTAGAATATAGGTTATGCTTGTTTTCAAGTGACACTCCCTCTAACTAAAATATCTTTCCTGCCACCTGTTTTGGAGATGCCAAACATTACCTCCCCTCTGGGGCACGGACTGTCCTATTGAGAATCACTGTTGCTGCTCAGGTGTGAGCCCTTGGGCCAAACCAACCAGCATGACCTGTCTTCCAGGAGTTGGAGGCCAGGCAACCCAGCTGCTCCCTCCTGGCCCCGGGTCTTCATCTCCAACCCTCCAAACACAGCATCTCCCCTCCCGGCAGATCTTTCCCTGGACCTCCCAGCTCCCTTGAAGCACATGGTTGTTCCAGGATCCCAAAGGGACTTCAGGGCACCTTTAGTTTCTCTCTCTCTTCTAACCCCATGCAAGTAATTGCCTCGCCCCATGGAGTTCTTTTGGACCACCTGTCTTCCCTGCCCTTTTTTCTTGCAGTACTGCTGGTGGCTGGTTTTGGTTTCCATCCCATCCTCTGGGATTCTTGAAGGTGCTTTCTCCTGTTCTGTGCCAAGGTCATCCTGCGCACCCACCAGTACATTAATCCAAGGCACCCCGTTGTGTGCTGGAGAGCCCGCAGAGTGGGGCGTCAGCCTTCCCACCCCAGGGTGCAGAGTGCGTGCTGGAGTGATTTTCCTAAACTTTTCCTTTGATGACCTCCCTGTCTTCCCAAACACCTCTAGGGAATGTTGTTCCCTGCTGTATTTTGGCTCTTCTAATGAGTATGTGGCCCAGAGAAGGAACTCAGTGTCGATTTGCTGAATGAACTGAGTGGATATCACAGGATGGCTAGTATCTAGCTTAGCTTGGTTTTCAGAGCAACCTCCATGCTCTGTCCCCTTCGGGGTCACTTGGAAGAGCCAAAAGAACCGAAGCCCGGGAGTCAGGCAGATCTGGGCTAAGGTTTCAAGGACTGTACTTTCTTTCCAGCTTTGTGAGCTCAGATAGGTTGCTTAGCTGCTCTGAGCTTTGTCTTATTTCACAATGGGACATTTGCAACCACTTTGTGGAAACCTGCAAGTAAGGTTGTTAGCAATCAAAACACACAATTGTGTGTAAACCACATGGTGCAAAAGTTGATGAATAGAAGGTAGATAGATATGGTTGTGTATATCTACTTTGAGTACATAGTTTCATGTGTGTGTGTGCGTGTGCGTGTGTGTGTGTGTGTGAGAGAGAGAGAGAGAGAGAGAGAGAGAGAGAGAGAGAGAGAAAATTAGATGAAACACTGTGTGTTGAGTGCCAAACCTGAAGCCACCACACAATGGATGTCACATATTACTTCACTTGGCCTTTATCTGTCCTCCACAAACAAACATTGCTCCTGATCCTGACTGGCCTGTCCCCACAAGCTTGACAAACACAGTGTGTGGGTTTTCCTTCTTGTCCCTCCTTTCTTCTTCCCTCTTAGATATTCTTATAAAACAAATCTGAGTGATGAAAAGGGAACTAGGAAAACAAGCAGGACTTGCTTATTTCTTGCCATCCCGAGGGCCATGCACGCTGATCTTAAATGCGGCAATTCAACTTTAGGCTGCTCTCGACCTTGTTGGATCTGTGTTGCCACCTGGAGTTCATTTGCACAGGATGACAGCTGCCGTAGAGCTCATCTGTTGTTATGGAGCGGGGGTTCTGTCCTCCAGGTGTGACCCCAAATCCTGAAGCATCAGCGTGATCTGGGAGATTGTTAGAAATGCAGGCTCTTGGGCCTGACCCTTTTGCATCAGGAACTCGGCACAGGGCCTGGTAGACTGCATTTTTGCAAGTCGTCCAGGTGATTTCAGTGCAGGCTACCCTTTGAGAGTTGCCAGGGGAGACACTAATGAAAATGGAAGCAGACTACTACGTCTTTAGCACAGATGAACATAAATTTGAATTTTATAGGGGTTAAAAATGTGGCTTTGGCTTCTTTGAGCCTACCTTTTTGTGTCATTCAAACCCATTTCTTTGGGAGTCCTCTCTAGTCAGCTGTATTCTTGCATTCCTGAGGCTGCACCTCACTTTTCTGCTTTTTAATTTTTGCTTGTACTCATATTTTTTTTCCCTAGAAAAACCTCTCTCCCTGTCTCTGTCTATTTAACTCTTCCCTATCTTCGAGTTAGTGTCTTTGATGCCTCCCCTACATCTCTAAGGACCAGTGTACTCTCCTTCCCCTGAGTTACGTGGCCTAGCTCTCCTGATCTCAGCTTTTTGAAAGACAAGACTCACCCTCATTCATCACTGTGCCCTCTTCCCATCCTTGTGCCTTGAGAAGGGTTTTGCCATAGCAGCTCTTGAAAACAGGACATTTGGAGTAGATCACCAGGACAAGGTAAACCCCACCTTGCAAATATCATCTGCATCTGTACACAGAATAGTTACGGGAAGTGTCCACATGGGCCTCACTGACTGTATCACTTTTGCAGACAGAGGTGACAAGGAGGTAGGTTTGTGTCTGCGTGAAGGACTTTCTAACAGTGCCCTATGTTCTGAGCCCCTTAAGGCAGAGCTGGCTGTTGTTTATCTCTGGATTTTAGTGTCTTGTGCAAAGCCTGGGAAACTGAACCGCAGGGGCTGGGTTGGCTAATGAGGGCATAGACCACCATGGAAAATGACAGAGTGGACAATTAGCAGGAGGGCAGTTATCAGAGGGGATTTAATCCCAACAGGTCCTAGACTTGAGAGGACATTGAGATCTTTTTCAGCTTGGAGATTCTGTTTTAGGGCCACATGTCTCAAGGGCCCTTCTGATAAATTCATTCAGCCTAGGAATGGGGTCAGTGTGGCATCTTTGTTAGTGTAGACTGGAAGCCAGCTAGCTGCCCTTTCCCAGGGTTTATTGAACAGCTGACTATTGGCTGCTTATTTTAGAAATAGAGGCTATAAAGCTTCTGAGGTTCTGAATGCACCTGAAGATTAAGAAAATAAAAAATTAGTTCTATAGTCTTTGAAGAAATGGGCAATTCAGGAAGGTGTACTTCAAAGAAAAGGCAAGAACATTTCAAAAACTAGGTTGTCTTCTGTAAACAAGGCGAGGAGGGCCCCAATCTGGTGACAAGGTCAGTGGGAAGAGAGGGCACCTTAATTAGCTTATAGGTACCAATACACAGCACCAGAATTGTATTTCTTGGGAATCACAAATTATTTTAGTTTTATTAACGAGTTTTTTCCCCTCTAATTCCAAAATTCTTTTCTGTTTTACCATTGGCTGAAGTTGGTATTTTCATTTTTAATTCCGTCAAAAATATTTTTTTTCCTCACTAGATTTCATCTTTGACTCATGAGTTATTGGAAAGTGTTTTAATTTTCAAGCACCACAGTCAATGGGAATTTTATTTCTTTTACATTGCCTAGCTTTGTTTTTTCCTTCTGGGGCCAGATCCCTTTTTCCGACTGTGCTTTACCTGAAGACTATCTATGGGGTGGCCCTGGCCAAATCTTCCCACATCCTGGGCTATAGCACAACTTTCCAGTGCTCACATGGATGTATGTCTTCACTGCGAACACCAACACACTGGACTCTTTCCATTTCCTAAACATGTTTGGTTCTGCTCATTTTGTTTTCTGTGAGAGATATCCTTTCCTCCGATCCCTCAGGGAAGACATCATTAAAAAAATTTCCTACTCCATGAATTTTTTTTTTCTAGTCTCTCAATGTGCTGTCTTTCATATTGAAATCTTCAGTCTCATTTAAAAATATACCCTCTTTTCTTCCCTTTATATGATCAAGATAATTTCCTTTCTTTTCCATCTTATTGAAATCTAACTTCTTGCTCCCCACCAAGCAGCGGTGGCCTTGGTGTCTGTCTCATACTGGGCATTCCATAAATATCTACTGAAAAAAACTAATTATGATTCTCGCCCTTTTCTTCAAGGTTCCTGATCGACTCATATTTTAGACTTTGCCATGATGGGAATATATATTTTTAAAATCTAAATTAAATTTATTTTAAGTGGATACATTAAAACATAAAAAATTACACATATCTGTGGGGTGCTATGTGATATTTTGAGACATGTAGACATTCCGTCATGCTTCAGTCAGGGTAAACTTATCTATCTCCTCAGACATTTCTCCTTTCTTTATGGTGAAACATTCACAGTCCTTTCTTCTAGGTCTTTAAAATACACAGTTCATCATTTGTGATCTATAGTCACCTCCCCGTGCGACAGCAGACCCCAGCTTCTTATTTCTGTCACTTGGTACCCATTGATCAACCTTTCCCCATCCACCCCTGGCCCATGTCCCCCCAGACTCTGGTAACCACTATTCTACTCTCAACTTCTATGAGGGAGACTTTTCAGATTCCACATATGGGGAACATTCTGAGGTAGAAAAAAAGAACACAGCCGTGAGAGAGACTTAGCAAATTCTCGGAGTCTCTGCTTCTTGATAATTTTAGAGACATAAGCTGATGGAAGGGGAAAGAATTCCTAACCACAGAAAACAGGCAGCTGGGAGAAGACCTTGTTTCCTCTGTTTTCTAGCACCCTGCAGTGACAGGAAGCATCATGTTTGGATTAAGATCTCTTTCGTGAGATCATTAACTCTACAGGAGACAGAAATTACTAATAGAGTGATTGTATAATAATGGACATGCATATTAATGGGAAAAAGGCTAATTTTTGCATTAACACCCACTGAAGGTCTATGGGAGACAGAGGGCTTCATCTTCAAGCAAACCCAATCATGGGCAAAGCAGGAGTCCAGGCTTTACCGCCATGACTTCTGACTGCCGCAGCTCCCTCCTCAGTGGGCAGGATTCAGAGGTCAAGGCTGCCTCTCCCATTCAGGCCACTCTGGCACACACTAACTGAATCCATGTGGGGTCCAGTCCTCTGGACTCTCCTAACCTCTGTCTGCCCCTACAGTTGCCACCCTGCTTGTCCCTTGTCAGGGGATCTGTAACACTCAAGGCACCCTTGGAATCTGTGGGACTATTGTGAAGGCAACCTGAATGGTCAAGGGTGAAGCCATGCTGTCCCTGAACGACTGCCTGGCCAGCTCCCTGAGAAGGCACACAGGGGAGGATGTGGAGCTGGAGAGCAAGATCCAAGAGTCAAGCAAATGCTGGACTACTCCTGCCTCCAGACCGGAAGGAGCTCCAGTCGAAGGGGAGGTTTGCTGTGTAGCAGATTCGGCATCAGCAAGCTACTGGACTGACTGACCACCTGGGCCAAATCCAGCCTCCCACCTGATTTTGTAAGTAGAGTTTTATTGGTACACACCCATGGTCATTCATGCATATACCATTCATAGCTGCTTTTGTGCTATGACAGTAGAGTTGGGCCACTGTGACAGAGACTGTCAAAGGGTCTCGGTCAAAGCCTAATATATTTATCCAATGATTTTTTACAGAAAAATCTTTGTGTCCCTTGCACTTGATGTTCAGGGTATTCAGGGCCTGGGTCAGCAGTAGAAGTAGCTGCCGCTGGAAAGTGTTTGGATTGTGGGAAGAGCCTCTCTTGAGAGCACCTCTTGAGTGAAGGCGAATGGTAATGTGCAAAGGATGGGATGCAGGGTTTGTCTGCCCGGTGCCCAAACACTTGCCTTGGTTTCAGGGTGTGCAATTCCTAAGCCACAGTTAACAAGACAGTGCTAATTTATGAAAGCAACCTGCCTTCAGGAATACTTTCTAATGTCCTTCTGAGCTGGTATCTTATTCATTCAGGAGCACAGGCCTCTCATGCACACCTGCTGTTCCCTTTGATTAGCAAGTCAGTGCTTTCTGAGAGCCAACATCTTAGTTTTGGAGACAGGAAGACAAAGAATGCTAAAATAGGGGCCATAGAAACCTGGCTAGATTCAGAGAAGAACTTTAGGAAGGTTGGGCAATGGAAGAAAGAAACTTGTTTAGAAATGGGTCCATCTAAGAACATGTATGAAGACACGAATGATGTGAATATAGTTTGTATATGAGATATGAAAAATTGTGCTCTATATGTGTAATATGAATTGCAATGCATTCTGCTATTATATATTACAAATTAGCATAAAAAATTTTAAAAAATGGATTCACTTTATCTAAAACTTCCAAAGCCAGTGCATTATTCTGGGCTTAGATTCCAGGTGTTCTTGTTTATATCAGGTTAAGCATCTAGCAAAATAAAATCAAGTCTTGGTTGTGCTTAGTTTGCTGCTACCTTCCATCTCCTGGTTCCCTTGACTCTATTTCTTCATCTTTTGTCAAGAACCCTCCTGCATATTCTCCCTCCTGAACCACAAATGTTTCTCTCTTACATGGCTATGAGTTTGTGTGGTCCAAGGGGATGTTGGAGTTTGAACCTTGGCCATAGATGGCTCAAGGAACAGGGAATTACTCACTGAGTCTACTTTCTTTCCCCAGATCCTGTGTCCCAAATCGTAGAACAAAGGCTGGTCATGCCCACAGATGATACCAAGTTGGCTGCAGATGACTCCAGGACTGAGTGAGTTGGGGTAGGCCAGGGATGGTGAGGAGCCAGGTGCCTACCTTGGCTTTTTCTCTCTTGGGGTGCAGTTGGCATCAGGATGAAATCAACCCAGACCCAACAACAGCAGGAGAGAACAAAGGGCATTAAGCACCCCCCGGCCCAAGCCACCCTCTTATTGTCTGATTTTGGAGTCTATGGTGTGCTTTAGAATGCACCATCTTCTCCATTCTGTTCTAAGAATGTGAAGCAGGGAGGGCGGGGATGGCATCTCTTTTCATCAGGGGACTTTGAAGAAGAGGGTCTCTGGTGGCCACATAGTATTGCAATTGCCTGGTTCCTTTGCTGCCTCCCTTTTGGGCTGTGAGCTGGAGGGTAGGTGCTGGCTGTGTGTCCATCATGCCATCCTCAGTACTGGCCACTCTGCCTGGTTCAACTTAGGTGTTCAGTGTTGAGTGAGGAACATTCCGTTGCTCTCTGTGCTATGAGCACACTCCATGGGCAAAGCCAACTCACAATTACATTGCAAAAGGAAGGCTGGAGGGATCATGGCTGTGTACCGCATTCTGGTGCCTCTTTCTACTCTCTGACTCTAACCCCTGCAGCTGCCTTTTTACAGTATGAGATGGAGCAGTCGCTGTGCCAGCCAGTGGAGGCTGCCATCTGGGGCTGTGCAAGGAGTTAGACAACCTCACCCTTGGCCGGTGTGACCTGGAGGAGCAACTGGAGTCCCTGGAGGAAGAGCTGCTTTGCCTCAAGAGGAACCAGGGGCAGGTGTGAGACTGTTGTGTGATGTGTTGAGAAATCCACAGGAGTTGGGGGCAGCAATGAGGGTTCCCTTTGCTTGGGATATGAGCTCAGTGGGCCTGGCCTCCTGGGTAAGCCATGGAAGCTATGAAGGTGCATTCTGGAGGCTGCTGGACTGGGGTGGTTAGTGCCCCCTCCTCAGAGAGCACAGAGCAATTGCTGGGGTGGACGGGGAGTGGGAGCTGAGGCTTTGGGCAGAGGGCAGTGGGGCCCCTGAGTGGGTCAACCTCCTGCATCCACAGGTGAGGTGTCAGTTGGAGGACAAGCTCCAGGTTGAATGGCACACTGAGCCCACTGTGGACCTGACAAGGTACCACCTGCTGGGCAGATGTGGTGCCAGTAGGAAGCCATGGTGGAGACCAGCTGCAAGGAGGCGAAGCTGTGGTTCTAAGCCTTGGTGAGGACCACGCTGCAGAGCAGGGCGGGACCCTGGCTTCTACTCTGGGCCACTGAGCCGACTGGTTGTTTGACCCACTGTGCTTCAGTCTGAAGGTAGAGCCTGCGGTCCTGCAGTTGTTGGTCTTGGAGCTGAGACGCATGCTGAGCACCCTGGGGTGGAGTTTGGGGCCCAGCACATTCTGGTGAGTTCCTTGTGGTGTGGAAAGACTTGGCTCGGCTCCCACTTCCCTTGAGCAGTTCCCTGGACTCAGTACAAGCCTCACTGAAATCCCAAGCAGGGACACAGCTTGTACCTTGACTTCATCCTCTTTGGGAGAACTTTCTAATTGATGTAGATAGTAGATGAGTAAATATTAAGTCAGACGAGGGAGGCTCTGCCAACTTGCCTTAAAGTTCTATGATGAAGACCAACGGCATTGTGTTAGTTCTCACAGCCAAAGACAACTGAAGGGCTTGGATTATTCTCTGGTCCTGTCAATGTCTTGGGGGGATATGCTCTTATTGCAGAAATTGAAGGCAGGATTCATGGCTTTAAACCTGCTTCCCTTCCTTTTTTTTTTTTTGGTATCACAGAAGGACTATGTGTCAAATTCCTGTGTGAAGCTGAGGCCCCTGTGGCCCTGAGCTGGCCCCTGAGCAAAGCCTCTCCAGCATTATGAAGGAGCAGCGGCTGAGCCCTGGGCTGGCCTGGAGTGCAGAACTAGGAGTACCAGGTGCTGCTGGACGTCAGGCCCAGGTTCAGGGCAAGATCAACAAGTATTGGTACCTTCTGGAGATGGGGACTATAAGTACACTCCCTGATGCCTGTGTCAACACCAGATGTGGTAACAGAGTCCTCTTCTTGGGAATCACCTAAAGGCATCCCTGGAAGCCAGCTGGGGTGGCACTGTTGATCCCATCTTTGGGAACCGACGTGCTCCCAGCAGCCTGGCCCTTCAGGAAGGTGTGCCAGAGCTGTCAAGCTGACCGCGTCAGGCTCCCACTGCTGGTCACTCCCACAGAGGGCAGAGCTCAGGGCACTTAGGTTTAGATACATTCTCTCTGGAAGAAATACTAAAGTAACAGGGATTTTAAACTGTTTCTAAGGGCTGTGCACCTGTTTTTCTGTTTTAATTCTTCAATGGCCCCGCGGGAAGGGTAATGGATAACTCACTCTGTAAACAACAAGGAGTACAATTAGGAGCTTATTTAAGTTAAGAGAGTGGCTGACATCTGGCCTGCTTCTTGCCTTCTCTCTGCCTGAGAGGCAACCCTGGCCCTGCTCTCAGATTCTCTGAGCTCTGGCTTCTGGTCCCCTGGGGACTCCAGGCAAGCCAATGCCCCTTCCAGGTTTTGAGCCATCTCTCAGGTCTAAAATTCTCTTTTGCTCTCAAATTCTAAAGTGTCTACCTACCTTTGTCTTTTGTTCACGTCTCATGCCAATGTTTCAAATACATATGTTTTTCCTCTCCATAGACTTCCCTGCAACCAGTGGGTGACTCCAGCCTCCAGCCTCCAGCCCGCGGTCCAGCCCCTGCCTGCCCACCTCTGCTCTTCCACTTCTCCCACTTTCCGTGCCTCCTCAGCCGGCCAGGCTGGAAATGGGAGCCACCTCAGCTTCTCTGGCTCTGCTGAACAGTCCTGCTAAAGACGCCTCCCTTCCCCCACCAGCTGGGCAGGAGGCTGAAGGGAGGCCAGAGCCTGTGGACAGGCTTTTGAGCCTAGCGGCTCAGGTGCTGTACCTAGATCTGGGCTCCTCTCTCTAGGGTATCTAGAGTGCTCCATTTTCCTCTCTTTTATTGCCTCCTGACTGCTCAGAGATGTGGCAGACAATCTCATTTTAATTTTGCAAATAAACGTCACTTCTGCAGCATAATGAGTTGGACTCTATTGGTCTCAGTCTTTTTTTTTTTTAATCCCATGCTGATGGTCTTCCTGGGCCTCTGCAGCCCCTGCTCCTATAGAAGTGGGGATGAAGCTCGCTCACGAGGGTGGTTCTGGGAGATGCTAACACCAGAGACTGGGAGTTAAAAATAGGACTGCAGCAAAAGGGCCTTGATGAGAGGTCCTCAGCCCCTGAGGACCTGGCTAAGCCTATTTGGAGTCAGAGTCATAGAAACAGCTTTCAAATTATAGATGTTAAGTAAAGTACCCTTTTTTACATGGATGGAAGCCACTTTGTCCTCGTGCAAAAAAAAAAAAAAAAGCTTAGGACAGAGGGCTTCCCTGGGCCCCAGGACGCCCTACTTGCAGTGACAAGGCCCTGTGTGGAGTCTCTAGACAATGTGACACAACCCTCTACAGAGGGAGTGGCTTTTGTTTTTCTCAGCTGGTGGCTCAGTCAGGACTTCAACCCTAGACTCTTTGAAGTAGGTCCAAAGCCCATTCCTTAGAAGCTTTGAAGCGGAAAAAGGACAGAGGAGAATACTTAGGGCGCCAGTTCCAAAAGTGTGGATCTCCAGCTAGCAGCACATGATGCCAGGAGCCGTTGGTTCATCCTTGAGCCCCATCCAGGCTTCCTGAGTTGGCCGTCTGTTCTATCAAGTCTTCCAGATGGTCCTGATGTACCAATGGGTGAGGGGGTATATCTGGGGAGTAAGTTCCTGTGTGGCCAGAAAGGACTGGTCTTGCTCTTGTGAGGTGTCCCATGGGTCAGGAGTCCCTCCTGTGTCAAGACTGTGCCTCTCTTCTGCACATTTGGAAACTTTGAGAACATTCAGTGATAATAATTGCTGAGCTTGCCAGGCTATCCGTAGAGAAAGGCTCAGATAGGCTGATCCACCAAGCTCCTCACCAAAGTCCACTGGGGAGTCTTTCTGGCAACCACCTGGCTTGGAATTTGCAGGCAATAGATACACACCAGAAACTCTATTTAGGCAGTTATGGCTGAGACCCAGCACATCTCCAGAATTCAAAATCACAGCTGACCAAAGATGAGAAGCAGCCAGTTCCCTATCATGGGAGACGTTCAAGTAGAGGCTTTGTAACTAGCTGGTGGGGATGTCGAGGAGGCCACTCAGGCATTGGATGGGGTGGGATGTGATGGGAGCCGAGGCCTTCCAGCCGCCACGGTCTGTGACTCCCCACATTCTAGGCCTTATTATTTATCAGTGAAACCTCGAGTGTTCAAGTGGAGCCACCAAACCCACTGTAGGAGCGGGTTCGTGTCTTCCCTCTGCTCTGGGAACTCTCTGAATCACAGTGGCTTGCTGAGAAATCCACATGTGTAGTGGATGACTGCTTAGCTCAGCCCATCCCGGTGCTGAGCTCTGGTGCAAGAGTGATCACAGTCTCAAGCCCCGGGGGGTGGAGGAAGCTTAAGTGAGAATCTAGTCACTCTGCCTCCAATGTCTCTCATCCCCAGAACCCCACCTGTGGGCCACTGTCCATAGAGCCAGGACTGATTTGCTTGGGAGGCATCAGGACCTCTGTCCTAGGAATCTTGGGTAGGGTCAGAGGCTGTCGCACCCACTCCTCCTCTCAGCTGTGACTCTGCTCTTTGTCCTGAGTGGTGGAGTGTTTGGGTCCAGGTGACACACCCCTGAGGCCCTTACCTAAGAGTGGGTCTCAATAAGAACGAGCAATCAATCATGTTTAGTCTTAATTTAGCACCTTGCCCAACCACCATCCCCTCCTCCTCCTTTGTACTTAAATAGTTCCTTTTATCCAACAAGTTCAAAGCTGTCCAACAAAATAAACCTACTTATTTTTGCACCGTGACAGAGTAGGCAAGCATCGTTCTTCCCATTTAAGGGAGAGAGGGAGAAGGTGAGTCATGCAGTGGTTGAGGGAGTCTTCTGGTGGTATGAAGTGAGTCAGTGAGGCCCCAGGGTGGTTGACCTGGGCTGCTTCAGTTCATGCCTAATGCTCTAGCTGACACTTATAATGGGAAGATTAGGTGAGATGAGATTTTGTGTGTGTGTGTGTGTGTGTGTGTGTGTGTGTGAAGTGGTTTGGGCTCTTGGGAAAAAATGCAGGGCAAAGGGGATTATTATGCTTGGGGCGTGTGTCTGTGAAGAGCTTCCCTGGAGATCACACTGCCTGCCCTTTATTACCATCACCAACCAACACTAGGACCATTAGCATCATCCTTGTTGTCATCATCATCCTCACCATCACCAAAGCATGCATCTTTTGAGCTCTTACCATGAACCATCTACTGATCTAAATTATAAATGGGTCTAAAAACTCATAGCAATCCCATGAAGTCAGTGCCATTCTTTCCCCAGTTTTCAGATGAGGGGTCAAGTCTCAGAGAGGTTAAGTAACACACTAAGGTCACATAGCTACTAGGTGGTGGAGACTTCATTCAGATCCAGGAAGCCTGCCCTTGGCTATGGTGCTTTACAGATGCCAAGTCTCAGATTCTGTCAGCAGGGTGACAGAGCCATAATTATGCCATTGTTTTGGCTCATTTCCTTGAAGGAAATAAGAATGCTTCTGTTACAGGAACTATTTCTGAGAACTTGTACTATGAAGGGTGACCCAAGGAGGGGAAGTTCTGTAGTATCTCTAACTTGAAACTTGAGATCCCTGACAAATTTAATGGCCTAGAATCAGCAAAGAAGCTTAACCTACTCTCTACCCTTCCCCAAACCACTTCACTTATGAGGAAGAGAAGAGAAATAGTCTGAATCCCTTACAGATAGATGTTCATTGTTTCCACATTTACAAAGCACGTGTGTTATCCAATAAGCGCCGGAAAATCTTACCAGAGGCAGTCCAGACATCACAATACCCACTGTGCAGTGGGAGAAGTTCAGGCTTAGGGAGGTGAAATGACCTCTCCAAGGCCTCACAGCCAGTGAAGGGACAGCATCAGGTATGTCTCATCCTGGTCCATTGCTCATTCCCTGTACCCAGCTGTTAAGGTCTTTGGCAAAGGGACATCTGGATCAAATGCCACATCCATCCACTCTCACACACTGGGATAGACTGCACAGGGCGAGGCATTCCAGGGTCTGGGATCTCCCTGAGGATAATCTCCCAGGGCTTCTCTCATCCTCCAATGCCCTCTCCACCCAAACTCCACATTGCAGGCTCAGCTTCTGGCCTTTGGCCACTTCTGGCCTTCCCTCAGCTGAGACTTCCCCTTTATGCTGGTTATTGCACCCAGATCACCCCTGCCTCCCTTTCCCTCCCTTCCTCCTGGATCTTGGACACCTCTGCAGCCTCCTGCCAGTCACACCAGCAGATCCGGGTGCTGCTTCCGTTTGCCTCCACCTGTCTTATTCCCTTTTCCACTTCCTGTTTCGCATGTGCTTGACTTAGATGGTCACTGCTTTCTCTGCCCCGCACCACCCCCCTGGAATGGTTTCTCACTTGTCCCTGCCAAAAGCTTCGGTCCCTTCTTAAAAGATTACCTATGGGACAGCCACAGGGCTGATGTGAGGCCATCACCCCTGCCCAGCCTGTGGTCTCCAAGGCAACAAGAACCAAACATCAAAATAACCAATTCCTAGGACTGAGTGAAGACAAGATTCTTCAAGGGATTAGGATTCTAATGAAAGCAGTTCTTTGAGCCCTACCTATGAATCACCTAGTCAGTGAAGCACAAATAAATCTCTTTTGAGAAACTGGTAAATAATGTGAAGTGGCTTCCTCTCTTCACCCTATGGAAGATAATCATGGACAGGATTGAAGTGGCCTGACTGGAGCTTGGGGCAGGAGCAGGGGTGAGAAGTAGGGTGCAGAGAATAGAGGAAAGAAACTTTAGGGGGTAAAGGGCCCTATTATGTATATCCACCTGCTCAACAGGTCAGAGCTCCTGGGAGGCGTACCCCACTCATACCATTTCCTGTCCCTGGGATTGTATCAAACACAATGCTGCCCTTAATATCATATGTGCCATTTTCTAATTATGTTAGATAAAACATATTTCCAAATGTCCATTTCACATCTTTCAAATAACTCATCCTCTTACCTTCTTCCCATTTCTCATTTATTTTTGGAACTCACATTCGCCCGAATTGTTCATAAACAGATAATCCTTTACCAGAAATAGGATTCTTCTGTTTTGGTTTAGTTCTGTGTCCAGCATACAGAAGATATCTAATAAATGTATTTTGAATTAAACTGAGCTAGATAAAGAAATGTGGGTTTGACTATCCATTGACAGCTCAGTTTTTCTTGGGATGAGTAAAATTTGCAAATATTCCAATTTGGAAATCAAGAAAGTACATAAAGTCCACTCTTAAGCTGTGTGAATTTTTGGAGACCTTACAACCCAGGCGAGTCCCATTTCCCCTACTAATTCAAGAAGCAAATTCACTCAAGCCTTTCTATATTTTGCAAATTCTGCAAGAAAGATGTGAGATTGACAAGAGACAGACAGCAGCCTTGTGTTTACTCACCAGCTGGTCTGTCTGCGGCTTCCATCCAGAATTCTTGTGCCATTTCACCTTCTGCAGGGCAGCCAACAGGGAAAGGAAGCATCTCCAAGTCAGAGGGGCAGGCAACTGGGGTCACCTGTTTCTCCCTGCAGCTTTGGTGTGGCTGCCGGTTGGCCATGACCCAGAGCCAGTGTGGGTCTGACTATTTCAGTCCTTTCTTCTTTCTCCTCTCCATACTCCTGGCTCATTCAGGAATACATGGTGTTGCTCCTTTTTGACCTTGCATTGCCTGGGCACAGACAGTGTGGACACGTTGTCTGCCGCAAACAAATCTGTCTGGATCATGGGGATGATGCTCTGCTCTGGACACCTCAGAACAATGGTGCTTCTTTCAGAGACCTCGGAAGCTGGAGATCATCCATGATTCCTCTCCATTTCTATTCCACAGGACGTTCAGCAGGGTGGGCTGCGCCTCTCTCCACCAACTCGGCTTGCTTTGGCTACTTCTCAGCTTTGCCTTCTCCAGGTTAGCCCATCTGAAGATGGGCTTTCTGTGATAGTCCGACTCCTGAGGTTTCCTTCTTGCTTCTTTTCCTTGTGTTCTTATCCCTTTTATTAAACACACTGCTCCTTGTCTCCACATCTCTCCATTTCTCCAATCTCTCTGCATCGTCGGGAATTCTGCATTTGCTTTTTCTGCTAACCTGGTTCTTGAATCTTCTCATCCTTAGAACCTAAACATGCTCCTCTGTTATTCTCTCCTTCAAGACTCCGTGAAGCAACCCTGGCCGATCCGTGGATAAGACCAAAGAGGTTGCAGGACATTGCTGGCATTTAGTCTCCGCTCAGGGTAAAGCCTCCCTGGGTGGGAAGAAGAGTGTTGAGGAAATAGCGCCTATCAGGAGGCCAGCACTTTGGAGTAGGTTGGCAAGAGTTGGAAAGCAGGAGGCCTATGCTGGTCCCCACAGGGAGTGCTCATCTTTGGAAGCAGTCATCTTTCCCTACATCCCAATCCCAGATGAAAGGAGACAGAAGCTCCCTGCTGACTGCTTCTGCCTAGCTCAAAGTGTCTGTGTGTCTGTGTGATACCTGACTCCAGACCCGCCTATTTCTCCCCCTTTAATTGTCTTGGAAGAAAACAAAGAAAATTTGATTTTATTACAAGTCTAGGGCTTCTTTGTGATGCCGTGGGGCTTTTCATCTGGATGGCATTATAATAAGTGGTGATAATGGTCTTGGGGAGTGTAGACGAAGGACCTTTTATCTGAGACTCAAGCTGAGCCATGAAAACTCAATGGGGAGAAAGACTCCAATAAGTCATCGTAAATGGCAGTTCTGGCTGGCCGCCAAAGCCACAGAGGAGGCTGGGATGCTGCTACCTGCAGGTGGTACCTGGAAGTGCCTGTACTTATGCAACTTGTATCTATTCCCAACTCTGACTACCTTTTCCTTGCATCTTCTGGTGGCGCCCTTCACCTCCTAAATCAATCCAAGTGACTTCAACTTGCTTTCCCAGATCCCCTACTTGTGGGGTGTCTCAGAGACGTCTCTCCTGTGTCCGGGCCTTGGATTCAGTGACATAACCACAGTCCTCCTACGGTGCTTTAACACCTTTGAATAGGTTGTGTGTAAAGCAGCAGGGCTGGAGGAAGGATGCCCAGGACAGAATTGGGCACACGTTCCTGGTATAGCCATTTCACTTAGAGAGTTGGGCAAAAGATGACAAAGTTTAACTGCAAATTTAAGTGATTTTTAATGTTCAAGCCAATGTGGACGTATTATGGAACTAGTGAAATTTTAAGATGAACTGATTTTATGCCTATGGAGGGCCCTTAGGGCTATCTCCTGACATTTCTAATATCCCCACTCGCTCTGTTCTGACACAGTGGATACCCGGTGACAGCGTTTGATGAACACTACCTTATTGCTTTCCCATCAGCCTCCAGATACATTTCCTAGTGAGTTCAAGTGCATTTGCATGGATCTTTCAACTCGTATTTTTCATCCTTCTTTCAAAATGATCTCTTTCTCCAGAAACTTCCCTGTTCTCAAACCAATTATCAAAGCCTCAACTTATAAAATTATTTCCTCTACAATTCTCTTATGTGACAACAGGGGACATTATGTGGCACTACAAAACACAAAGCCGTTGGACCTTTTTAACCATGGTCCAAATCAATCCTAATCATTCGCCTCAAACATCCATCCCTGACTGTATGCTGCCTCATTTAAAGATCCTTCTCTCAGAGTAGACAGGGAGAGAGTCTACTGCTGACAGTTAATGCCACTTCTTCCTCAAACCAATCTGTCTCTCTCTGGAAATGCTGGGTGGGCCAGGACATGAGGTTGATTATGGACCTGCAGGATCACGTGACACAAAAGAACGACATTGTATGCACCAACACCCAATTAATGAGGGCTGGACATGTGACCTCTTTGAAGATCTCCCACAGAACTCTGATTTCATGGGTGTACTGCCTGAAGAAGAGTCCTGACTTAGCAAGAAGCCCAAGTAAAGAATTTTATGGGACAAGGGACTCTTCTGAGGAAGGCAAATAACAGACTGAAGGAAAGGGCGTCTAAAACCAATGAAGAAGTACAAAGAAAAAAGACATTACATACTGTGTCCACACCCTCCGTGGAGGGGGTATAAAGGCCCATCCGGGGAAAGGAGACCCACAGCGCTGTGGCTCGCCTTGCATTCTGTCTTCAGCCGGGCACCTCGCACCCTCCCAGCACCATGCCTTACAACTGCTGCCTGTCCAACGTGAGCTGCCGCAGCAGCTGCTCCTCCCGGCCCTGCGTGCCCCACAGCTGCCATGGCTGCACCCTGCCCGGGGCCTGCAACATCCCCGCCAACGTGGGCAACTGCAACTGGTTCTGTGAGGGCTCCTTCAACGGCAGCGAGAAGGAGACCATGCAGTTCCTGAACGACCGGCTGGCCAGCTACCTGGAGAAGGTGCGCCAGCTGGAGAGGGAGAACGCGGAGCTGGAGGCCCGCATCCAGGAGCGGAACCAGCAGCAGGACCCTTTGGTGTGCCCCAGCTACCAGTCCTACTTCCGGACCATTGAGGAGCTCCAGCAGAAGGTGAGGGGGCTGGCTGTCATCTGTAAGCAAGGAAGGATGACTGTGATCCTCCATCTCGGGTAGAGAAGTGTTTCTTGCTTCTTGGCTGCCATGATTCTTACCTTCAAAATGTCTCTTTAAGCCATTCTAAAGAAGTTGGTGGTTGGGTCCTGACTTCCCATCCTCACTAAGCGATCTCTCCTCCCCAGATCCTGTGCACCAAGTCTGAGAACTCCAAGCTGGTGGTGGAGATCGACAACGCCAAGCTGGCTGCCGATGACTTCAGGACCAAGTGAGTTCACACTTGTTTCCTTTACTTCTGTTTAACCTCTCTTTAAATGGGATTTCCATAGCTTTACTGAACAACTGGTCAACCCCGTTAGTTGTGCAGAGGATGGGAGGGAATCACGTAAAGGAATCACAGAAATAGAGGCCAATGGTGGGTCTCCATGGAGCCTCCAGAACTCTCTGTTTCCTGGGTCTACTCATTTCAGAAAGAGGGAAGACCAAGCCAATGAGATTACCAAGGATCGTTCTTTTGAGTCTTGAAGATCTGCCAGTTGCTGATCTGCCCCTATCCTCCTGCAGGTTTGAGACGGAGCTGTCCCTGCGGCAGCTGGTGGAGTCCGACATCAACGGCCTGCGCAGGATCCTGGACGAGCTGACCCTGTGCAAGTCTGACCTGGAGGCCCAGGTGGAGTCCCTGAAGGAGGAGCTGCTCTGCCTCAAGAGGAACCACGAAGAGGTGAGGCCAGAAATGTGAGATCAAGAAACCTGACTCAGTCTCAAGAGGGTGGCTTTAGGAATTTGGTGCAGAACCAATATAAGGCTCAGGATGTCTGTATGAATTTTGTTTGAAAAAAAAAAAAGCCTTATGAGGAAAGAAGAATTGGAGAGATAAAACCTGTGCATGTCCCCAAAAAGGATACACCTTTCACTCCAACCCCCTGCACCATTTCTTTCTAGAGCATTTCCATTTGCTGGTAATTGGTCACCAAGTTGTGGAACGAGTCCTGGTATTACTGTTATTAGTGCAAAGTCATTTTTATTTCTCCCTCAAAGGCCAAACAATCAAACAAACAAAATATGACTGAGATTGTGGGTCTCCACATTTCCTAAGTCATGGTGAAGAAGGAGTGGGGACACTTTCTGTCTCTTTAGAGGGGCCATTTATTGGATATGCAATCTGAGATGGTACACCAAAGTTTTGTATTCTGGCGTCCTCACAGCCAATCTGGGAAAGTGTGCATCCTTCAGTGATATCCAAGTAAATCATTGGGAATTCTTTTTGGAGTCAAGTCCCATAGCATGGCCACAGTGAGGAGGTGCTGGGCCACATGCAGACCATCTTGCCTAGAGCTGTCACAGACTGCTTTGCTCAGTTTTCTTTCTGAAAAAATAGACTAACAGGGCATCAACAAGCAATGCCATCTCTGAGAGTCCAATCATTGAGGACAGTAACTCTTACATTTTTTGCATCCACAGGAAGTCAACACCCTGCGCTGCCAGCTTGGAGACCGCCTCAACGTGGAGGTGGACGCTGCCCCCACAGTGGACCTGAACCAAGTGCTCAATGAGACCAGGTGTCAGTATGAGGCCCTGGTGGAGACCAACCGCAGGGAAGTGGAGGAGTGGTTCACCACCCAGGTGGGCATCCGAGCACCTGACCACTCAGGACCCAAGGCCCCAGGGCCCTTAGGGCAGGGTCTGATCCTGTCTCCTCCCCTTGGGTGTTTCAGACTGAGGAGCTAAACAAGCAGGTGGTGTCCAGCTCAGAGCAGCTTCAGTCCTACCAGGCGGAGATCATCGAGCTGAGACGCACGGTCAACGCCCTGGAGATCGAGCTGCAGGCCCAGCACAACCTGGTGTGTATTGTTCAGACCAGCTGGTGAGCAGTGTGAAGTCGGGCAGGCAGACTCACCTGTGGTCCACACTCTCCTTAACCCTTGAAGCTGGTGACTCTGCAAGCCCATGGAGAAGCTCCTTAAAGGGGAGCAGCTCTCTGACACCCCTTTATCTTCCCCACCACAGAGGAATTCTCTAGAAAACACACTGACAGAGAGCGAGGCCCGGTATAGTTCCCAGCTGTCCCAGGTGCAGGGCATGATCACCAACGTGGAGTCCCAGCTGGCCGAGATCCGGGCTGACCTGGAGCGTCAGAACCAGGAGTACCAGGTGCTGCTGGACGTCCGGGCCCGGCTGGAGTGCGAGATCAACACGTACCGGGGCCTCCTGGAGAGCGAGGACTGCAAGTGAGTAACAGCTGGAGGTGTTTGATGAAGCCCCACTCATGAGTACACTACTCCGTGGCACTCTCCAAAGATTACCTACCTTGGGAAGGAAACCATGCCTTCATTCCAGGCATGCTCAGACAGAACCCAGAAAACACGTTATGGCCATCATTAACAACATCAAATAGTTTGGAAGCAAGAATTATTTGATGTACATATGGAAATTATACAACCAATTCTTTGTATTCTACTATGATAGTATATTTGATCGCCTGATATGTGATCAATGATGTCTTACTGTCTACAATACTGTATTGCATAGAGGGGACCTCTCAATACACTATCCCATCTGGCCTTATAATTTAACCCCTGGCCAATATTCTCCCCATTCTATATGTGACTTGCCCAAGGTCACCAGCTGGGAATGGACCAACGTGGGGTAGAAGTCAGAGTTTCAGGGTTTCTATTCAGTGCTTTTGGCGCTCTGTGATAGGGGGAGCGTTAGCAATTTGATAATGTGCCGCAGTGCGAGGTAGGCCTTCTCTGTTCTAGGCCAGGCAGGGTCCTGATAGGTGTTCCACTCTTGGGGTCTCTCTGGTATGTGATTTTTACATCCCCCTCAATTTACCTTGTCATTCTTTGTCTCTAGGCTTCCCTGCAACCCCTGCGCCACAACCAACGCGTGCGGCAAGCCCATCGGGCCGTGCGTTGCCAATCCCTGTACTCCCTGCGCGCCCCCTTCCCCTTGCACACCTTGTGTCCCGCGCTCCCGCTGTGGACCCTGCAACTCCTTCGTGCGCTAGAATCCCGCAAAGCCAAAGGGGCAAGGACACGGGCCTGGGGCTCCAGAGCATTGACCTGGCTCTGGTTCCTTCCAGAGAAAGGGCCTGAAAACACAGTGGAAAGACTGGCGCTGCCCCAGGGAGGCACAAGAAACTCACCCAAAGCCTCCAGCCACTCCAGCCTACTCCAGACCCGCCATCAGGGTCTGTTTCTTCCTTTGCTTGCTCAGAGAACCCTCTGAAGTGCCAGCAGCCCTTCCTTGTAACCCAATAAAGGCAATTTTCACAGCAAAGCAGATGCCTTTCTCTTTGGTATGCATTCATTGCCACTGTCAGCATCAATTGGGGACTCTATAAAAAGCCACTTGAAAGACCACACAATGGCCTGACTCTTGGAGACAAGAGCCATTCCATGCCTGTCAAGCAGGCATGTCTGGCCTGGTGCCCGGGACCCAGGAATGAGGCAGAGAGGCCAGCAGAAAGCAGGGCAGGGTGCTGCCACCTGTATCTCCACTTGACCATCCCTGGATTTTCCCCTTGACCTGGCATTTCCCAAAATTGCTAGAGTCCTGAGCTGGGAACTGGAAAGAGGCTCTGGAAAATTTGTCTTTTCCCAGTAGGAGCTTTGGGTTCAGTGGCTGCATGATTCTGGACCAGGCAGTCCCAGCAGCACCCTGTGAAGGGGCCCCCCCTGGCTTTTCTTGCCATGTCCAGCACCTCCTCCTCTCCCCTGTGTGTGTAGATGGTATCACCTGGGTCACCAGCTGCTCTTCCTCCCTCCCTGGCTTTGGGTCTCAGAGACCCCATCAACTCTTCAGTTGATACTTTGGCCTTTCTCCATTCAATTCAGCCAATACCTGTTGAATTCCTACTGCACAGATGATTTTAGGCTTTGACGCCATTAATCTACGTCAGCAAAGCATAGTCCTGTGAACTGAAATCCTAAAATGAGTTGAAATTCTATCTATCCCACGGTGGTTATGCCACTTAAAATTTTTCCTAGAAATGCACAAGGTCCCGATTTCTCCCCATCCTTGCCAACTCTTGTTATTTTCTGTTTGTTTTTTAAATAATAACCATCTTAATGGTTATTATAATGGTTTTGTTTGCATTTCCCTGATGATTAATGATGCTGAGCATCTTTTACATGTGCTTATTGGCTATTTGTATATCTTTGGAAGAAATGTCTCTTCAAATCCTTTGTCCGTTTTTAAGTTGCATTGACAGTTTTTTTTTAAAATGTTGAGTTGTAGGGATTCTTCATAAATCTGATGATCCCCATTAGATATAGGATTTGCAGATATTTTTTCTAGTATGTGATTTTCCTTTTTACTCTCTCAATAGGGTCCTTTGATGCATAAAAGGTTTTTAATTTTGATGAAAGTCATTTTATTTATTTTTTTTCTTTTGTTGCTTGGGCGTTTGGTGTTGTATCTTAAGAAATTATTGCTGAATCCAATGCCTGGTAATTCCAGAGCTCTTTGGTGCCTTTTTTTTTTTTTTGGTGGGGGGCTCTTGGGCTGTTCACTTGCCCATCACTCTTGAATGTTTTATTTTCCCCCAGCTTATCATCTGAATATTTTTTTCCTGATTCTTTTACTTTCTGTTTCCCAACAGATTTTATATTTACTATAGCACAGGGCAAAGGCATTTTTTTCCGTCCTTCCATCTGGGATCAAAGCCATCATCTGAGTTCTTTGAGGCCAGAGGCTGCCGTCAGCATCTTCAGGAAGAACAGCAGGGCTGCCCAAGAATGCTCAGTATTTTCCTTTTAAAAAGCCCATCCCATTATTTCCAGGAGTCATGCCTTATCACAAGCCTGTGGGATTTGTCACTTTTAATCCCCCCCGTTGACTGCACTGTGCAGGAAACCTGGGTGTGTCTTCTCATCTGTGTGCTCAGAGCGGCATTGGAATCCATGATCCCTCTCTGCGTGTTCTCCCAGTTCCTGTGCTTGGCCACACCCTGGCCTAGGTTAGGGTCTCGTCTAACTCGCAAGTGGTATGATGGTCCCTGGAGACCCGAGTCTATTTATGTGTGTCAGTTTTGGACAAGTTAAGTTTCCTCCCGATGTCTCAGATACTTGATCTCTATACACAGTGACAAGAACAGGATCTGAACACCAGGGTTTGGGGTCAGGATGGAACACTATGCAGGAAGGTACCTAGCAGACTGACTAGAAAGTTATGGGTTGATATTTGTGTTTCTTTGCTGTCTGAGCCTTAGTTCTCTCCTCCGTCAATTCCCGTCCTTCTAGTTTTGGAATTCATCGCTTCCAAAGAATCAAAGAACTTAGTTCTCAGGTGAACTTTTACAAGGTTAATTGTTTAGGTTTAGGCAGGTAGGCTTTCTTGCAGGTTCTAAATTACCTTAGGTCATGTGTTGTATGTTTTCATTTGCTTAGAGGCTTAGAAAAGACAACCTAATTTCTAACATGGACATATCAACCAATCGTGCAGAAGGATGGCTGTTTCCCTGTTGAGTATGGAGATTCTTCAGAAACTTGTTTTTAATTTAGGAAAGTATCATAGAGATTAGCTAGGTGGCTTGAGCAGAGAGGCCCTTGGAAGACTGATGGGGTGTGGAAGGAGTAGAGTATGGGACCACAGAAGGGACAAGAAGGGAAAATTATAAAGTGAAAGGGCAATGGAAAGTAATGAATCCAAGATTTCCTTCCCCTCACTAACTCAGAGAAAATGCTGCCAAATATAAGATTTTTGCACTGCGTTTCAGTGTTCCGTCTCAGAAGTCAGAGATACCTGAGTTGTTCAAATCCTAGCCCCACTACGCATTGACTCTATGTTAGGCAAATTTGGATACTTTTCCAATTTTTTTTTTTGTTATCTGTAATGGGAATAATAAGGCAACCTCACAGTGATGCTGGGAGAATCAAATGAAAAATGTGTTGATCCTTTTGTATCTTTTTGCTTATTACCTTGTTTGGCACATAATGAGGATTCTGGAAATGGCCGCACCCTCATCATCCTCATCATCATCGTCATCCTCATCATCAATACTACCAGCATCATTTTTACAAATACTTGCACAGAGCTGTAAGGCTGGGGATTCCTAGAGGATGAGTATAGCCCATTTCAATGCCAGTAACAGAAAGGAGGCCTTGGTGGCAATATGACTCCACCTAGAGAATTGTGCTCTTCAAGAACCACCCCAAATTAGGTGACTAAACTCATAAGATCAGGAATTTAGCACAGAAGCTAGAAGATGATAGTCGTCTGTGAACTTCCTATTCCTGATGTCAACATTTGCAGTTTTTTTTTTTTTTTTTGGTTAATCCATGAATACAGTTCTGTGTCCCTAGTGCTTACAGGGCAAGTGAGATTTGATACCACTGAGTGAACATGGGCAATGGGCGTGGGTGTCTGCTTAACAAAGTAGACTTTTCCCAGATTCTTTATCTGAACCATCTGGGATGGCAATAGGAAGGATGAAGCTTACAGAAATTATTGTCAGTACTCCATCCCCCAACTATGTTCACAAATACCATCTTACTCAACCCTCACAAAAATCTGGCAGTTAGGCAGCATTCTTACTTACTTTAATTAAAATTAAATTAAAATCTTTTAAAGATGAGGAAAACAAGACTCAAAAAAAAAAAAAAAAAAAAAAAAAAAAAA
>NW_025999880.1:17041434-17050567 GCF_001458135.2 Marmota marmota marmota
AAAAAAAAAAAAAAAAAAAAAAAAGAGAACTGACTTCTCTGGATTCCTATCCTAGGAATGTGAATTACTTAACTTCTAATGTGTTTTCTGGGAAGTGATGCCAGCAATCAGGTGGAATAGGAAGCCCTAGGTCTTCTTTGCTCCCATGGATGCACCAATTCACAGATCAATTCTCTTTGTGAGAAATACAGTAACTGATTAAGAGGCTCTTGGGTGAATGAAACAAGCCAGACTAAAGCTGGTAGAAAGATTCAAGACACCTCTTCTTGGTATCTTTTATCCCGGCACAGTGCCATATGCCTAGAAGGAAATTCCCAGCTACCAGCTTTTCTGCAGTGAGGGAATGCAGGAAGCTACCCGAGAATTACTTGAGGGTCTTCTCTTGGTATGGCAGCCAGGGAGATTTTAGGTTTAAACTTGGGAACTATCTGAGGCTCTCCCACACAGTAGATTGCTCAAGGCACAAGACCTTTATCTCTGCTCTACTAGGAAGATCCCTCACAGTAGCTCCGGAAATGGGCGTAACCTGTTGGGAACTAGAGAGCCCACCAATAACCATTTTTGGTAAAGAACATTGCATTACATGTGCGTGTTTACAGCAGCACAATTAACAACAGCCAAACTATAGAACCAGACTAGGTATCCATCAATAGATAATTGGATAAAGAAAATGTGGTTTATATACACAATGGAATTTTCTTGGGTCATAAAGAAAAATGAAATTATGACTGAAGAAAATTCCATTGAGTATATATACCATATTTTCTTTATCCAATTATCTATTGATAGATACCTAGTCTGGTTCTATAGTTTGGCTGTTGTGAATTGTGCTGCAGTAAACACGCACATGTATGCATGTATGTATCACTGCAGTATGATGACTTTCATCCTTTAGGATAAATACCAAAGAGTTGGTATAGTTGGGTCATATGGTGGTTCCATGCCTTATCTTTTAAGGAACCTCCATAATCATTTTCAAAGTGGTTGTACTAATTTACAATTCCACCAACGGTGTAAAACTGTTCCTTTTCCTCCACATCTTCTCCAGCACTTATTTCAATAACTACTTTAAGTGTAAATGAATAACCCTCCGATTAAAAATGTAATCAAATGGATAAAACCAAGCCAAGATCCATCTACACTGTCTATGCTGTCTACAAGAGACTGACTTTAGGTCTAAAGACAAAAACAGACTGAAAGTGAGGTATGGAAAAAAAGATATTCCCTTGCAGATGGTAATCAAAAGAGAGAAGGTGGCTATACTAGCATAAGACTGTTAGGCTTCAAGTCGAAAATTTCATAAGAGACAAAGAACATTATATAACGATGAAAAATTTATCAGGAAGATATAACAATTAGAAGTCTATGTGTACCCATCATTGGAGAACCTAAACACAAAGCATGCATTGTCAGGACTAGGGATAAATAAACAAACATACAGTAATGGTAGGATACTTAAAAAAATCCCACTTTCAATAATGGGTAGCACATTAAGATAGAAAACCAATAAGGAAATAATGGATTTGAACTTTTGCACTAAAGAACACACAGAACTAGCAAATGTCTATATAGAACATTCTGTCCAAGAGGAACAGAATACACCTTCTTCTCAAGTGCATGTAGAACATTCCCTAGCACAGATCACACGTTAGGCCACAAAACGAGTCTTTTAAAAAAATTTTATTTGTTCCTTTTAGATATATGTGACAGTACAAAATGAGTCTTAATAAATTTAAGATTCAAATCACATATCAAGCATCGTTTCCAACCACAATGGAACAAAACTATAACAGCAGAAGGAAATCTGGAAAATTCACAAATACGTGAAAATTAAACAACATACCCAGGAGTAACCAACAAGTCAAAGAAGAAATTAAAAGGAAAATTAGAAAATATGTTGAGAAAAATAAAGATGAAAACACAACATACCCCATTTGTGGGATGCAGTAAAAGCCGTACTGAGGGAAGTTTACACTGATAAATACCTGCATTAAGAAGAAAGATCTCAGAGAAACAATCTAATTTACATATACTTCAAGGAACTAGAAAAAGAATAAACTAATTTCAAAGTTAGCAGAAGAAAGGAAATAATAAAGATTAGAGCAGAAATAAACAAAACTAAACAGTAGAAAAGCAATAAAAATGCTGAAGTTTGGATGTTGAGTGCCCCCCAAAGCCCAAAGTGTTAAAAGACTTGGTCTCTAGGGTAGTGTTATTGGGATATAGAACCTTTAAGAGGTGGGGCCTAGTGGGAGCTGTTTAGGTCATTGGGAATGTGAGCCCTCATAGAGGGATTGTGTGATCCTAGCCTATTTCCCCTTCTCTCTTTTTTGCTCCCTGGCTCATGATGTGAGTGGTTTTGCTCCTCCATGTGCTTTCACTCTAATGTGCTGCCTCAGGATAGGCTCAAAATGATGGGGCCATTTGATCATGGACTGGAACCTCTAATGCTGTAAGCTGAAATAAACCTTTCTCTCTATAAGTTGATGACTCAGGTATTTTGTTACAGTAGCAGAAAGCTGATAGAGAAACTAAGAGTTGGTTTTTTTAAAAAAGAAAAACAAAATTCAGAGATCTTTAACCAGAGTAAAAAAATAAAAGGAAGACTCAAAGAACAAAATCAAGGTTTGATTTTTCTGCTCCTCTCACAATGCCTTTGAAATCTGGATGCATTCTTATTTAAATGACTTACATTATCTTCCACAAATAGTCTTTTGGGACTTCTTTCTGAACCAGGGCTTAATTTCTATGCAGAAAGTGTGATAGGAAAAGAAGGTGAGGTGAGGAAGGCTTCTCTCTAAAGACTCATAACTGGGCAATTGGGAAGTTCTGCAGGATATGGAAGAATCAAAGGGCAATGATATGTATATGTAAATTAGATTGTTTCTTTGAGACCTTTCTTCTCAATGCAATGATAAAGAGGCGATAGCAACATGCTTATCAGAGTAAGGTCTCCTCCTCCTTCTTCTTCTTTTGGAACCAGGATTGAACTCAGGGGCAGTCAACCACTGAGCCACATCCCCAGCCCTATTTTGTATTTTATTTAGAGACAGGGTCTCACTGAGTTGCTTAGTGCCTCACTTTTGCTGAGGCTGGCTGTGAACTTATGATCTTCCTGCCGTAGATTCCTGAGCTGCTGGGACTATAGGTGTGTGCCGCAATTGCACCTGGTGAGACAGGTCTACTTCTTAGGGAAGACAGAGTCAAGCTGCCTCTCATGGGCACTGTGAGCCAGGACCATCTCAGGTGGCACTGCCACTCCTCTAGGGGTGCTGATACTTTCCAAAAGGAGCATCAGTCTAGGAGTCAGGCAATAGAAATTTCCAGACTTTGTGATAAGGTCATCATGCATAGCTCTGGAAGCTCATTCTCGTTGTCCTTTCTTGGTGAATCTAAAACCTAATGCTTCGTCTTTATCCTTCAACATTGCTGCCTGAACCCTCGCTCTTAAGAGCCATACTCCTTCCACTCACCCCTCACCCCTCCACCTCCCCGTGTTTTTCTAAGGAATGAACATGTGGGGTTGAGGAGATAGGACAGGTGGGAAAAGGCTTATAGGACTTCCTGGACCACCAAGATAAGGGACTTCAATCTCAGGGCACTTGTGTATGAACTCAGACCAGGGAAAGCAGGAAAGCAGCCATCAACCACACCTAAGTAGGTGTGGCTGTGTTCCACTGAAACTTTATCACCAAAAAAAAAAAAAAAAAAAAAAAAAAATTTAAAAAATGGCATCAGGCTAAGACTTGGTGCCTCCCCCATGTTTCCCTTAAGCTATTTTCCCCCAACATCAGAGACACCCCTACCCGTCCCACCGCCCTACCTCTTTAAGGTTCCATAGTCTCCCAAGAGCCCCACCCTGAGGACCAGCCCGTATATAGGTTGTAGTCTATAATGGGTTAATTTCCCTTTAGTATGATTCCCATCCATCAAGCCAGTTTCCATTTTACTTATTTCCCAACCACAAATGCATAATTGTTTTCAATCTCTCCATGAACTGTCCAATGCCCTAAGTCCCAACCAATAGCAAGAATCAGGAGCCATAGAGCTAATACAGGGTGAGTGTTCGCTGTAAGGACCGTTGAAGTGAATGCTGAGAAGTGGGTAGATTTGGGAGGAGACAGCTTCCTGAGAGAGTGTTCACCCACAGCTCTCATTCCAGGCAGTGCCATGGCAGGACCTCAAAGGACAGGAATCTGTGATTCCCCAACGACTCCACCCCATGTCCTTGGCAGTCCGTCCTTCCCTCTGAGTAATGGGGTAAGCCTTTTGGGGCTGGAATGATTCTGCCTCCTTTGAAGTCTTCTGCTGAAACTCTGATTTCATCAACCACTGGCACCCAGGAAGAGCCTGGTGTGACAAAGCTGAATGGAATCATTTTATAGGAGGAGGGGGGACTCTTTGGAAGCAACTAACTAGCATATTTTGAAGAAAAATTAGCTGAAGCATTTGGTCAAGCCCCCACCCACTATTAAGGGTATAAAAGGACCATGGAGGAAGGAGAGACTCAAACCTCACCCACATCTACCTCCAGCAGCTCTCTGCTCTTCCACCACCTCTCCAAACCCAAGCACCATGCCTTACAACTGCTGCCTGTCCAACGTGAGCTGCCGCAGCAGCTGCTCCTCCCGGCCCTGCGTGCCCCCCAGCTGCCATGGCTGCACCCTGCCCGGGGCCTGCAACATCCCCGCCAACGTGGGCAACTGCAACTGGTTCTGTGAGGGCTCCTTCAACGGCAGCGAGAAGGAGACCATGCAGTTTCTGAACGACCGGCTGGCCAGCTACCTGGAGAAGGTGCGCCAGCTGGAGAGGGAGAACGCGGAGCTGGAGGCCCGCATCCAGGAGCGGAAGCAGCAGCAGGACCCCTTGGTGTGCCCTGGCTACCAGTCCTACTTCCGGACCATCGAGGAGCTCCAGCAGAAGGTGAGGGGCAGAGCCCGGTGGGGGCCCAGAAGCAGCTGCCTGTCTTGGAACTAGTGAGATATCCTCAAGTTCAAGTGGACCTCACATTAGAACCAACTTTTTTCAGATTCTGTGTGCCAAGTCTGAGAACTCCAAACTGATGGTGAACATTGACAATGCCAAGCTGGCCTCTGACGACTTCAGAACCAAGTATGTTGAGGCTTTTTTGGACTAGATGACCTCCAGGGCCCTACAGCTACTCCATGGCCCCATGAGCCTAATGTTCCCCAGAAGGGACGAGAAAGCCATCTCTTTCTTTTTATTTCTCCCCCTCAGTCTAGTTAAGTAAAGTCAGTTTCAAATAGAAATCCACACTGAAGGGCTGCCGGCCCTTCAGTAGATAAAGGTTTGGTATCTCTTATCTGAAACGTTTGGGACCAGATATGTTTCAGATTTTGGATTTTAAAAAATGTTGGAATATTTGCAAGTACATAATGAGATATCTTGGGATTGGAACTCACATCTAAACACAACATTTATAGATGTTTTACACACACAAAAAATACACATAGCCCCAAGGTAATTTTATACACTATCTCTGGTGCACTACAGTTTTGACTGATTTTTCACAAGATCAGGTGTGGAATTTTCCACAGTGGTGGAATCAAGAGCCTTTTCTGGTCTATCCACGTGTAGCATGAAGGAGACATGGAAGAAAAGGGGCAGAGAACTGTGTAGGTTCAAGAAGATCTTGGCCAATCCTATCCAAAAAAGATGCCAGAGAGGAAGGCAGGCTTCTTGCCTGGCTTCTCCTCCCACTCTGATCTGTGTGCACAGGTACGAGACAGAGCGGTCCCTGCGGCAGCTGGTGGAGTCGGACATCAATAGCCTGCGCAGGATCCTGGACGAGCTGACCCTGTGCAAGTCTGACCTGGAGGCCCAGGTGGAGTCCCTGAAGGAGGAGCTGCTGTCCCTCAAGAGGAACCATGAGGAGGTATGAAAAAATTTTTAAAAACCACCTTCAGAGCTTCAGAGCTGAGCCTTTCGTATTGGGAATCAGATGGTAGTAGCTGTCAGACTCCCTGGCATGGAACCCTCTCCTGAAGAACTCAAAGTTGGTTCATAAAAGGATGATGCTGTATCCACATCACGAAGTGAAGAGAGCTGTGAATTCTCAGGCACCCAGGTGCAGGTTGGGCAGGTGTTGAAGATATTGAGGAATGGCATCCATTGATTGAAGTTGGTCATTGTTAGGGCTTGGATTTGGTGTGGTGGTGGGGAGAGAATAGGGGAAAAAAAAGAAAAGAAGAAGTCATGGCTTCTCTCTTTAAAGAGCTCACAGTTTAGAGCAGACAGACAGCCATGTTAATATAGTGGTGAAGGCAGAATGAAGCAAGTTCTCTATGAGAGGTACACAAGCATGCACAAGCCAGTATGCCAGAGAGGAGACAGAGAACTCTTCCCAGATGCAAGGAGGAGTGCAACGAAGGGGTGTTCTGACCTGAGAGAAGAGGCTGAGCAAAGACCCAGAAGTGGTGGAGAAGGGTACGTTGGGGTACGCTGGGCACACGGTGCCTACAGAGATGTGATGAGAAATGAAGGAGGACTTGCATATGCCAGGAAATTAGTCTCCCAGGAGGTGTGAATTCCTTTCAGTTTGTTGGGAAATGTTTTAGGATGATCCTAAATCCTTATTGCTACCCAGTGTCTACACCAATCTTTGGAATGATAGGGATATTCCTGTTAGTGCTTCGTTGGCAGGGCTGAACTCACTTCCCTAGAGCAGAAAGATAGCAGCTCTATTTCTGTGAGTTTAATCTTTCCTTTCCCTCCATCAGGAAGTCAACACCCTGCGCTGCCAGCTTGGAGACCGCCTCAACGTGGAGGTGGACGCTGCCCCCACCGTGGACCTGAACCAAGTGCTCAATGAGACCAGGAGTCAGTACGAGGCCCTGGTGGAAACCAACCGCAGGGAAGTGGAGGAGTGGTTCACCACCCAGGTGGGCATCCGAGCACCTGACCACTCAGGACCCAAGGCCCCAGGGCCCTTAGGGCAGGGTCTGATCCTGTCTCCTCCCCTTGGGTGTTTCAGACTGAGGAGCTGAACAAGCAGGTGGTGTCCAGCTCAGAGCAGCTTCAGTCCTACCAGGCGGAGATCATCGAGCTGAGGCGCACGGTCAACGCCCTGGAGATCGAGCTGCAGGCCCAGCACAACCTGGTGTGTATTGCAAAATTGGGGAGGCAGAGTCACCTGTGGGCCACAAACTCTCCTTAGCCCTTGGAGCTGGTGACTCTGCAAGCCCATAGAGAAATCCCTTAAAGGGGGGCAGCTCTCTGACACCCCTTTATCTTCCCCACCACAGAGGAACTCTCTGGAAAACACGCTGACAGAGAGCGAGGCCCGCTACAGCTCCCAGCTGTCCCAGGTGCAGTGCATGATCACCAACGTGGAGTCCCAGCTGGCCGAGATCCGGGCTGACCTGGAGCGTCAGAACCAGGAGTACCAGGTGCTGCTGGACGTCCGGGCCCGGCTGGAGTGCGAGATCAACACGTACCGGGGCCTGCTGGACAGCCAGGACTGCAAGTGCGTATGGGAGAAGGTTTTCTGGGATGATGGGTATGGTGGGAGTGTCAGACACCGGGGGCACACACATGGTTGCCTAAACAATGTGCATTCATTGTCTTCTATGCAACCGATGTGCACAGGCAAAGGCCAAGGGAATGGCCCCTGCCACTGGGGGCTACTAATGCAGAGGTTGTGGCCGGGAGATTGCCTGTTAAAACAATATTTGTTACCTAAGGTAGATTGTGTTCAATTCCATGAGAGCTCAAGAGCATGAGATAGTATATTCAAAAGAACAATTTTCTGACCCTGCATATGGTATTTTGGGAAAGGGAGAAGGATTTGGTATCAATCAAAATTCCATTCTAATTCCAACCACTGAGAAATCATAGGTTGTCTCATTACGACCAAGGCAATATGTGCAATTTAGGGTTCTCTCTCCTTCCCCATCCATTCTAAACCTCTGTGTCCCCCCAGCCTCCCCTGCAACCCATGTGCTACCACCAATGTGACTGGCAACTCCTGTGGACCCTGTGGCAGCTCTCAGAAGTGTTGCTCTTAATTGAACAACTTGCATCCCCTTTGAAGACGTCAGTGGAGCCATTTAAGTCGAGTACAGGAACCATCCCCAGGTCCTTTTGCCAGGGCTCAGTGGCCGTTGAGAAACCTCATCATGCCAACTGTGATTTCTAGACCAGGCCATGCTTTTCGCTCACGTCATCAGCTCCCAAGGTCTGGAAAACTCCTTGGTGTTGAGACTTGTTCAGCTCCCAGTAATCTGGGCTCCAGGTATTACTTAGGGTGATTCCTGTACGTTCTGCCTCTTCCTGCTTTCCTTCCTTCTCTGGAATGCAGGGAGGCTACTTCATTTAATTCCCAATAAATTTTATTTCTCCGGCATAGTAAAGGTGTTTCTCATTCATGTTTATGCATCGTAAAGTACACAAGTCATGACTGCTTCATAAAAACATTCGACATCAGGAGGAGGGAATGGGCTAAATGGCTGACCAGAGCTATTGTGTCCACTGATAGACAGGGAGGAATGTGCTCCTAGGGGACTCTCACCCAGGACAGGCCATGCAGAAAACCTGCCCTTCAATACCCACCCCTGTCTCGCCTTGGCCATCCTGAGAGTCCTCACCAAACTTCACCGCTGTCCCCCACTGATATCCGCATCAGACTGGAATTTTCTTGTTCCCTTTCTTCTAAATTGCTTCAAGACTATTGTCTGTAGAAAGTGCTCAAAAAACAAATGAAACCAACCACAAAACAAACAAACAACCCCCCCCCAAAAAAAACCAGCAATATCCTCTCCTCTCACCTCTTTGTGACATAGATGTCACTGATACAGATACCTTGAAATTCATCTTCCTTGATTTCCATAAATTCACACATCCTTGGTCCTCTCCTTATATCTCTGGTTGCCTGGGCTCTATTTCCCCTTTTTTTGGTCCCAGATGGAAGGATCACTTGAACACTGTGATTCTTGGACCACCATTTTTCTCCTACATCCTTGTCACTGGAGGACTAGTACCTCTAAGCTGAAGATTCCCAAATCTACTCTCACCTCAACTTGGGTTCCAGGTTTTCAGTTGCTCAAAGGGGAGTCCATTCCATCTTTTTTCTTCCCTCCCTCCCTCCCTCCCTTCCGTCCTTCCTTCCTTCCTT
>NW_025999880.1:17052308-17053297 GCF_001458135.2 Marmota marmota marmota
CTTCCTTCCTTCCTTCCTTCCTTCCTTCCTTCCTTCCTTCCTTCCTTCTTCTTCCTTCTTTGTGGCATTTGGGATGGAACCTAAGGGTGATCCACCACTGAGCTACATCCCCAGCCTTTTTTATTTATTTTTGTTTTTGTTTTAATTTTTATATTTTTTGTCTTACTAAATTGCTGAGGCTGGCCTTGAACTTATGATTCTCCTGACTCAGCCTCCCAAGTCTCTGGGAGAACAGCTGTGCCTGGCCATTCCGTCTTGTGTAATTGGACTAAAGTCCACCTTTGCCAAGCTGGTTCACCTTGCCACATACTTGTTATACCTAAGCCATTGTTTTCTAATAAGAACCGTTACATGCCGCCAACCTTCTATCCTTACTTTCTTCCTGTCATCGCCACAGCCCAGTTGTGCCAGAACAGTGAGGTAGGTTGCAGACAGGCCAGAGGAAGTATCCAGAGATAGCCTGTGAGGCATGGGATTTATTGGGGAAGTGTACAGAGATCAACAGCTGCTCTAAGAAGAGTTCAATGGTGATAGACAGATAGCACCTCTGCCCCTCAAGGTGCTTTGCTAAGGAGTGACTCCTTCCAGTGTTTTGTCCAGTGGTGGTTAACTGGACAAGTGACATGTATCCTTTACACAGTGTCCCAACTTCATCCTTTTTTTTTTTTTAATTTTTTATTGTGGGTTGTTCAAAACGTTACAAATTTCTTGGCATATCATATTTGACACTTTGATTCAAGTGGGTTATGAACTCCCACCTTCACCCCATACACAGATTGCAGAATCACATCAGTTACACATCCATTGATTTACAAATTGCCATCCTAGTGTCTGTTGTGCTCCGCTGCCTTTCCCATCCTCCACCCTCCCCCCTCCCCACCTCTCCCCTCCCCTCCCCTCCTCTCTCTCTACCTCCTCCACTGTATAACCCTGAGGGTCTCCTTCTATTACCATGCAATTTCCCTTCTCTCTCCCTTTCCCTCCCACCT
>NW_025999880.1:17057493-17145639 GCF_001458135.2 Marmota marmota marmota
AGGTGACGTCAGTTTACCATCATGGTGGCTGCTGGCCTCCTCTGTGGTCTGACCGGTGTGGAGAACCGAGATGGACCGCTTCCTTTCCCCCGTCTCGAACCCAGAATTCAGCCCTGAGTACGGTGCTTGCGCGGCTGGCAGAAACTGCAGCGCTGTAACCCTGCGTCTCTATCCCAGCGCGCTGCAGACTCTAGCCGCGGGGCGATTTGCTGAATAAGCAGTGTTACCCTCCGTGCGACAAACCTCTTGCGTTTGAGTCCCCGTAGCCGATCCTCGTGCGATGGAAATCCTTCCTCCAGGTTCCGGAGCACCCCACTATTGCTGGAAATTCCTAACAAGATATCCTTTAGCCGTCCTGACTTGTCATACTCCCACACAGTGAAGCAGCACACGGGGGTAATGCACTCCCCTCGCCGCCATCTTCCTTTTCCTCCCCAACTTCATCCTTGAGAGAAGGTTTCATATGTTGGGCTGCAGCAGCGGTCATTAGCGTTAGCCTCCTTTGTTTGCTTGTCTGACCAGCATCCCAAGGAGCGGCTGTCATAGTGTGCATGCAGGAAAGTTGTTTTCTATAGGTAGCACTAACTTGCTCTAGTTCACAGTGTGCATAAGAGAATGCCAGTGTTCTTCAAGATAATATATTTGGACCTTCCAACCCTGGCTTGCTCTCACTGATTCATTGACTTAGCTAGATTTTTGGAACAAAGGGATGCATTCAGAGTCATGGTATTTTACTGCTTCCCCTTTTCTTTAAAGATGGTATATTCCATCTCCCATGTAAGATGTACTTAAAATCTTCCACTTATCTTCCATAGTATCCCTCGAGTGGCACAAAAGGATGTTACAGTGTAGCCAAATCCCACAATATTCATACAAAGAGCAACAGAATATGAGCAGCTCTGCTCTAAGAGCAAGTGGACGGAGAACAACATATCTCCAGGTGGGGGGAAGAGACTGTAACCAAGCAGAGACAGGATTAGGACTAAGTTTACCTACAGCAGTAATATGGGTTTGTAATTTATGTAGAGCCAAAGAAATGTTATGATCATCATGAGGGGTGTATGCATAACATTCAGTATTTATAAGGATACAGGCACCTCCCTGTGCTTTGGCCAACATAACCAATGCCCTTTTATTTCGAATCACCACCTTCCATGTTTGGGTGGTTTCTTTATTAAGCAAGGTTTTGGCTCTGTGAGTAGTATTTAAGGCAGCAGCAGCATGCTTAGCTAATGCTTCAACTTGGAACTCAATGTTAATGCTTTTTGCTTCAGGAGAAGGTATAATAAGTGGGTAAAGCCACCAGGCAGCTCAAGTTACATTATGTTTAGTTTTTATAAAGTCCTAATTAGTAGGGATTGTAGATAAAGTGGGAAGTATATAAAATCTTTTCTAAGTGCATTGGCCAATCCAGTTATAAGGCAGGTATGGCCACCTGTAGGTGTCACATGTCCATAACTGCCCCCAAGGGGAGGGATATGTTCCTCACATGTTGTTCAACTTTGCCATCTTAAATAGTCAGCGTCTGAGTATAATGGCTAAATGATGCTGATTGACAGGGGTCCAACCTATATTTACAGAGCGTAGAGAGGTATTGAAGCCATTTTTTTTCTATACAGAGAGAAAATTCCCCTTTCATATTCATTCACTTAGCCACCCCAACCTGTCAATCAGAGTATACCACAGAAAGGCTTGGCCATGTCCATTTGTTCCCATACAAGTGGAAGACAAAGAAGAGTAAATTCAAGTTCAAGTCTATAGGGCATTTTGCCAGCTGCCTGGTGGTATATGTTATTTCAGCTTAACAGTCACTTCCATTTCACCAAGGTAGCTGAAAGACCAGTGTAGGAGGTCAGAGGCATCTTATTGTATGTCTGGCATTCTGAGGATACTTGCCCATTATGCAAATAGATTAGCTCTAAGGATGAAATGTAAGACATTTTTAGCAGGTGTTAAAACAGGCAGATCTTGAATATTCAACAATATATAAGCAAACTGATAATTCTGAATGAGAATAGAACCAGCCTGTGACTCATCCCCAGATTTACAAAACATATTTCTTGTTCCAGTGAACCCTGTGGCTTTGGTGGGGAAGCCCATAATGAAATGACATATTCTCCTCCAGGGATAAAAGATCTTGGATTGGTAATTTTTTCTGCTTTTGTCTTGTTCTAGTTCCTTTCCTCACACCATCAAATCCCCATTTGCTATTCCCATAGCCAAGAGATTATATGGGCTCACTGTGGCAGTGCCAACAGCAACTTATCCCGTGTTTCCATTTGTGAAGTGCAGGTGTCCTTCTTAAGCATAATCATTTGGATCCAGATGATGTCATCAGATTCTTGTATTGACATCAAGGAGGCACTGGAGCGTGTGCTGCAGTCACGTTCATTGACGGTCCTGATGACCATCCTTACTTAGTCACTTGGTACACACTGCCGAGGATCCGTCCTCCATGTTTAGTTGCCGTTTTAGTAGGCCATTCATTTATGTAATTGATCCTGTTGCAGCTGGGTTATTAGGTAACTGAAAATGCCAATATACGTTCAAATTCTGAGGCCATTCTTGTGCCATGTGGTCAGCAAAGTGTGGTCCCTTGTCCTTGTCTATGTCCTGAGGGGTCCATGGCCACACATGGTGCCAAGCACTTGAAAACAATGCCTGGTTGCCTTCTGTGCGGCCCTTCTGCAAGCGTATGCCCATAGTCATTCTGTGCATGTGCCTGCAGTGCCTGTAGCCTTCTGATGGGAGCAAGGGCCCAATGAAGTCAACCTGCCACTGTTGTGCACATGGCCAACCTTGAGTTACCCACCCAGTCACCTGAAGACTTGGCTATAGCTGCTTCATGGCACAGGCAGAAGAGCAAAAGTCACATACACATGAGTATCTTGGTGAGAGCCCCAATTGCTTTGCTGTGGGCTAAAGAGCTTCCTCTCCCTGGGGCCTGCCAAACCAGCCATATTTTCAGTTGCCACATCTTGCAGCCATCTAATATTAGTTAGGTCATCTGCTTCTGGATTGCCTGGTGGAGAAGCATGGTTGTATGCTACCATGTGATACATAATCAAGTCTGACAGTCACTTCCAAATGTATTTCCATCTTCTTCACTTCCTTCTGTAGCCATGACCAAGGTCCTAAGGGAACTCATTTATTGCCCTGCTGCTGCCACAACATCCACTCAAATGCATCAGGGGAGCTAAAAACATCCTGTCTATAGTTGTTCTTGGACGAATGTGCCCAGGACTTATAATTGTTCTACAACCTTTTTTGTTAACAAGAAAAGGCTTCAAGGTGCTCAAGTTCCCAGATCCACTAGGCTTTCCTTTTTACTAACTTATATAATAGTTTCAACCTTTGTGCTAAGTTTGGAATGGTAAAATGCCAGCATCTCAATATTCCCGAGAAAATCTGTGACTGTTTGATAGTAGGGGAAACTTGGACTTCATCTACAACAACAGACGATCCCAAGGACTTGGTAGACAACATGAGTCTTTGTAATTCTAAGGAATTGACAGCCCATTCTCTCTCTTAGAGATGTGCTATCACCCTTTGTACTCCCTTCTGTAGGTGGGGAGAAGACTCAGAATTTAACATCACATCAATATAATGAAACATTGATAGTATGTCAGGTTTTGTCCATGGGACCAGAGAAACCACTGCCACATCCCTTAATAAATGGCTGGGCTATGTACATGTCCTTGGGGAAGGACATCAAAAGGCCATTGTTGCCTTTCTCATATGAAAGCAAATTTCTCCTGGCTTTCCTTACTGAGCCCCTGGTGATTCCTTTGCCTTCTCTTTCTTCCACGTTCTGATCCTTACTCCATATCTCTAGTTTCTTATTCTTTTCAGTTTTTCCCACATTAACTAGAGTCTGTACTGCTGGAGAAATAGGAAGGCCCGCTAAAGGACCCCAGAATGATCCCAGAGCCCCACAGCATTGCCCTGAAGCTCTTTGGAGAATGGTATCCTTCATTCTTGCTGTGAATGTCTATCAGTTTCATCATGTAGTTTGCTCCTTCATCCCTAACTCTCCCAGGTGATCTTGTGGATCTTCCATGGATTTTCCTGGTGGGTGATTCTCCAATATCAGGCCAATTTTACAGGCTGCTTTCAGCCAGGACAATAAAGAGATGGCATGGTCTTTATTAACAGAAGACTATCTGTAGGGTAGGGCATGAGGTCTGAGGCAATTTTTTCATTTCACCCCATGGTAGGAATGTGCCTGCAGTACCAGCATCCCAGATCTGTAAGAGCCATTCTGCTTTATTTCTCCTGGCTGTCTGTCTAAACTTTCCCCCAGTTCTACCAACTCATTGGCAGTACCGTCTCTCATGGAGGTATGCATGTGCTGGTCAGGAGGGGGCAAATTCTCAGCATCCACTCTCCCAGCTGTGGCTGACCTGTCTCCACCTTTTGATTTATGACTGGTCAAGCCTCTGGCAGTTCAGTCCCAGTCCTCATCCTCTTCTTCTGAAGTGCTTAGTTTACAGGGGCCCCATTTATGGGGGTCCCAGTCCTTTTGAGCAACCACTGGATAGCCTTACCTTTTAGTTTAGCAACACGGCAGGCTAGTTTCCAAAGTTTCATGAGCACTCCTCACATGAGCAAGTAATGGCTCTGCAGCCCCTGAGTTAATGTGTTCACACTCCATCTTTAATTTCTCATGCAATTACTTAACACAGGCCTCGACCTGAGCTCTGCCTCCCTTGCTGCCTGCACTGCCATGAGAAGGGGCCACCCTACAGCTGCTGCTATCTTCCATAGGTCTTTCTTTTTAATTAGACCATGTTGAGTGCCCACCAGCAATGACACTCCTCCCAATCCTCGGGGGTCTTGAGGGCATCACCATAGTCATGTGGCAGGTATCCATCATAGCCACCCCTCCCAGAGAGCTGGAAGACCATCTTGAGAGCCTCCTTCCCCACCATTTTTCTTTTCCAACTGCGATAATCTTGGCACTTACAGTGATTTCTTTTACCACCTAGTTGACTCACCAATTGTCACACCCACAGCCCACTGTGCCAGGGCAGTGGGGTAGGTTGCTGAAAGGCCAAAGAAAGTGCCCAGAGATAGCATATGAGACAGAGTATTGATTGGGGAAGATGTACAGGAGATCAGTGGCTGCTCTGAGCAGAGTGCAGTAGTGATAGGATGAACAGGGCACCTCTGCCCCTCTGGGCGTGTTGCCAAGCCATGCATCCTTTCCCTCATGGTGTTCTGCCCAGTGGTGGCCAGCTGGACAAGTGACATGTGTCATTTCCGCAGTGCCCTTGATCATCAAAGCTCAGTCCTTGTCCCTGATGCCCATCTAATAAGGAGGGTGAGGTTTTGAGAAAAGAGAAAAAAGAAGCTTTATTGCTTTGCTAACAAAGGAGCACACACAGTGGACTCCTGTCCCAGAGGCTGTGACTTTACTGCCAAAGGGCACAGAAGGCTTTTAAAGAGGTAGTACTAAGGCCACACTCCAATGGTGCCCTGTCAGGAGTCACAGTTCATTTGTAATATTGAGAGACAGCTGCTTATTAGATCCTCTGGTGTCAGCTTTAAAGTACAGATTCCTTCTTTTTCTGTGGTCAGTGAGCTGAAGGCCAGATAATTCAGCCTAGTATGAGAAGAAGGTTAATCTTGCTTCTGTCATTATCAGGGAGGGGGAGAGGGGGAAGAGGAATGAAAAAAAAAAAAGTCAGTTTAAAAACAAACCTCCAGTGGCAGAGCAGCAAGGGTTATGGTCAAAGCATGAAGTGGACCCCTGTTACACCCTCAGTTCCATGCCAGTTGCCACTGGGACAGGGTTTTATATATTGGGCTAGAGAAGCAATAGTGTCACCAGCATTAACTTGCTAAGTTTGCTTGTCTCATCAGCATCCCACGGAGTAACTGACATGGTGTACATGCAAGAAAGTAGCTTGCTACAGACAGCACTGACTTGCCCTAGTTTGCAGTGTGCCTGGAGAATACCAGTATCCTTAAGATAATATGTGTCTGGACATTCCAGCCAGGTTTACTGTCATTGTTCCTTTATCTTGGATAGGTTTTAGGAGCATTCAGGGTCTTTTTCTTTACTTTTCTTTCTTTCTTTCTTTTTTACTGTACCCCTTTTCTTTAAGAAGGATACATGCTCCTCTTCAAGTTCAAGTTTATTCCTCTCTCATACTTTGCTTACATCTATAATGATCTCCCATAAGCTCTACATCAGTTCATTTCCTCTAATTCTGGAGGCTAATGTTCACTAGGTATCCCCAAGTGCACATTAATTCTACTGTACTCCCCCCCACCCTTGCCTCACCTTTGAATTTTGGAAGTGGTCAAGTTTATAGACTACACTGTCAATTATCCATTTAACTTAACTCTTTCTGATGGACAAATCCACAGTCTGTTACCTATTGCTCGTGCCTGGTACTGGATGGGGTAATAAGAAACAGATACCTGAACTCCATTCCTGGTCATAGAATGTTTACAGCCTGGAATGGATGGATGGAAGGGACAGTCCTCCTGGACAGATGTCAAGGTGGCTCAGGGAAGGTATAATAAAGGATTACAAGTTTCAGAGGTGTGAGAGGGTGCAGAAAGAGGCTCCTTGAAGAAGGGAGCATCAACCAGGGCTTTGAAAATGGGAGTGTCCAGTTCACATAAACTTTGTCTGCCTGCCTTCTTGACTTCAGGCCCTTCAACGGAGATGCTATCACCTAATTAAAGCTTACTACAAGGCGTGGGTTCCTGTAAGTGGAATAAATAAGGACGGTTAACACTAACGGGGGTTCATGAAAAGGTTATGAAAATGATACACTTCCTATAGTTTTGATTTCAATAAAGTCTTACTATACGATATTACCTTCATTCTGAAATAAAGTTTGAAGGAATATGTTTGGACAGAAGAGTGTGTGTGTGTGTGTGTGTGTGTGTGTGTGTGTGTGTGTATGTGTGTAGGTCTGAGGGAAAGTTTCTCCAAGCATGATTTTTGCTTGATAAGGAGATAAGGAATAAGGAGGAGTATTTAGAGCCTGATAATCCAATGGCTAGCTTGGAACAGGGGATAAGTGTAGTGGCGGAAGGTGAAACTGCAAAGTAGGACCACATCTGATAGTGCTCTGCATGGTTACCCATGAGATTTTCATGTAAAATGGTTGCCATATGATACCTCTAGCCATGTACAGAGGTTGGGGTGTGATAGGTCCCAGATGTTGGTAGAGTTGGATGGAAGAGAAGGATATAAGGATGATCAATTAAGAGACTGCTGAGAAACAGCAAGAACTGAGATGGGTGAAGGTGAAGGGGCAGAGCATGGGTGGATTTAGAAGCGTAATTTAGGACGTGGAAGCTGATCAAAAGTAGAACAGTGGAGAAAAAAAAGGAAGGAAACACTAAAGGGATCAAGCACTATATTAATCAGTGTTCATCAAAAAGGGTGAATCAATAGGCTCTATCTATCTATCTATCTATCTATCTATCTATCTATCTCTAGATATAGAAAGAAATTCATTATGCAGAATTGGCTAATGCTAAAAAATCCCATAATGTACTATTGCAAGCTGGTGGTGTAGTTGTGTTCCAAGTCCGAAAGCCTGAGCACCAGGGGAGCCAATGGAATAAGCTTCAGAGTTTGAAGGCATCAATGTCTGAAGGTAGGAGAAAATGAATTTCTACCTCAAGAAGATGGAGTAAGTTCATCCTTCGAATACTGTCTTATTCTTTGGGACCTCAATGGATTAGATGATGCCCAGTCATGTATGTGAAGGTGATGTTCAAATATAATCCCTTCCAGAAACACCCTTGCAGATACACACAGAAAGAATGTGTTAGAAGCTATCAGGGCATGGCTTCGCTCAGTCAAGCTGACTTGTAAAACCAACCATCAGATACACCTCCTACGGGTTTGAAGTTTTTGGACCTTAGAAAATTTAAAAAAATTATGGATCTTCAGAGGAGAGGGAGAGAGCTTGGGAAGAATGACTGGCTTTGAAGGCAATGTTAGAGAATCATCTAAATTAAGATGGTCATTAAGACTGTAGGAGTCAAAACTGTCAAATGGAAGATAGTGCATCTTTAGGGACCATTAAGATGAAAACAGAGCTCACTAGAGGCTCTCCAAAGTCTCTGAAATGAGGCTCATCCCTGGTTTTTCCTGGTCTCTTAAGATAGAGGTGACATCTGGGTATAGCAGGAGGAGGAGGAAATAGAGAAGCAGCTGAAGGGACACAGAAGTTAAAAGAAGTCAGAGTTTCAGAGAGGGAGTGGTCAACAGCGTCCAGGTCAGGGAAGATGAGAATGAGGCAAATCTCCTGGATATAGCCACTGGGAGAAAACTGGTGACTGCAAAGAGATAGGGTCTGTGGGATTCTGGGGGAAGAAGTCATATTTTAGTAGCCGCCCTCCACCTCCTGCTTTTGGTGCCAGGGATTGAACCCAGGGGCACTTAACCACTAAGCCACATCCTTAGTCATTTTTATTTATTTATTTTTTTAAATTTTGAGACCACATCTGACAGTGCTCTGATGGTTATCCATGAGGTTTTCTTATAAAATGGTTGCCATATGTTACCTCTAGCCATGGACTTAGGTTGGGGCATGATAGGTCCTAGAAGTTGGTAGAGTTGGATGGAATAGAAGGATACAAGGATGATCAGTTAGGAGGCTGGTGAGAAACTGCAAGAACTGAGATGGGTGAAGGTTGCTCAGGGCTTCGCTAATTTGCTGAGGCTGGGCTTGAACTTGTGATCTTCCTGCCTCAGTCTCCTGAGCTGCTGACAGGTGCGCTCAGCCAAATTACCTGTCTTGACAGTGAAATTATTGCAAAAGTTCACCACAACACATTCCCACTAAGCACGAAGCTTACTTTCCTTCATGCTCTGCATACTACTAACAATGTTTTAACCTCCGTTCTTTCCCCAGACCTGCAATGCAGTCTACAAAAACAGGTCTTCACTCCTTCTCTGAGTTGTCCCTGAATCCAGCTTTCCCGGGAAGGCTCGCATCATTAAGTTACATTGTCCTGGATTGTTTCATGCTCTTCTCTTTTATTCTAGACAGTAAAGTTAAAAACATAGCCTTTGCATTTTTCTGACTTGGCTTGGTCCCTGATATCCCCCCAATTCCATTCCCATTGGAAGCCCAGGACTGAATGTAAGAGAAATAATGGAAGCTCTGAGAACTAGGGCAGTAGGACCTGAATCCAATTTTGAGTATCCGTATCTGTTTTTTGCTCAGGCCATCTGCTACAGTTTGGATTTTAAATCTCCTTCAGAAGACCATGTGTTAAAGGATTGGTCCTCATGGTGGCACTATTGGAAGGTGATGAGACTTTAAAGAGGTGGGGCCTAATGAGAGGTCCTAGGTCATTGGTGGATTCCCTGAAGGGGATTGTGGGACCTGAGTCTCTTACTTGGACATGAGATGATCCGTTTTGATGTGCTCTGCACTCTTGCCATGATGTGCCACCTTGTTACAAACCCAAAGAAATAGGGCCCATTGATTATGGACTGGTACTTCCAAACCTGTGAACCAAAATAAACATTTTCTTTTTATAAGTTGATTATCTCAGTTATTTTGTAATAGTAATGGAAAACTGGTTAATACACCATCTTACAACTGACCTGCCTTGTTTTCCACCTTCTCTCCTGATGGTCCTCTATTGGAAGCCCTGTTGAATAGAGCCTAGATCACCACCATGATTTCTTCCTCAACCTTTATGAAACAGCCTGAGAAATCCCTAAATCCTATTCTTATGAATAATGAGGCTGTTCCACCCCAGTGGGCTGGTATTGATATTGGGCAGCAATACTGCTTTTCTTATCCCCATCTGAGATCCCTTTTTGACATAAATCAAGTTTCTTGCTTCCTGGGAGCCCTGTGATACCACTCCTATTTCTCCTTACCATCTGTAGATATTAACATGTAATTCATCTGTGAGTAGCTCAATATGTTACTTTGTGTTTCCAAAAGAATATATTTTCCATTTTTCATGGTGAATGACTACGAAATGCAGCAGGACCTGGCCATCATGGAAGATGATTTGGGGAAGGAGGCGGGATGACTTCTCATGACATTAAAGCCTTGTCACAGGGAGGGTGACATCAGCAGATTTGTTCTGACTCCTCTCTATGGTTAAGTACTACAAGTGGTGAGTCTGCATATGATCTCTGACATGGAAATAGCCACGGCTTCCATAATAAATTGTATCCTTAAACCTCAAATGCAGTTTGCTCACATCTTAAGACCAGAAGCCTCAACCACAGCGTCTGCCACAATTACATGGGTGGTTGTCAAACCTCTTTGGTTGTTAGGAATTAATTTGCTCATCATGTTTACTAAAGGGTCATTGGCCAGAGACAATAGTATCACAATGTAAAGGTGAGAATTCCCAGTACACAGCAAATGAAACAGATAAAAAGCAATGGCCTCTAAGTATTCCCAGGAAGTGAATTGAAACCTGTGTCTTTTCTCAATAGACCTAAATATCCTCAGCCATCATTCCTTAACTACCATGTTGCTCTGTAGCAATTATGGCTAGTTCTACTCCACATGTGGAAATAGTTGGGTTTTGTAAATTGTTTTCTCTACTTCTGAAGATACAAAGATGCTCATCTCTGGATTATTCTACTCTGACGGAGGTTGAAGCTATAGCAATGGTTATCCAGATCTTCATGGACATATTTTCTAGTCTATAGCACACTATCCCTTTCCTATTCTTCAAAAAGTTCCATTGTCTGGACTTTTCTCTTATAAGTCCTGAGACAGAGAGAACAAGGGGAGAAGAACAGGTGATTAATAGAGAAAAACAAATGAATTCAACCATATGTTTTATGTTATTTGATCTCACCTCACTTGACACCAATTTTAAGCCAACATACCCATCCCACATCCCTCTTATGGAGGGATCATTTTACAGGTAGAGAATCAAGCAGGAGGGGCAGAGTATTATGGATTTTTAACCTTGGGGAGGGCACCAGTACCTCCAATGCATTTGATTTTGAAGACCACATATTTGCTCCAAAGCTTCAATCCTTTATAAAAGCACATAACCCAAGAAAACGCACATTATTATTTTTACAGCCACAACTTGCTTCTGACCCTTTAAAGATGCTACTTGGCTTGGTTGTTTACTGTACTCACTAAGCTTGGTCCCAAATGACATGTGGCTGGTTCCAAAAATAAATACACCCTTAGAAGATGGAGATTTGCATTCCATGAGGATAACCAAGAGAATGTGACCCAGAATGCATAGGCACGTTTGAAGAATGGGTGATCCGAATGATGGCTACCCAAGAAGAATTAGCATGTAGCTTCTAAAAGGAATACGTCCTTCATATTTGGAGCACTGATTAAATATAAAATTCTTACAGTTCATAGCTCCATCTGGAAGAATATAAGACAAGAACATGTTGCCAAAACATACTGATGGTCATGAAATGTCACCTAAACCTGTGAAAATATGGTGGCTTTGCAGGATCACATCTTTTGGTTAACTAGCCTCAGGAATTTCTATATTAGATTAACCAGAAGTTTCCTTTAAAAAGAAAACTTCTTGAGGGTATGGTGCATTTCTTGCTTAGCAAACTTCTGTTAGAATAGAAATGACTCTTGGTTCTTTCATAGTGAAGAACAGACTTGTTATTTCTTGGCTCTCTCTAATTTAGGATGATATTTCATCTAGTAGTGATTGAGTTCCACTGATCTCAACCAATTTCCACATTATTGCATCTCATAGTGAGAAGATTGGAATGGACGGATAATACAAAGTGGTGGAGAGATCATAGCCTTTGGAATTAGATCTGCATTTGAATCCTGGCTCTCCCATGCAGGAGTTCTGGAAAGTTGGGCACCCTATCAGAGGCAGCCCTGCAAATTCTTACCAAATTTTGTGAGGCCTGAAAGAAATAATGTGTATGAGGTTCCTGAACATAGTGGGTACTCAGCAAGCAGAAGCCACCGCCAATTAGAGTCTCTCTGTGTGTAGGCACATAGTATGGTGCTACCTACATAGTAGGTGGTCCTAAAATGTGAGTTCTCTTGATATTTTTGTAAGGATTGTAGTAGAAATGGAACCTGGAAAACTCCTGCAGCCCTATAGGAAGAAGGTAGAGTTGTCTCCCTCTGCCTGGATGTAATGGCCAAGAGACACTGAGTTGGATGGCCTTGTGAGTCTTTTCTGATCGGAGCTTCCAGGATTCCCTACTAAACAGCCTTGCTTCCAGAGAGGATTCCTTAGGTGGCCCCTCTCCCCCAGAGTCCTAACTGAATATGAGCTGGATAAGGCACAAATCCTTCCTTGTTTAGGAGGGAGAGATACAGAAGTGACCCCAACACTGGAGGACAGGGTACGGTGTTAATGTACCCTATCTTAATGCCCCATGAATAAGTGCTGCTGTTGGAAAAGTTGGTTACTTTGAAGTTAAACCATGAAGCTCTTACTTAACTAACTAGCATGATTGGTGAGGAGTCCTGACTTAGCAAGAAGCCAGAGTAAAACATTTTATGAGGTCAAGGACTCATGCAGGATGGCTAAATAACAAATGGAAAAATTGGTAAAGAAGGAAAAAGGAGGGTAATGCTTTATGTGGTCACCACACCCACTACTGACAGTATATAAAGCCCTGGAGAGGACCAGGAGTTACACCAGAGAAAAGAAATCAGGTTTTGAAACTGACTTTCAGAGCTCTGCTCCCTCCCAGCACCATGCCTTACAACTGCTGCCTGTCCAACGTGAGCTGCCGCAGCAGCTGCTCCTCCCGGCCCTGTGTGCCCCACAGCTGCCATGGCTGCACCCTGCCTGGGGCCTGCAACATCCCCGCCAACGTGGGCAACTGCAACTGGTTCTGTGAGGGCTCCTTCAACGGCAGCGAGAAGGAGACCATGCAGTTCCTGAACGACCGGCTGGCCAGCTACCTGGAGAAGGTGCGCCAGCTGGAGAGGGAGAACGCGGAGCTGGAGGCCCGCATCCAGGAGCGGAACCAGCAGCAGGAACCCTTGGTGTGCTCCAGCTACCAGTCCTACTTCCGGACCATCGAGGAGCTCCAGCAGAAGGTGAGGGGGTGGGCACTGCAATGCTAACTTAATGAACTTTATCCAAATTTCCCATATCGGCTTCCAAGGGACTCTAAGGCTGTTTGCAGCCAATGTTGACAGTGATGGAGACATAGAATCCACTGGCTTAGATAGGACACCAAATAGCCTTATCCATTTTGGAATCACTATGAATGGGACTAGGTTAAGGCATTGGCTACAAATTAGTCACAGACGTCTTACATTGTTTTTTTTCTTTAACCTAAAACCCAAATATCTGCTTTTTTTTAGTTCTATTATGACATTTAATCTGCTTGTCAGAGAATTATAATGTGAATTATAATGTGTATCTGAATCAGTACTTTGAGCTAGTGGTTTCCTGAGTGAGTCCTCAAAGACTGTATTAAGAGTGTCTTTGGTAAAGCAAGAGAGCCATTGACTTCAGAAGCCTTGCTAGTATATGGAGACACACACACCACTCTCTAGAGCAGGCATGTATACCAGTGACAATGCAGTGTCATAAATGCAGAAGAGGGTGCAAGTAAAGAGAGAACATGGAGGTGGGACTTAGAGAGCTCCCCAGAGGAACCAATATCTGAGTGGGGTTTGAAGGATGAGTAGGAGTTTATACCTGATTGCATGAACATTTGGTTCTTGGAAGGACTTTTCCGTCTACTCTTGCATAGTGCTGGCCAAGTGAATATCAAAGGAGGGTCATGCAATATGAATATCATTGTTTATTTACCCACAGTTGGCATGTGTCAGGCACAGTGCTGGGGTGGGGGATAAATGACTATGATAGCATCTTTCTTTCAGGAGCTCAGGGCTAATAAGAGAGAGCAGTATAGAAACAAATGACCATAAAAGGCTCTAAGGAGTGAGTGCCACTGTAGAAGACACATGCAGGAAGGGGCCACCTGGGGACGCCAGAGAGGGAAGGGGTTTTGCCAGATAGAAGAGGCATCTAAGGGCATTTAAGGTAGAGAAAGAAGCTTCATGCAAAGCATGGTCAAGCCCACAAGAGGAGAGTGGAGAGAAGTAGTAGGGGATGGAACAAGGTGGTGTGAGGATAGTGTATACCCAGTTGTCTTGGTTGCCTGGGACTTGTCTGGTTTTAACATTTCAGGAAATTTCTCCGTCCTAAGCAAACTGGGAGGGTTGGTTGCCCTACCTGAGCCTTGGCTACCCACCTATCTCAGTTCCTATAGGAAATCAGACATAGACCAAGAAGAGTACAATTCCTGACATTTCATCTTGATTGTTCTAATTTTGAAATGATCAGTTCTATGAATGAATCCTCCTAGCATCACCAAACTGAAAATCTGAAAGGACATCAAGCTATTGGGAAGGACTGTGGATGAAAGAAATTGCTTTTTGCTTTAAGTAACAAGACGTTCCTTTCTTAGCATAACTCATTTCACAATTAATCCCATCCCCAGATCCTGTGCAGCAAGTCTGAGAACGCCAAGCTGGTGATGCACATTGACAACGCCAAGCTGGCTGCCGATGACTTCAGGACCAAGTAAGGCTCAGTGATGACCCCGGCCGTGTAGTGACAGGCAGGCAGAATTACAAAGTGATGAGCTCCCTGTCCTGGGAATGTTCCTGCAGAAGCTTCTAGATGATGCTGGGAGGGCTCGTGCACTGAGCTAGAGTTAGGTTAAAAGCCAAAGTCTCTTCACCTAGTGCTAAGATTGTGTGCTTTACGGTTAGTTAATGATAGATGCACCCACACACAGGCAATCCCACCAGCATCTCTTTGGTGGGTCTCACTGAGGAAGTAGGTCTCCTTACCCAGCATAGTGGTGCTTTTCCTTTTGGAAAACTTTTTAAAAATTCAAAATATTTCAAGATATAATGAATTTGACTAGGTCAACGCAGTAAAGCTTAAGAAAGAGAGTCTTCCTCCTTGACCTTGGGCTGTGTGCACAGGTTCGATACGGAGAGGTCCCTGCGGCAGCTGGTGGAATCAGACATCAATGGCCTGCGCAGGATCCTGGATGAGCTGACCCTGTGCAAGTCTGACCTGGAGGCCCAGGTGGAGTCCCTGAAGGAGGAGCTTCTGAGCCTCAAGCAGAACCATGAACAGGTAAGAAAGTCCCAGCCCCCAACATCACAATACTGAGATACACAATACTCCATGACACCCCTGAGAAGGGTAAGGTAGGTTTTTGGTGGCTCAAAACATACTTGGGGGATTATTGTGGAATGAGTCACATGTTGATCTCTTTCACATAAAGGAGTGTGGTCAGCTCATCACCAGGGGGCCAGATGTGTGGCCAAAAGCCCACACAATGATCTTTAAAATACTTGCTACTGTTTGATAAGATTTATTATCTTCCAAACAGGTACTAAATTAATATCAAGACTGGAAGTTGATAGCACACTTCCTTATCCTCTGTGTCACCTAGATAACTGGAATCCAAGCTGGTTAAATGGATGGATAGATGGATGGAAGAATGGATAGAAAGATGGGAGAAATGAAGGAACTTGGTGGTTGACTGAGATCTCATGGTTGAATGCAATATTAGGAAATCAGATGCATGCCTCGAACATTCTGTTTTCATGAGGAGGAGACAAGCTGTAGAAGACAGTACATGAAAATAGAAGACAGGAAGTGGATAGGAGATAAACCTGGATTCTCTACATTTAAGTAGCAAAACCGATTGTCATGCCAGGCTGCTCACAGAGCAAAGGGAAAATCAGAAGGAGATGGAAAAATTCTGGAGTCAGAAGAAATATTAGCAATAATTTAATCAACCAGTCTCCTGATCTAGATGAGGAAAGAGACTATGAGAGGAGGCTGAAGTCACCAGAGGTGACTTACCTAGGTTTTACATCAACTAGATTTCGACTTGCACTTCCTAATTTCACGTCCCACCACACTGGACACACTTACACACATTATTTTGTGAGTTCAATCTTTCCTCTTCCTCCATCAGGAAGTCAACACCCTGCGCTGCCAGCTTGGAGACCGCCTCAACGTGGAGGTGGACGCTGCCCCCACCGTGGACCTGAACCAAGTGCTCAATGAGACCAGGAGTCAGTACGAGGCCCTGGTGGAAACCAACCGCAGGGAAGTGGAGGAGTGGTTCACCACCCAGGTGGGCATCCGAGCACCTGACCACTCAGGATTCAAGACCCCAGGGCCCTTAGGGCAGGGTCTGATCCTGTCTCCTCCCCTTGGGTGTTTCAGACTGAGGAGCTGAACAAGCAGGTGGTGTCCAGCTCAGAGCAGCTTCAGTCTTACCAGGCGGAGATCATCGAGCTGAGGCGCACGGTCAACGCCCTGGAGATCGAGCTGCAGGCCCAGCACAACCTGGTGTGTATTGTTCAGACCTGCTGGTGAGCAGTGTGAAGTCGGGCAGGCAGACTCACCTGTGGGCCACACACTCTCCTTAGCCCTGGAAGCTGGTGACTTCTTTGGAAGCAGTTTTGAAGGAGCAGCTCCTGACACTCCCTTTATTCTCTCCCCCACCACAGAGGAACTCTCTGAAAAACACGCTGACAGAGAGCGAGGCCCGCTACAGCTCCCAGCTGTCCCAGGTGCAGGGCATGATCACCAACGTGGAGTCCCAGCTGGCCGAGATCCGGGCTGACCTGGAGCGTCAGAACCAGGAGTACCAGGTGCTGCTGGACATCCGGGCCCGGCTGGAGTGCGAGATCAACACGTACCGGGGCCTGCTGGACAGCGAGGACTGCAAGTGAGTACCCGGAAGGCACAATTCTACTCAAGGATAAAACAGGACTCCGAGGACCAAGTTTCAGTGTATCTGTAGAAGCCAGGGTTTTACATCCAGCTGTGGGAAAGTCAGGGCATTTATTACTAGCATCACCTGGGCTGAAATGATTTTCTGTTAAAAAAAAAATAGTTATGAGTATTTTCTCCACTGGTGAAAATCGTCCTTTGGCTTCTGCTGGGTAAATAATGCTTTACATCTTCAGGGATGGCTTGTTGTGTCAAAAAAGAAAGCCGTGCTTAGCAATCACCCATCTATCTGACTTAACCAAAACATTCAAATCCATTGCTTTCTTGGTCCTTGTTAGAACCCTTTGGAGCAGGCAGAGGGCATCATTACAACCATCCCATAATAAACATTTGAGTGTCAGAAGGGAAGATGACTCGGTAACTAAGAAGACACACCACTGTCAACTAACACAGTGTTTATATAACCATAATATATATTTTGGGGGGGGGAGGGATTTTTTACACTTGTCCCATTTTGTAGACGGGAGGCTAAGGTTCACAGGGATGCAGTGACTTTCCCTTGTCTCCAGGGCTATGGAGTGAAGGCTGGGATTCTACCTCAAGTGTTCTGTGCTCTTTCCTGCCACGGTCTCTGTACTTTGTAGAAGGAGTGATCTAAACAAGGCTTGGCTTCCTAAGACATTGGGGAGTGGATTCTACTTGTTCTTATGTCTCTTTGGGTTGAGCCCCCTCTCTTTTTAAAATGACTCTTCTCATGCTGATGATCTAATGATTCTGTGTCCCAGGCTGCCCTGCAACCCCTGTGCCACCACCAATGCCTGTGACAAGCCCATTGGACCCTGTGTCACCAATCCTTGCATTTCACGCTCCCGTTGCGGGCCCTGCTAGATACCCAGGGGCCAAAAGGAGGATTGCATGAAGACAGAAAGACCATCGATGGACCACCTCAGCCTCTCTGACCCCATGCCCAGCATCGCCATGAATCATGGCCTGGAAGGAGAACAAATGCCCAGCGCTGTGACCGGGTTCTCAACCTGAGCTCCCCCTGGGACCTCTTCTCCCAGGGCCTTTCTCTCCGTGTTCTGATGGTTTGAGAGTTTGGAGCTGTGAAGGGGCCACAGGAGGTGTATTGTGGATCTCTCTGATGCTTCTGCTCTTCCTGTAGTTTCCCGAATCTCCTAATAAACTTTCCTGTTGCATATACAATTCTCATTTGTATTCATCCTTTTCAGTGTGTTCACGCTGTATGTGCTTCTTGTAAAGCCTCTTGAAAGCAGAGAGGGCTTTATAGATTCACCCTGTCCTAAAAGGTCTTCATCAAGATTCATGAACATTCACTGAGCCTAAGGAATGCCAGTATCTACTCAGGATGGCATTCAACTGGCAGGAACACCGAGGCAAGAGGCCTCATCTGAATACAATAAAAACATTCGTCATGGGACATTACTCAGTAGAATGCAATGTGTAACATTTATGGAAAGTTCTATGTTTTCTTTCCCAAGACCCCGCAAGACGAGGCCTGAAGTTAACATTTACTGAACACTTACATCAGGAGCTCTGCTACTCAGTTTTTCGCTTACATGATGAGGAAGAGTGGCAATAGGACTGAACCCAGAGTTCATTCTCCATTTGGCAATTAGGTATGAGGTGACTAGTAGGGAAGGAAACTGATTTCAAACAAAAACCCAGAGTTTTTACGTCTTCCTGAGGATACATGGTACTATTAGTCTCAAAACCTTGCTGGAAGCCAGGTGCGGTGGCGCACACTTATAATCCCAGTGGCTCAGGAGGCTGAGGCAGGAGTATCGTGAGTTCAAAGCCAGACTCAGCAAAATCGAGGTGCTAAGCAACTCAGTGAGACCCTGTCTCTAAATAAAATACAAAATAGCACTGGGGATGTGGCTCAGTGGCTGAGGGCCCCTGAGTTCAACCCCTGGAACCCCACTTCCCCACCAAAAACCTTGCTGAAACTCTCCTTGGGAAACACTGCATAACTCATGGTAGTAGAAAGGCCTATCCTTTATATTTGAGTCATTGTCAACAGATTTTTAAATCTGCTAATCTGTATTTTTTTTAACCACCGGAGCTAAATTTGAATTTTGGCACCTTCCCTAAATTATTATCTCTCTGGTGTCTGTGAATTCTAAAGGTGACAGACGTGCTGTATCTTGTTCCTCTTGGTGCTTTCTGATGTCTTGCCAAGGTTAATGGCTCCCATCACTAGACATGCTGTGGGAGGTGCCAAGGATTCTACCCCTGTCCCCAGACTGACCAACAAGCTAGTTATGTCTCCTCTAGTGCTGTGATGATGCCGCTGCAATGTTAGTCTTAAATTCTTGGGTTCTCATATTCCAGTTCTTTTGATGCTGGTGTTCCTTTGTTGTTGATGTCGCTGGGCCTCGGGCCCTTTCTTGGAAAATCATCTGGGTGACACTCCATACTGTGCTCGGGGTATCCTAGATCCAGTTTGGTCACTCCAGCCTTCTTCATTCCCAAGAGCCACCTCATGCAAATCACCCTTGTCCAATCTATCCCATCACTTCTCCTATATGCTGGGACCCCTGTTCACTGACAGTGACCTTGCAGTCACCTTTATCAGGGTCCACTGCCTCCCAAGAACACTGTTCCATGCCTGTGAGTGAGAGCCCAAATTTCTCAGCATGGTAGATACATGGTGATTTATTGTTCAGTATGTAAAGTACTGAACAAAACTTGGTGTTCATGCTGGGATAAGAGTGTTCAGGGGCACTCTTCTTAGTTCTTTACTCTGCACTGTGTTTTCTTTAGTGGAGAAGAGAAAGCAGTGAGAAAAGTTTTTCTCAGGGCAAAACCAGTTTAGTTTCTGAGATATCTGAGTAGGGTTTAGTGTTACTACTCTGCTCACACTTTGGGCGAGAGTATATTGGCTCTAAAGTGCACTGTGACATGGTTATGAACTATAATTGGCACCTAGTGTAACAGGCAGGGCTGCTATTTTCTTACTGTTTTTTATTTTATTATTGTACTGGGGCTTGAACCCAGGGGCACTCAACCCCTGAGCCACATATTCAGATGTTTTAAAAAATTTTTATTTTGAGATAGAGTCTCACTAAGTTGCTTAGGGTCCTCACTAAGTTGCTGAGGCTAGCTTTGAACTTGGGATCCTTCTGCCTCAAACTCTTTATCTGCTGGGATTACACGTGTGCGCCACCATGCCCAGTTCTTATATTAAATGGTTAATTATGAAAAATTTCAAATATGTAAAAGTAAAAAATCTAAAAAGACACCTATAAGTTGATAACCAAGATTGAAGCCATCTTAACCTTGTACATAGTTACATCATCTCTTTGATATTTTTAAAAAGAAAGGTGTTGTTATGGATTGAGATAAAACCCTGACTATATCCATTCCTTTTTCCCCCTGTCTTCCAAGAGGTTTTCCCTAGATTGGGTGGAATATCATTCTTCAAGCAAAACATTTTTTTGGTATGTTTTCCAACTTAGCACTTTAAGTTAGAAAATATAAATAGTATAAATATTGCCATTAACTTTCCCCATTCAACATAAAGTCTCTGAGATTTATTTATTGTGATTCATGATGTTCTTTTCACTTACATTAGTTGTGAAGTATTCCATAAGGAAAACTAGCCAAGTTTTTATCCATTCCATTGCTGGTGGATCATTTTCTATTTTAAAAAATAAAAAAAGAACATCCTTGCCAATATGTCCTTGTGGGCCCATGTGAATGTTTTTCTGGAGCAGTGATTCTCAAAGTGTGATTCCTTGGGAACCTCTTAGAAATGCTGTTCTCCTAGACCTACAAACCCAAAACTCTGAGAATGGGACTAGCAATATAAAATTTTAATGGCCCTCTGGGAGATTTTAATATCTTTAAACTAGAGGAGTGTCATCAGACTTAGTAGATATTGCCAATGAAATGTGAGTACAAAGGTATCTTGTTGCTCCAGTTTGCAGTTTTCTTATTTCTAGGGACATTATGTGCTGTGACCAGCATGGTCATTAATTCAGAAACCAGTGAGGGGTGATGGGGGATGAAGAAAAGACAAACAGACACACGTAGAGAGAGAAAGCTGGGGCCAGGTGGGCAACCAAGCTCCGTTGGGGTTTGACTGAGCCAGAGCTAGCTTAGCATGTTTATTATATAGGTTTTGTCATCAAAATGTTATTTGTGGGAAAGTTTTGGCAAAACAGGCAATCTGAAGGACTCAGGACTGGCAATACATTAGGGTTATCTTGTTATGCTCAGAATTTTCTATCTCTGGGAGCTGGTGCCTGAGCTTAAGGTCTTGACTGATATAGCTGTGCACCTTTGCACTAGGCTTCCCCTGGCCAGTGTCACCATAGCAACTGGGCCATTTTGACCTGTACCTTTGCACAGGAAGTTCCCAGTGCAAACACAGCCACGAGAGAGTCAGAAAGACCATGATTCAAATCAAGGCTCTCCACAATTATGTATTAAAAATGTTTTTTAAATTGGTTGTTCAGTTTTCTTCCCTGTAGATTTAATTTAACTCAACAATGTTTGAGTACTTATGTTTGTGCCTGCTGGACAGACCAGTGAACAAAATAAAGACCAAATCTCTAGGAGTTTACTTTGAAGTGGAGGAAGACAGACAACAAACAGGGGCAACCATCAGGACCATGTTAGGTGGTGTTTGTTAAAAAGAAATAAATCAGAGAAAGGACAGAGAGGGGTAGGGGATGGAGCCTTTGTGAGTAGGGTGGTCAGGGCTCCTGATGTCTGATGAGGAAAAATAGGGCTTAGTCTATTTTATTATTGACATTTTGGAATTAATTTTTGAAATCTTATTTTGTGCTTTCTCTTAAGTAAGATTCTTCTTTGCTTATTGTTTCTTCATTTCCCAACATCTAGCCCCAGTTTAATGTTTATTCTTAACTTTTAAAAGTGCACATTTGACTTAATACTATCTAATTTTAACTTACCTTTCTTTTCTTTCATATAAAACAAGGTCCACGAAAGTTTGTATTTGTGTTCTTTAATTTAACTTCTACCTTGCTTTATTCTCCAAAATTTGGTCATTGTCATTGTTTAGAAGCACCTGAATGTGCATCAGTTTATTTATTTTAAAAAAATGCTTCTGGCACTTTCTCCCTTCTTTCTGGTTTCTATTTCCTGTTTACAAAAATACATTCTTTGATAGTTCTTATAGAATATATAAGTGATGAATTCTCTGTTATTGTCTGAAAATGTCTTTTGTTAATGGTCACTCTTAAATGATGGTTTAGTTGGTATGGGCTTCCAGATTGATTTTTCCAAAAATGGATCATACATTAGACCATAAAGCAGATCTTAATCCATTGAAATAAATCTATGCATCTTATCAGATTATAATGGAATGAAACTAGAAGCAGCAACAATAACCTCAGGGATTGTATGAGCACAAGTAGATTGAACAATGCACTTTAAAATGAACAGTGGGTCACTAGAGAAGCTAAAAGGGGCCGCGCACAGTGCTGCTCCCCTGCAACCCCAGTGACTTGGGAGGCTGAGGCAGGAGGATCAAAAGTTCAAGGACAGCCTTGGCAACTTAGCAGGATCCTCAGCAACTTAGTGAGCTCCTGTCTCAAAACAAAAAATTGAAAAGAACTGGGATATAGCTCAGCAATAGAGTGTCCTCGGGTCCAATTTCCATTACCAAAGAAATCAAAGGATAAATTTTTTAAAAAATCTAGAATCAAATAAAAATGGAAACGCAATGTACCAGAACCTGTGGGATACAGTGAAAGTCATACTAAAGAGGGAACTTACAGAGTTGAGTGCCAATATTAAAAAAAAAACAGTGATTGATCAATTTATGTGTATGTAAGAATATGGCATAATGAATCCCACTATTATGTATAATTATAATGCACCAATAAAGGAAAACTAAGAAAACAAAAACAAGACAGAGAGATCTCAAATAAATAACCTAATGATACATCTCAAGGTCTTAGAAAAACAAGAACAAACAAAACTCCAAATCAATAGAAGGAAATAAATAACAAAGACTTGGGCAGAAGTAACTAAAACAGAGACTAAAAGCACAATACAATGGGTCAATGAAACAGAATTGGTTCTTTGAAAAGATAAACAAAATTAACAAACTCTCAGTCAAACTAATCAAGAGAGAGAAGAACCAAATTAATACAATTAGACACACAAAGGGGATAATGCAATAGATATCACTGAAATACTTAGGATTATTGGGAAATATTTTGAAAAGCTTTATGCTGATAAGTTGGAAAATATAGAAGGAATGGTCAAATATGTGGATCTATCATATGATCTACCAAAATTGAACCAAGAGGATATAAAATATTCAAATAGATCAATAACACACAATGGGATTGAAGAAGTAATAAAAAGTCTAGCAATAACGCAAAGTCCATGACTAGACAGAGTCGATGCTGAATTTTACCAGGACTTTTAAAGAAAAAAAAAATGCCAGTGAACCTTAAGCTAATCCATAAAACAGAAAGGAAAGAATGTCTTTCAGACTCATTCTATGATGCTGGTATTACTCTGCTACCAAAATCCAATAAGTACAACAAAAAAGAAAACAGATATAGACCAATATCCTTGATGAACACAGATGCAAAAATACTCAATAAAATACTTGCAAACCAAACTCGACAGCACATTAAAAAGATTATACATTGTGACCAAGCTGGCTACCTTCCAGGGATGGAAGGGTGGATTGACATATTCAAATCAAGAAATGTAATATAGTATATACATAGACTCAAATATAAAATAGTCACTGATCATCCAATAGATGAGAAAACATTTTTTATAAAACTTAACTTCCCTTCATAATTTAAACCATGGAAGAACGACTAGGGTAGGGGCTAGGGGTTTGGAGGTGGGGAGAGGAAGTGGTAAAAGAGAGGGTGGACATGATTGAATCATAATGTATGCACATGTGGAAATGTCACAGTGAAACCCATTAAAAATATATGTTAATAATCATATAAAAGTATTCTAGGTTAACAGCTGTTTTTCTTCAGCATTGTGAAGACACTGTACCATTATCTTTTGGATTTTGTTATTCATGTTGAAAGCAGGTCATCAACCTAACTGTGTTTCCATTGGTGGTAATACTTTTTCTTTTTTCCCCCCTCTTTGCTTCTAAGATTGTCTTGTTCTATTTAACATGGTGTTTTCCCCTACATAATGTCAAAAGCAGGTTTAATTTTTTTTTTATTTAGGACTTGCATGCTTCTTGAAATGATTCATGCATTTCAATAGTGTGGGAAATTCTCAGTCTTTATGTTTTGTGAATAACTTCAGTCTTATTGTCTCCATTTTTCTCCTTCTGAATTCCTTTTAAAAAATTATACATTGGCTTCACTGATATATAATTAATATGCCATATATGATTCATATACCATAAATCTACCCATATAAAAGACAAAATTAAATGGTTTAAAATATGTTTGTAGTTATCAGCATAACTATAAGTTTAGAGCATTTTGTCATTCCAAAAACAAACTTTGTACCTGTTAATAGTCACTTCCCTTTCATCTGTCAATTCTGAGGCCTGGGAAACCCGTATCTCCATAGATTTACTTATTATGAATATCTCATATGAATGGAATCATGATATGTGGGATTCTTTGACTCACTTTTTTTTTTCAGTGCTGTGAATTGAAAATAGGATCTCACCACATACTAGGCAACTTCTCTTAACATTGAGTTAAATCTCCAGCCCTGATTTGCTTCTTTTACATAGCTTAATGTTTCCAGGTTTACAACCTGTAACCTGAATATGGTCACTGGATTATGTGGGTTGGTTCATTGGTTATTAGAATAATGCTGCTATAAACCTTTGTGTTCAATTTCTAGAATTGATATATATTTGCAGTTATTTTGGGTACATACCTAGGAGTAAAGTTGCTAGGATATATTACAACTTCATGGTTAAAATTTTGAGTAACAATCATCTTGTTGTTGCACCATTTGGACATTGTTAATGATTATATATGAGGGTTCCAATTTCTGCACATCCTCACAAACACTTGTGTTTTTTCATTCTTTATAAAAAATTATGGTTATTCTAGTGCATGTGAAGTAGTGTCTCATTGTGGGTTTGGCTTGTAATTCCTTCATGATTACTGATGTTGAGCTTCTCTTCATGAGTTTATAGGTCATTGCATATATCTTCTTTGGAGAAATGTCCACTCAGATTCTTTGCCCATTTTAAAAAACTTGGCTTATTATCTCTTACTATTGAGCTGTAGGAGTTCTTTATATATTCTGTTGCTTATAAGATTTACAAATATTTTCTCTCATAGGTTAATTTTTCACTTTCTTGATGAAAAGAAAGTTCTGTAGTGCAAAAGTTTTAATTTTGAAGTTTAATCTTTGTTTTTTAAATTTATTTTTTAGTTTTAGGAGGACACAATATCTTTATTTTATTTTTATGTGGTGCTGAGGATCGAACCCAGTGCCCCATGCATGCTAGGTGAGCACTCTACCACTGAACCACAACCCCAGCCCCTAAGTTCAATCTTTTTTTTTTTTTTTTTAACCTTTAACACTTGTGCTTTTGGTGTCATATCTAGGAAACCATGGCCTAACCCAAGATCATGAGGATTTACACCCATGTTTCCCCATAGTTTTATAGTTTCATCTAGTAATTTAGGTTTTGTATCATTTTGAAATATTTTTTTTGTCTCTGGTGTAAGGAGAGAGCAAAGACTTATTCTTTTGCATGTGGAAGTCCAGTTATTCAAACATTATTTATTGAAAAAAAATATTTTCCTCCATTAATTTTATTGGCACTTGTGTTGAATGTACTTTTTAGTAAGTATTAAAATCAGGAAATAAGGGCTGGGGATGTGGCTCAAGCGGTAGCGCGCTCGCCTGGCATGCGTGCGGCCCGGGTTCGAACCTCAGCACCATATACAAACANCGGACACAACATCTTTGTTTGTATGTGGTGCTGAGGATCGAACCCGGGCTGCACGCATGCCTGGCGAGCGCGCTACCACTTGAGCTACATCCCCAGCCCTCCTGGAGCTATTAACACCACTATTTATTGGATTCCTTTAAACAGGCTTGGGTTCATCACATCTTGTCTCTTATTTTCTCTTCCCTGTTTTCTATCTTTAAATATCTCTGTGCTACATTCTTGTGAACTTTCCTTACCTATCAATTCCACCTCACTTATTCTCTTTTCATCTTTCTCTAATTTGATTTTTAATTTATCAGCTGAGTTTTCAAATTTATTTTATTAAATTTTTAGAAAATAAAAAAAATTTTATTATTAAGATCCTTACCAGAGTTGGCTTTAATAAATACAATTCTAACAGAGATAGCAGTACTTAATAAGAAATATGTCAATTATTAAAGTTAACAATAATTTGATACATAAAAAGTGATTAAAGATATAAAAGTAACGGGAATGATGAGACATGAAGCAGAAATGTATATTCTACATATTCTTTTAGAAAACTGACAGAATGAACATCAATCCTCAGGAGGTCTATTCTGTTTTATAAAAGTGAATTTTTCACTTGAGGAAAAAAGAAAAAAAAAACAACAACTCCTAGATCTGTGTCAAAGGATGTTGTAAAGCTCTATTGAACAAATACTAACAAAATTAATTTGCTAAAACACATATGATAATTGCTGTGACTTAATCAGTGGGAAAGTTATTGAGTTTTATAAAAATATCCAATAGGATTATAGAGGGTAGGACTTCGGTCTAATTACAACTCTGTTAATTCAGTAGAAGCCAAGAAAAAATTCAACAGGTGAAGAATATCATTGATGTCAAACAAAACTGGATTTTTTGAAGCTGCAGGAGACCTACTTTTAAAATTTATACTTTAAGTCTTATTTTTCATTTCTATAAATTGTTTGATTTTTTTTTTTAAATTATGACTTCTTTTGGAAGAGTGGAAACTTTTTATGGTTTTGATTTCTTATTTTGTCTTTAAACATAGTTATTTAATATTATTGGCTTTAATCTACTGCTTCATTTGTCTTCTTTTCCTTGCTCCTTGTAAATTATTTCCTTGGGTGTTTGGTTAATTTATCATTGTGGAGATTCTTCATATGTGTACTATAAATTCCATTCCAAACATTGGTGATACACAGGTTACTGCTTAGTTTAACTACCTCAAAGGAGAATTACTATTTTAAATTTAGAATCCAGTAAGAGATAGTTCAGCTTGTTAAAAACAATCTTCTTATAACAATGGACATACCTAATTTTTCTAGTCCAACTTTTAAGGGTGCTGTCTTTTGAGAGAATTGGATTTCTTATTTGTCTCAGTTCTAACTCTCTCATAAGGACTAAAAGCTTTGTTTCCTGTCCCTTAATTCTTTGATTTATTATTTTCCAATTTGGGCTCCTCCACAAACTCTCTGTGTGAGCTTGGGTAAGTCATTTTCCCATTTGGGTCACAGTCACCCTATTTGTAAAATGAGAGCTGGGTAAAATGATGAAATGACCCATCAGGTCTTTGGCAGTGCTAACGTGCTAAGAGTCTAGCCTTCATCAAACTTGGAAACTGTTTCCAGAAAAGAAAGTTCAATGTCCTTTATGAACTGTTTCATGGCAAGTATGTAGCTCAGTGTGAGGTGAACCCAATACTCATCTCCTTGGACTGGGAACTGATAGGCACCCGGCAGAGGATTTATCTCAGGATTTTTCCTCTTTGGTTTTCCTGACCCCACACCAGTCCATTCAGGAGCTATAGGCAGTTTGGTTTCTTTTTATTACTTCCTCACAGTTCACCTTTGGACTTGGCAAAGTCAGCAGTTATGACAAGGGTGTGAACGCCAATCACACAGCTTCATTTCCAGAATAACCAGCTTAAGTGCTGTTCAGTGCTTATACTGGAATAGAAACCCGACTTGGCTAATTTTTACAACTCATTTTAAAAGAACTATAAGAATGTCCTTCTGGAATTTTAATGCACATTTTATTTTGTTTTCTTGTGCAGAAGGAATACATTTTTTTTTTTTTAAAAAATTTGTAGGTAAATGGATGGAGTTGGAGAATGTAATGCTAAGTGAAGTTAGCCATCCCCAAAAAACAAATGCTGAATGTTTTCTCTGATATAAGGAGGCTGATTCATAGTGGGGTTGGGAGGGGAAGCATGGGAGGAATAGACGAACTCTAGATAGAGCAAAGAGGAGGGAGAGTAAGGGAGTGGGCAAGGGGTGTAAAGGATGGGGAATGAGATGGACATCATTACCCTAAGTACATGTATGAAGATACAAATGGAGTGAATGAATATACTTTGTATACAACCAGAGATGTGAAAAATTGTGCTCTATATGTGTAATATGAGTTGTAATGCATTCTGTTGTCATATACAACAAGTTAGAATTAAAAAATAAAATTAAGATAAAAGTTTAATAAAAAAATTGAAGAGAATAAAAGAATATAAAGAAAGGAATAAAGAGAAAACACACTCATATTCCTAACATTTCAAACCAGCCAGTATCATCATTATAGTGTGGTTCTTTTTTTAGAACTTGATTTTTATTTATTTATATGCAGTGCTGAGAACTGAACTCAGTGCCTCACACATGCTAGGCAAGCACTCTACCACTGAGCCACCACCCCAGCCCCCTAGTGTGGTTCTTTTTAATCTCTCAATTGTTCTTATTTTTTTAAAAAGTGTTATGACTATATTTGTGTATCCTTTTTGGAGTAAATGTATTGCTATCGAGTGGGGTCACTATTGTTTGACTCACTGTTGTTCTAAGTTTCTCCAAACTGACAGCGTATAATTCTATATCTGATGGGATATAACTGTACCTAAATTACTACAAAAATTGTTGGGGTATAATCATAACATCAGCTTAGAGATGACAATTGAAATGAGAGAGACAAGAAGGATCTTCGGTATTGGTGAATTCTATTGTTATTCCCATGTATTTTTAATTCTTCTTCAACAGCACTGACCAATGGCTAACAAGGCTTCATTTTCCTGTTTTACTTCTTCTTTATCATCTTCAATTTCTTCTCCTAGATAATGGGAGGTCAGATTGGTTTTGAAAATAATATCTCCATGGAGGAGATGAGATAGGGAATGCAGTGGTGATGAGCAGATTTGGGTTCTAATTATATGATCCTAAGCAAGTAGTTTCTTCATTCTGAGACTCAGCTTCCCCATTTGTAAAATTAGGGGGCCATGAATGAGAGCTCATTAAGATCTCTATGTGCTCCTTGTTCCGAGGCTTTCCTTCTCTCTTTTGACATTTTTGGCATTTGGGATTTACATTAGGAAGTGGAAGGGAAGGAGAGAGGTCAGTGCAACATGCAAAGGATAAAAATAAAACAAAATAAAAAATGCAAAACATTTTTAATTTTTAGCTGTAGCTGAGTGCCTTGGATCTGTTGGGGAATGTCCATTGCTGAGCTCTGTGTTGTCCTCCACTTTGAAGACAGTGAGTGGCCCCTCCCCTTCCTGGGCGATGAATGCTTCCCCAGGTTAGATTTTTTTTTCTTCATTGTCTTTCTTTAAGATATCAAAGAAGGCTCATCTTATGTCCTACAACAAAACAGAAGTGGTCATATGCATGGCCAGTTCAGATTGCTTATGCTTCTTGGATGATTGTTCCTAAATTCCAAACTATTATGAATCATCAAGTTCAAACAAGCTCAGCAACTCTAAACTGTTTCAAGCACACTCCAATTATTGCATGAAAGTCTGATTGCTGAGACCAAAGCTCACAAGCTTTATGATCAGCTGTACTAATGGATGATGGAAGAACTTCTCCAAGTGATGACGAACTTCTCTAAGGGATGAACACTTCAACACTACATGGCTCAAATCTCAGTTTACCAGGGTTCAGTGTGGGCATTACTTTAAGAACATAGGTGCTGTATGCAGCAGGCAAACCCTTGTGACCCTGGGAGGGTCTTGACAACTTGCTGGCCCATGCAGCCCAGACCCTCTCCATGGTCCTGATCTCGTGTGGCCCCTGAGCTGCATGTGGCAGCTCTGACATCACCTCTTCTTGGGAGTTCTCCTCCCTGGCCCTCTGTGATGCCTGCGCTCGTTCTCCTCACTGGCTCTCACTCTTTCTCCATTTCTTTGGAATTCCCCAAAGTTGGGCCCTCAGCTCCTCGCCACGCTTCTCGTTGTATTGTCCCCTGACTCATTTCTCCAACTCTCCCACCTGTACTAAAGTCTTATCTGTCGTTGTTCCCCCATCATGAACTCTAGAACTCTGACTCCCTTTGGCCCCTATTGCTGCTTGCTGGGCCTGTTGTAATAGCCTCCTTGCTGGCCTCTGTGCCCCCAGCCTTTCCTTCATGTTTCTGAAACTGATGAATATCTGCAGAAACAGTTCCTCAAACAGCTTCTGTCACATCACACGTGGGCTCAAAAACTTACATCAGCTGTCCTGCTACCACGGAGGTCTGAGCCTCTTAGTTTTGCCCCTGAGGTCCTCTACCTATGGCCATGACCTCCCTAGACATCCTTATTTCCCACCACTTCCCTTCCCAGTTCTTCCCTCCCAGCCACCTGGACTCACTGGAGTCCCTCAACCATGCCTTGGGCTTTCCTGCCCCATCACTGTGGACAACACCATCCTCCTCACCCCACCTGGCTCCTACTTTTCTCCTCTCTACTTCTTAGTAGCTTCCATGTCCCAGCACAAATCCAGCCCTTGAACCTCCAATCCTGGTGGTGCTTGCTCTCCCCAGTATGAAAACCACTCTCTCGTCACCTCCTTCCGCTCAACAATGTCCACAGTGTGGCCGGGACTCAAAGATGTTTAGACCCCACCCTTGCCTTCGGGGGGGGGCTCCAACAGGGAGAGATCAGCACACAGATCAGGACAATGTTATGTTCAGGGTAAAATCCTGGAGTTCAGAGAGGAGGGAAGGATGACTTGCCTGATGGAGGTAGGGAAGGAGGTAGGCCACGGGGTTCTCAGCAGCGTGACGCAGTGGAACGAGCAGAGAGCCATGCTGGAATTCCTGCTTCACAACTTACCATCCCCTACCCTCTGTGCCTTGGTTTGCCATCTGTAAAATGGGAATGATATCATCATTTGCCTTGAAGGGTTGGGATGAGGAGTGACAAGATAGTGTTTGTGAAAAGTGTCCAGTAGCAGCCTGTGCAGGTTCTTGGGAAGTGCAAGCCCTGTCTGACCACATTCTGCACGGTGTCCAGTACACTGCCTGGGATAAAGTCCGATCCTGGTAGATGCCTGTGATTTGGTTGCTAGACATTATCACAGGAAGCAGGGCTATTATTATTATTATTATTATTATTATCAGGAAGCAGGGCTGTGAGGACCTCGGCTGTTTTAACTGTTCTATAAAACATCCACTCCTTTTTTTTGAGAACCATGAATTTAGCACTTGGAAATTTGAACTAGCAAAAGATACACAGGCAGTACCTATGCTTTTGCATTTCTTCAAGGAGAGCCAGAATCTTGCCCAGGAGTCAGGGCCCTCACGCCAGGTGATAGAGCAGCAATCCTGTCCCTGGACCCGCCACACCCAACTAATGAAGGCCAGGGCTTTCATGAGTCCAGTTCTTTGAAGCCACACCACGAAGCTCTTACTTCATGACGCACGGCATGGTGGAGAGTCCTGACTTAGGGAGAAGCCCAAGTAAAGTCTTTTATGAGGTGAGGGACTCTTCTGAGGAAACACATAACAAGCAGAAGGGAAGGGCTTTGACGATCACCAAATGAGCACAAAGAAAAAAGGGCTGCCTTACACGTCCACACCCTCCACAGTGAGGGTATAAAGGCCCATCTGGGGAAGGAGACCCACAGCGCTGTGGCTTGCACGACTTGCATTCTGTCTTCAACCGGACACCTCGCACCCTCCCAGCACCATGCCTTACAACTGCTGCCTGTCCAACGTGAGCTGCCGCAGCAGCTGCTCCTCCCGGCCCTGCGTGCCCCACAGCTGCCATGGCTGCACCCTGCCCGGGGCCTGCAACATCCCCGCCAACGTGGGCAACTGCAACTGGTTCTGTGAGGGCTCCTTCAACGGCAGCGAGAAGGAGACCATGCAGTTCCTGAACGACCGGCTGGCCAGCTACCTGGAGAAGGCTGCGCCAGCTGGAGAGGGAGAACGCGGAGCTGGAGGCCCTCATCCAGGAGCGGAACCAGCAGCAGGACCCCGTTGGTGTGCCCCAGCTACCAGTCCTACTTCCGGACCATCGAGGAGCTCCAGCAGAGGTGACGGGCGGCACCATCGTGTTCTTAGCAGGAGGTTGTTGGAAGAAGAACATCCTAGCTGCAATTCAGAAACCATAGGAATTCCTGGGTCGATGGGAAGGTTGACGACTGGCCTTTATTTTGTGTCTTGGGGACTCATCTACTTTTAGACTTGGGCCTATTAGGTCTGAATATTGGTGTAGAGTTAGTTTAGGTGAAAATAGTAGCACTTCAGATAAAGAAGCTGTTATTTAAAGCTGTCTCTGAATGCTTCCATGTATTTCCAAGCTCCAGAATTATTACCCCGAGGTGAAAGAAAAGAACTGAGCTGGAGAAGAAAACTAAGCAAATGGATTAGGTCATTTTTCTCTCTCCCTCAAGTGGGCATTGGGCTGCTCTGATCTCTGGTTATCTCCCTCTTCTGGACACTGAATTATCCCGACTCCATTGTCCTGACCTGGATGTCTCTGGGATCCTACTGGTGTCCAGTGTTCAGTGAAGGGGTAAAAAATGGTTGGTTAAACCCAGAAAGATTGGAAATGATATAGGAGGAAATGGTACCAAGTCATTTCGATGGCCAGGAGAGCATGGCAGACTCCCTGGTACAGCCCCTTGTAGCTCCTAATTTATATATTTATCTTCCCTTCTCAGTTGAAAGTATCTTGAGGGCAGGATTCACATTTTAATAAATATGAATTGTTATCAGCTTTTCAGTATTGCTTATCAGGAAAGGAAAAAAAGGAAGATAACTTGCTGATATTTTCTTTGTGTATTTCAATTTTTTTTCAAATATAGTTTCTAAAATATTTATTGAGCACCTATTGTACACCAATAGCACTTCATAGTGTTATATAAGATACATTATGACTTCTTATTTTGATCCTCCCATGGAGTGAATTAGTCGAGATTGCCATTGGCAAAAATAACCAAGCCCTTGCTTATTTGAGAATGTTTTGGTGCTTCCAGATCCTGTGCAGCAAGTCTGAGAATGCCAGGATGGTGGTGGAGATTGATAATGCCAAGCTGGCCTCGGATGACTTCCGAACCAAGTGAGTGGGCAAGTTGGGTTTTGCTTATTTTTCTGCTCTTTCCTCTCTCTGCTCCCTTAACCTGTTGACCACACTGACACACATTGACCAAGCTGTTCTCCAGATGTTTCCCCACCATCCACAGAGATCTTTCTCACTAGACCTTGGAGATCCCTCTTCCTGGCCTCCAACCCCTTCCTCTTCCTCTTTCTCCTCTCTAGAGAGTAATCCCCAATCACAGGGTTCGCCAGTGTAGATAGCATGGTCCTTCGACATCCTGCTGAGCGCAGAACTCATGAGAATGTGGGAAATGTATCTCCCTTGGAAACCTCACAGTTCATGGGATTTTGTCCTCCTAAGTCTACGGGTTCCTTAACAAAATAATTGCCGGTGAATTTTTCTCCAGGACCTACTGCTAGGTACTGAAAACCTAAATGACCAGGATGGTTTTAAGAACCACTAAACCTAATTTCTAGTTTTCTGACCAACCAAAATCAAAGCAAAGTCAAGGCCAGGTGTATTCCTGCCCAGCCTGTCCCTGATCCTCCTCTGGTCACAGGTACGAGACGGAGCTGTCCCTGCGGCAGCTGGTGGAGTCGGACATCAACGGCCTGCGCAGGATCCTGGACGAGCTGACCCTGTGCAAGTCTGACCTGGAGGCCCAGGTGGAGTCCCTGAAGGAGGAGCTGCTCTGCCTCAAGCAGAACCACGAGCAGGTGACGTTCCCTAAAGCACTGTCAGGATCCGGCTGGCCAGGGCTTGTGTCCAACCGCCTCGGGCTGTGGGAGAAGCTGTGGGTTGAGGTTCTATTAGCTCAAGAAACTATTCTCCCAACAAAAAGGGATTTCTTTGTAGAGAATGAATAATGTAAAAATCTGAGACAGGAGATTAGGATTTCTCTGCCAGGGGCGGAAACGAGGATGAAGGAAGTTGGCCAGCTCCACCATGAGGACAGGTCAGCGATATGCAGCCACAGGACCTCTTCTGTGCCCAAGTCAGGCCACAAGCTGCAGTCATTTTGTAACTGTCCATTTTGTAACTGGAGAGGGCAGGATGGCCTAGGGCCACCAAGCTGAGAGAGCTGAGCCAGAAACCAAATGCAACTGTCCTCATTCCTTTCCAGAGCCCTTTTTGCTATTCAGCGTTGCTTGGAAGAAACATGGGATAAAATGCTCCCCATCACTGGCTAGTCACTTGCACACCGAACAGACATTTGCAAACCTTAAATCCCAGAACAATGTTCATGGGGACTGTTAATATTAGTTGAGAGCTTATTTTCTACCAGACATTATGCTAAGCCTGTTAGAGTTCCAGAGGTAGTTCTTGAAGAAATGGAAGATTCCAGAAGCTTCTAGAGTTGTATTGTGAGTGGTAGAGACGACACACAATTCAAATCTACCTGATATCCATCTAAACCCGAGTACCAAGCTCTGTGAAGAGATTAGCAGTGGAGTGAACAGATATTGATTTTCTTCAGCATATTCTAACACTGGTAGAAATCAGCAAATCACCAAGTCCGTTCTATTCTCAGATGGCAGATTTTGAAGTAAGCATTCTTTATTTTATCTTTAGCTAGACTTTGTCTTTTTATTGCCCATGCTTAGGAATCAGACTTAAGATACTCTGAGATATTATAGCAATATGGGCTTCCAGGGATCAGAACTTAAATCATGGTCAACCATGTCTCAGCTCTGAGACCAAATGGCCACACTTCTCTAAAAAAGAGGTGGTACAATAAATCTAAAGGGCAGGAGGTCCTGGGCCTGAAGGCCCTTTGTGAAGTGGAACACACACACAGATCAGTCACTGAATGTAGGAGCTGGTCAGCGAGGTCAGAGGGAGCGGAACTGGTTGTAAACTTAAGAATGATTAGAAGTTAAATTGCATTTATTCAAGGACAGACCAAGATCCTTCGTGATATTTAAAATTATTATCCCCTCCCTCCATCAGGAAGTCAACACCCTGCGCTGCCAGCTTGGAGACCGCCTCAACGTGGAGGTGGACGCTGCCCCCACCGTGGACCTGAACCGCGTGCTCAATGAGACCAGGTGTCAGTACGAGGCCCTGGTGGAGACCAACCGCAGGGAAGTGGAGGAGTGGTTCACCACCCAGGTGGGTATCTGAGCACCTGACCACTCAGGACCCAAGGCCCCAGGGCCCTTAGGGCAGGGTCTGATCCTGTCTCCTCCCCTTGGGTGTTTCAGACTGAGGAGCTGAACAAGCAGGTGGTGTCCAGCTCAGAGCAGCTTCAGTCCTACCAGGCGGAGATCATCGAGCTGAGACGCACGGTCAACGCCCTGGAGATCGAGCTGCAGGCCCAGCACAACCTGGTGTGTATTGTTCAGACCAGCTGGTGAGCAGTGTGAAGTCGGGCAGGCAGACTCACCTGTGGGCCACACACTCTCCTTAGCCCTGGAAGCTGGTGACTTCTTTGGAAGCAGTTTTGAAGGAGCAGCTCCTGACACTCCCTTTATTCTCTCCCCCACCACAGAGGAACTCTCTGGAAAACACGCTGACAGAGAGCGAGGCCCGCTACAGCTCCCAGCTGTCCCAGGTGCAGGGCATGATCACCAACGTGGAGTCCCAGCTGGCCGAGATCCGGGCTGACCTGGAGCGTCAGAACCAGGAGTACCAGGTGCTGCTGGACATCCGGGCCCGGCTGGAGTGTGAGATCAACACGTACCGGGGCCTGCTGGACAGCGAGGACTGCAAGTGAGTGCAGGGCTACTGATCCTTTCTTTGGGACATGTGAGGTTGCCGTGGCGGTGAAGCGTCTTCCTGATGGAAATGGCTTATCATTTCATGCTGTAGGGTGACATTGTGACTCAAAATGCTTTTAGTGTCTTATTCCTTTAGCCCATTTTATTCTAATTTGTTCCAATGATTTTTATGTCACCAGACTTCCCTGTAATCCCTGTGCCACAACCAACGCGTGCGACAAGCCCATTGGGCCCTGTGTCTCCAATCCCTGTGTCACACGATCTCGGTGTGGGCCTTGCAGCAATTTTGGGCGCTAGAGGCCCCACTGCCAGGAGGAGGACAAGGACTTCAGTCACATCTCAACTCCAACAATGACCACACCAGACAAAGGAGAAACCCTTTATCACAGCAGCTCCTTGAGCTCAGCTCTGACTTTCCACTGCGTCTCCTGGTCTGAGTCTCCAGCACAGGACAGTGCAGAGCCTGTCTTTTGAGTCACACACAGAGATCTACAACAGGATCAAGTAATAACTACTGTCACAATGACACATTTGCGCGACATGTTATGTGTCGGCAAAACTTATCTAAATGCAATTTGAAAATGATGATATTAAGTGTGGTACAGCTGCTGGGCTGCTTGTGCAACAGAACATAACTGGACTTAATCTTCTTTGTCACACTTTTGGATTTTGGCGATGTAATAAAAATCCTTTGTTAATCCTCCTAATAAACTTATTCTGGCACGGAAATTATAGTTGTATGTTTCATTCATAAATTCCAAAATTGGCTGCCTTTTATCTATAAAGAGTACCCAGTGTTTTTCCATTAGATGAAAGTATTCAACTTGATACATGGTCTGTGATTTCCTTCAAAGGGAAAGTCCCCACTGGACATCACCTGTCAATCCCCCCCCCTTTTTTTTAACCTGGATTGAACCCACTGGCACTTAACCACTGAGCAACATCCCCAGTCCTCCCTCCCTCCCTCCCTCCCTCTTCCTTCCTTCCTTCCTTCCTTCCTTCCTTCCTTCCTTCCTTCCTTCCTTCCTTCCTTCCTTCTTCTTATTATTATTTGGGGCATGAGGGATTAAACTAAGGGGCACTCAACCACTGAGCCACACCCCCAGCCCTATTTTGTATTTTATTTAGAGACAGGGTTTCACTGAGTTGCTTAGCACCTCGATTTTGCTGAGGCTGAACTCACGATCCTCCTGCCTCAGCCTCCTGAGCTACTGGGATTACAGGTGTGCATCATCGTGCCTAGCTCACCTGCCAATCTTGATAAGCACTAGAATAAGCAGAGCAGGGTGATCCATGCAGGTTGAGGTGATGGTGGTGACCATGGTCAGCACTGGTTTGTACAGGAGATGACATCTGAGTTGAGACCTGCAACCTGAGAAGAAACAGATCAGAGGGAAAGAGCCTTCCTTCCAGACAGAGGAACCAGAAAGTCAAGAGTGGAAACGAAGCTGAAGCCTTTGAAGGAGGTGAGGGAGGGCCAGCGTGTCTGTGGTGATGAGCTGGGAAGGGGTGGGCAGTGCCTGGGGATCCGGGGAGGACCTGACTTTATTTGAAGTGAAGCTTTGGCAGAGTTAAAAGGATGGACTGATTGACAGCTTTATTAAAGGGAGTGCTTGGGTGGCTGAGTGGGTGTAGGTGTTCTGAACGTCCCTGTTGGAGGCGTTGGGGTTGTAGATGACAATGACAAGTCAACTGTGTTGTTTTGTTTGGTTTCATAGAGTCACTGACATCTAACCACTGCTCACATTCCTCATCAGAAACAGGGAAGTCAATAAAGTGCCAAAAACTACAAGGATTGCTCAAACTTGAAGAAGATACGGTCATGATGTGGCCTGCCCGGGTCATTGAGAAACTCATGCCCGGCCTTGCCTGGCCTCTGAGCCCGCTGCAGGTGTGCGGAGGCAGCCTGCTCTCACTCTCGATTTTACTGCATGCAGGGACAAGCACCCGTCTTAAGTGTAAAGACCAGGGAAGATTTACAGCTTCCTCAATGACATATTTATAAGAAACTCAAAGCGCTCGGCAGTGGCCGGGACATGTTGGCATGTACCCGAGATGACTTTATGTGGCAGCACCAGTGAGGTGAGTGGCCACCCTGGTGAACTAAAAGCTTGGGGTGTGACACGTTGGAACGTGTGTGTTTAAGGTTTTAAAGATGGTCAAAAGGTGAAAAGGGCCCTGTGTCTCCAATCCCTGTATCACACAATCTCAGTGGGGGCCACAGGCTTGAAAGGACTCCTTTCAGTTTCGATCAAAGCTATAACCTGTCTCTGGAGCTCAGCCCTCAGTGTGGTGTGTGGCCTTTCTGAGCCTCAATTTCTTAAGCTATAAAATGGGGGAATAATGATCACCTCGTTGCTTTAATCTTTCAAAAATAAAAGATGGAAGGAGAGTATGCTGTTCAAAGCTAACCCAACACTTGATGCAAAGGACATGCTCAGAAAACAGAGTTTCTGTATGCTTCTGTAGGGACCCTGAGGAAATTGTGTTTTTATGTCCTCATCCCTTTTCCTATTGCTCATGACAGAGAATCCGAATCCTTAAGATTTAAAATTTTGCTGACCCAACCCATTTGAACCCAGGTGGAAACCTGGTCTCAAGTTCTCTTGAGTTGAGGGCCACCAAGGGGGTGGATGGGACAAGAAATCGAGAGATCTGACCTCCAGGGCTGAGAACTGGGGAGAAATGAATTCAGATGTGTGTGTGTGCACACCGGCCCACGCATGGATGTACAGCAGCGAATGTGCGTGAACTCGTGTGTGCACGTGTATGTGTTGTGTTGGGAGGAAGATCCTGCTCCCTTCCTCCTAGTATGATCATGATAATTATTCTGGTAATAACTTCATATCTGCTCTTGCTGACTCCATTGCTGGTTGGTTGTGGAATCTGGCTGGCTGGTAACTGCAGAGAAAAATTTGAGAGAAGGTTGCTTATCAGTATCTTGGATGCTGGGAGCAGAGCTGTGGGTGGTCCACGGGTCAAAGAGCCAGGCAGGGTGGACAGACAGAGGTCACCTCCACAGGCGCTGCTGCAGGCTGCAGGGTAAACACAATTACATACCAACCCAGAGTGAAGTCCCTCTGAGAGGGGCAGACTCTGGGGGTGGAGGAGAGGACAAAGATGAAAGAGTTTCAAGTCTGTTCTTGATAAATGCTCAGTTAGGTTCCTTGCCTGAGGCAGCGTATCTTGAACAGAAATGCAGGGATACACACAGGTGGGCTGGTGGAAGGGAGCTATTCCCTGGTTGAGAGATAGATGGGCTGGGGAAGCACCCAGGATCTTGCAGGCAAGATACGGTAAGCTCTCTTTGGCTTTGGATGCCAATGATTTTAGAAAATCCCATGTCTGCCTTACTGCTACGCACTGACTGAGGGTTTGTGTTCATGCTCTGAGGCTGGTACTGAAAAGAAATGTAGGGGGAAGAGAGGAAGGAGGAGGAGGAAAGGGAAGAAGCAGGAGAGGGAGAGACCAGAAAGGAAGGAGGGAAGAAGGAAGGAGGAAGGAGAAAGAGGGGGAAAAAAGAAAAAGAAACAAAGGAAGTTTCTTCTGTAACAATTTGTAAATTGTCAGTTTGTCACTTGGTCTCTGTTGGCCCTGTGTCTGCCATGACCTTGTCTTCCCCTCCCATTTCTCATCCCATATTGACTCCTTGGATTTACTAGAGTTACCTTTTCTAGTTCTGTCCTTTGGTGTCTGCAGGACATCATTTGCCCCTCCTCTCTAGCTTGGCCTCTGGGTCTTGGCCTCCCAGCAAGGTCTTTAGGACCCATGTGGGTCATTAGTGAATAAGAGCAAGGCTGCCTGATGGGGTGGATGGAGCCACACAGGTGCCTGGTCTTCAGCTTCTGTGTACTCTGGAGCTTTGCGAAATTCCTAACGAATGCATATGGCAGTCTCTCCACAATCACGCATCCAGGCCCTTACCCCCACTAGATTAGCCCTCAAGTCAGCTAATTTAAATAACTTCGAAGATTTTTCACATTTAAAAACTGATTCGGCAAGGGCTGGGGAGGTAGCTCAGTGGTAGAGCGCTTGCCTAGCATCCCTGGGTTCAATCCCCAATATGGAGGCGGGTGGCAGGGGGGGGGCAAATGATGATTCTTGCAGTGCATTAATGACAGGCACATAGGAGGAAATACACCAGGTGCTCAGCTAATAATTTATAACATACCTGCTTGATATTAATAGCCCACCTAGGGCAGATGAAGAAATGAAGCACAAAGAGGTGGCTCGAGTCATGTCATGCAGCAAAAATGTTCTCATTTATCGACGGAAGGTGCACTTCGGTGACTCTGAGAAGAGCAGGGAACAGGCAGACACATGAGTAACTTTTTCTGATGAGAAAGGAGTAATCCGTTTTCTCTTAACCAGGTCACCGTGTTCTTTGAAGGTGATGACTTATTCCGACATTAACAACCGTGAGATTCATAGGATTAGGCATGAAACTTCATTCTGAAAGAACTTTGGTGATGAGGATAGAGTTACAGAAAGCAATTTTTGAATCATGTTCAGTACAAAAGAGAAATTAAGAACTTAAGTGATTTGACTACACGCTAGTTGAATGCATGCCAAGAGTGTTTCCAGTGCTTCTCCAAATGCTTAAGGGGAGATCTAGAAAGTCTCCAGGCACACTCTGGTCATGGTGGTGCTCAGGGACCCAGCCTTAGCCTTGTTCTTACTGCTCCTCCCTCTGGAGAACTGGGTATCTCTGGCTAGACATAAAGCTCCAGGGGCTTTTGAACAAAAAGGTATCCTTTCTAGAAAGTTCTGGATTCTAAAGAATTCTTTTTTTTTTTTTTTTGTGAGTAGTGGGTTAAAATGATAAGGAATATAGACCTGGTGGGGGAAAACAAAAACAAAAACAAAACCCAGCAAGCCTTTTGGTTAGACTAAGGAGTTCTCTCAAACTCACACTAATCACATATCCAAGTAAGTAAGTTGATTGAAAAATACCAGTTCATATTTATACCTAGATCTAAGAAAAATCTTGGATTCACATACATGTTGGTAGAATCATAAAATGTAACAAGGATAATCCATGATTTGTATTTGTCTCTGGGAAGAAGAGATCTGAATGAGAATAAGTATGAAAACCAAGGAAGTCCTCAACGTTACCTCTTATCCCATCTTTATTTGATTTTAAACCCACTTAGAGTGAACACGGGAAATGCCAACAGCTACAAAACCTTGGTAGCACTAGTTTAAAATACATCTTCTCTGTTATTTTTTTTGCATCAATCAGAGTAGGCAAGTTTACAGTTACCCCAGTAACAAACAATCCCCCCCTTTCCCAAATCTTCTCGGAACAAGAGTTTATTTCTTGCTCAAGTTCTAGGTCCCACGTGAGTAGGAGGACTCTAACCATTGTACTTCTCTAGATCTCAGGCTAGCAGTGGCTCTGACTCTAGAAATTTCCACACAGCTGCTTGGCAGGGTTAAGAAAAAAGGGCACTGGCTCATAAAGCTTCATTCTGGAAGTCAACACACTTCACTTCCATTCACAGGTTATTAGCGAGTCACTTGGTCAGTTTCCAAGTAGACAGAACTCCAGTACATTGCTGCCATGTTCTTGAAAGGAAAAGAGAACTATTTGGTGAATAGCAATGAGGATCACCATATTCACTTTTCTTTGGAATATTATTTATAGGAATTGTCATGGTGAAATGATGGTGTGTTTCCCCCAAAGGACTGGCATTTATGCCATTTATGTCTGTCAGTGTATGGGGGACACTTCCATACAGAGGTCTCTTTATATTCATGGTCTGTTTTTTTTTTTTTTGAATCATCCAGATAATGCATAAAACAAGTTTCCTTATAGGGTAGGGTCCTGATGATGAGAGTGGGAGGGCTGAGTTTCTTTCTGGGTCACTGTAAAACAAGGGTGTGGCCCATTGGAGGAGGGTCTCCTAGAGGTGTCTCTATCCTGGGTGGCTCCTGGAGTCTGTGTTCTGTTTCTGTCTCCCTGAGAAGGTATAAAGACTGTGATTTAAGGGCTGGGTATGTGGCTCAAGCGGTAGGACGCTCACCTGGAATGCGTGCGGCCTGGGTTCGATCCTCAGCACCACATACAAACAAAGATGTTGTGTCTGCCGATAACTAAAAAATAAAAATAAATATTAAAACTTAAAAAAAGACTGTGATTTAAGTTTACCAAGTTCAGTAAATGCCCTTGGAGGAGAAGCAGCCTCAGTGCTCAGTTTGCCTGTTACTGTTACTTTGGTGATGATTATTTTTAGTAGTTCATCTCTCTTGTCTGCTCTTTAGTGTGTGTATGTGTGTGTGTGTGTGTGTGTATACACACACACTAGGATTTAAACCCAGGGGCACTTACCACTGAGCCACATCCCTAGCCCTTTTTATTTTTTACCTTGAGACAGAGTCTTGCTAAGTTGCTTAGGGCCTTGCTAAGTTGCTGAGGCTGGCCTTGAAATTGTGATCCTCCTGCCTCAGCCTCTGAGTTGCTGAGATTACAGGCATGGGCCATTGTGCCTGGCCTTTTGATATTTTTAAGAAGATTTAAAATTTTTTTAAGTATAGCATATCCCCTCCATTACATACCCAGCCCATGAAGGAGCATGGGTTGGAGAAAATTAACAAGCACCACCCTGGCCAGGTGACCAAGGTAACACCAGCAATGGTCAGTCAAGCTGACAGGGTCAGCCCTTACCATGATGTGAAGCACTGACACTCTACCTCTGTGATCTTCCTCCAAAACCGAACCCCAGTCTCACCACGAGAAAAAAAACCTCAGAAAAATCCCGGTTGAAAGACACTGCAAAATCCCTGCTCCAAACCCCTCAGCCATTGGAGTCTTCAAGAGCAAGGAAGGTCCAAGGAACTCCACAGCTCAGGGAACCGAGAAGGCACAGTAGCTGGATACAATGTGGGTTCCTGGGTGGGATCCTAGGACAGGAGAAGGACACGGCACAGAAACTAAGGACACGTGAACAAAATGTGGACTTAATTAACAATAAGGTATGAGTACTGGTGTACTTGCGGTGACAAAGAACGTGCACCAAAGTGTAAGATGTCAACAGGGGCACGGGATTGAGGGACCCTGGAACATTCTATATCTCTACAAACTTTCCGTAAATTTGAAACTATTCTAAAATTTTAAAATAAGTAATTAATCATGTAAAAATTTATAGCATATTTGGTTGATTAATCTAAAGATCCTAGCCTGCCACAGCATCTGGAATACAACATATGTAGTTGTTCTGTTTGATACGGGAGCTAGTAGTCTCCTGTGGCCATTTCCATATAAATGGGTAACATTAAATGAATCTAAAATTTTAGTTTCTTCATCACAATAGCCACGTTTCAAGTATTCAGTGGCCACAGGCAGCTGGTGGCTACTCTATTGGGCAGTGTAATACACAACATTTCTATTATTGGAGAACATTCTATTGCACAGTGCTGCTTCCAGATCCAAGATTGAGAGGAGCAGTGATTGGCAATGATGACAGGTGGAGGGTGACAGGGACCACAAAGTCCTTGAGTTGACACTAGAAGGCCATCTCACATTCAGTTACAATTCTATTTATTTAGCAGGTATTTACTGACTCCCCAGTCTACAGTAGCCACTGTAACTTGGTGAATGAAACAGCCATGGTGGCTGTGTCTCTGTCATTGTCCAACTTAGAATCCCTTGCAGATACTCTGAACTGAGGGCTGGTCTTCAGACAGACAGGTAATATTCTGTGGATCTCTTAGGAAAGCCAGACACAGAAGAAGGAGGATGGGCTTCGGAAGCACCCAGATTTGGATTTGAATGCAAGCTCTGTATCTTCTACTTAAAATATGTGCCCTCCATAAGCCTCCGTTTTCTTATGTACAAAGTAAGAATGGGCTGGGAGCATAACTCAGTGGTAGAGCACTTGCCAAGCATGCAGGAGGCCCTGGGTTCAATCCCCACAGCCATAAAACAACCAATCAACCAACCACAGAAACAAAGGGAAAATATGAACTCTTATTGTACATAGCTATCTCAAATTTTAAGCAAGAAAACACATATAAGATGCCTAACGCAGAGCCTAGCATGTGGCTGGTGCTGATACTGTGCCTCCTTTGCACGGTATGGTTAATTGGAAACATTATTTAAGTCAGTGCTATGTAAATGTAGTGATTTCTCATGTCAAACCAAATTTTTGTGTCATTGCTTCTGGGGAAACCAGCATGAGAACCCATCTTGTGAGCATCTCTGAAAACAACAGAAAAATCCCTAAACCACTAGAAACTACCTGTGTAAAGCCCTCAGGTGAACACTAGAGGACACCAGAACAGAGGGCATGCCTGGATTTTGATGACCTCAGCATCCCGTTCTTGCGCAAGCATTCATTTACTTAGGGCACTGGGGTTCTCCAATTAGGAAAAGTAAGACACTTAAAAACAAACAAACAAACAAACAAACAAAAACAAAACAGTATCTTCCACACACCAGAACAGATTCCTGACAGGTAATATCATTAAGTATTAAAAAAATGCAACCATAAAAACTAGAAAAAATAAAGTGAACAGATGTCTGATTTGAGGATGGGGAAAGAACTTTTGAAACATAAAAGTTGCAAGAAGAAAACAAGAAATGGATTTGTTCACATAGACAGAAAAGTCTGTGCATAGACCCAATTAAAAGGACAGCCTGGGACAAATTTTGCAACCTGTGTAAGTGACACAGTACAAAAGTGATCACTTTGCATAAAGTTAGATCTTATAATTGAATTAGGAAAGATGAATAGCTTAATTAGAAAAATCAGAAACAGGTCACTTCCTAAAGGAGAAATAGCAAACTATGAAACAAATGCCCTAATAATTAAATAAGTACAAATAAAACACTACAGTATAGAATTCACGATTAGCCTATGCAACTGACAAGGGGTTTTAAAAAATTATATGTGATTGGTATTGGTGAAAGCACTGTGAAATGGACACAATTGGGGACAATTTTCTGGAGAGTGATTTAAAAGTATTTATTAATGTCATTACAATTACTAACCTGCCTAAGGGCTCAGTAGTTCCATTTTTTAGGAATTTATTTGAGGGAATAAGAAATATGTAAAATTCACATTTAAAGAATTTCTTAGTGTTTTGCTTTTAATATTGAAAAACTAGAACCAACATGTATATCCAATAGCAGGGAAGGCTTATATCAACTTGAAAATAGAAATTCTCATATTTAACCATCAATATACTCATGAACATGTTCTCAGGTTAAGTATGATATTCAGTATACAAATCAAATTGTATGTGATTTAATTGCAAAAAAATATGAGAGAGATTCCTGGGTGTTAATTTTGTTCTGCACTTTCTTTGACTGTTGCTCTTTCTTCATGACATGGGCAGTAGTGGGGACTTTATAGTCATTACTCCCAGGGTGGGGTTATTACTAAAGTGAGAGGCAGCCCTTAGGTTAGGCAATTCAAAGTATATTTTGAAGTTAGAAGAGAGTGACAGTCTGAGTTTACATAGAACTCACTCCTCTCTCCCCATAAACTGGAATGAAATATATTTAAGTGATTTTTGAGAAAAATAAAGTTCCTGCATTTTTAACATACCTTAGAAAACAGACTTGGAAATTTGTACCTGAGATATATGTATATATTTATCTACATTCATATAAATATTTATATGCAGTTCTTTAGACTAGAACACTAAAAGGAAAACTAGGATACCAGCAGTAAATATCTTTGTTGTGATTATAGATTACTTTAACTTTCTTCTCTTTTTTTGATTTTTTAGAAATTTCCCAGTAAGCAGGTATGAAATTTATAATATAAACACTTAGCAAATGGCAACCTGAAAAATACTTACAAATTCTAACATGGATAAAACTTTTGTTTCATTTTATTATTTCATTTCATGTCATGTCATTTTTTCCTCTTTCTTTTTGTAGCAAAGAGGTAATATCTTTATTCTATAAAGAATATGTACAGATTAATAAGAAAAAATGTAGCTAAATGAGTAAAAGACACAATTTCCAAAAGAAAAAGAGGCACCATTAGTAGGAAGATCTATGGGAACATGGACCTCCACTCCTCTGCAGTAAAACTTTCATTTCCTATCACACTTCCTATCAAAGAAAAGGATTAACCACCCAAGAGAAAAATGGGCGATGGAGATGAAAAGATAATTACAAGACAGGGAACATAAACAGCTTTCGAGCATATGAATCATTGCTCAATTTCATTCACAATAATAGAAATGCAAATTAAAACTCTTGCAAGATCCTATCTTTCTCCTATCAGATTGGCAAGGTCACATCCCTTGATAATGGGTTGTGTTGGTGAAGAATGAGAAGACATTCTTACACATTGTTCATGGTTGTGGAGATTGGTACAACATTTATGAAGGGTGAGTTGGCAATCTCCATCAAAACAGCAAATGCAAGGATCCATCAATCTGGCAATTTCCTTTTTAAGAGTTTATGGCAGGGATGTAGCAAGATATGTATGGAATGATTCAAGCACACGTTATTCACTGCAATACGGTTATAATAGGAAGATACTAAATATTAGAAGCAACTTAAATGGCTCTCATAGGGAGTGGTTAAATATAAGTTACTGATACAACAGAATACTATGGAGAACTTTTTTGTGTACCCATATAGAAGGATCTAAGACACCTTAAGGAGTGGGAGGACCACTGTCAATCACAATGTGTATAGTCCTCTGACTGGACACAGAGCCAGGTTCTTTCTGGTGCTGGCGCGGCTCTAGAAAGGCACCTGCGTTTGCTGCTGCAAGTCCCCAGCACAAAGCCTCGCGAGCTGGGCACTCTCACCTGGATGGAGGAGAAGGGGAGATAAGTCCAGCACCAAGTCCAGCCAGCTCTGGGCCGCCAGGCAGGGAAAGGATGGCAGTGAGAAGCGAGGGACGGATAGGGGTCACCCCAAGCCCGCCCAGGTACTAACACCTAACACACCTCTCACCTGGGCTGGGCTCCCCAAAGCCTAGCAAATATAAGAGGCTGCCAAGACCTGGGAAACTGCAAGCAACTCCGAAGAGGGAACCAGCGGCGGATCTGAACAGCTGGAGAAGGAGGAAGGGAGGAGGAGTCCTCGAGAAAGAGCAGGGGCCATGCCCTGTGCCTCCTCCCAAACCCGAGGAGCAGGTTCCTTCTGGGACCGGGACCACTTGCCCTGCAACTCCTCTGGCCCCACCTTTCCTCCAGGCCCACAGGTCACCACTGGCTTCCAGAATGCGGCACTACTGCGCCCTGGACCCCGCCCCCCTGCACTGCACAGGAGGCCAGCGGGGGCAGGACCCACCATGGACCCCGAGGGAGAGGAGATTTTCTTTGGTCTCAGTTCCCTCCACCCTTCTCCCCGCACAGAGGCACACTGGAAGGGGGCAATAGTTAGTCCCACTGCCGGCTGCATCCTCTCACTCTCTGGGATTTTGGTTTGGGGCTGCCCCTCTTCTCTGCCCCTCCACTATGGTGTTCCCTAAAAGGTCACTGTTCCCTTGGCCTTAAAAGGGGTCCAAGTTCCATCTCATGTTGACATGTCCACTCCCCTGTACTGGCAGTGGCAGGTGTGGCCAGTGGAGGTTGTTATTTGGCCATCAGGAGGACCCCAGCCAACACGTGTCCCTCACGACCTTTTCTAGCCCCCGCACTAAGTTAGACAGCCCCCTCTGGGGTCCAGGAAGGGAGGAAGGGGAGAGTCCTCTACCCCTCTTCACAGAGGCCCCAGCCCACCTTGCCCTCACCCTGGGAGTGAGTGTCTATTGCACCAGTGGAGAGGCAGAGTCACCTGGTACAACTAGGTGAGGTTCAGGGGACCCAGGTTCTCTGTGACCACCCGAGAGGAGGGGCAGCTCACCCAACCCTATCTGCTTCCATGCTAGACCTTTCCCCCTTTTCTCAAAGGGGCAACTATAAGGAGGAGCCCACCCTTGTGACCCCTCCTACCCTCTGGTTCTGACTTTCTTCTGTTCACAAACTCCCTCTGAACAATCATGCTGCTTTTGTTCAATGTTTCATTCTTAGACATCTGGCATCGCAGCTGCTCTCTGCACCAAATGTTCATCTTCATCATACCCCCACCCCCACTTCTGACAACATTCCCTGCCCCATTCTTTATGGGGAAGGGGGCCTGGGTGCAGCAGCTGGGCTACCCATAACTTCAGTCTCCAGGATACTGTAGTAGAGCGAGGGGATGTGCCCCACATCAGTCACTGAAAATAAAGGGGTCCCTTTATTTCCTATCCTGTTGGGGAGAGGCAGCCATTATTTGTCCTAGCCTTGGGGGGGTGTCCCCATCTGGTTTCCTATTTGCAGTTACTTGCATAAAGTACATATATTTTGCTATCATTTTTGTAATGAACGAAAACACCTGTATCTATTTGCTGGTATGTGTATAATAACTAGTGCTTATCCAACTACATGGGGCCAATCATTGTTCTACATGTCTATGTATATACAGTCACTCATTTAATCACAATAGCTATATGAGATTGGCATTATTATTATCACAATTTTCAGTATATAGATGAGGCAATTGGTGCACAGAGAGAGCAAGTAATTGTGGGAGAACACAGAGGGTGAGTAGGAGGCAAAAGAGGTAAATGATGGATAGGAAGACGAGGAGGACATTTCACTGCACGCTCCTGTGTATCTTTTATCCTTAGTTTATTCCTACTACAACAAAATACCTAAAACTGGATAACTTTATAAAGAAAAGAAGTCTATTCAACTCACAGTTCTGGAGGTTTAAGTGCATGATGCTGCATTGGCTCAGCTCTGGAGTCTCCTGGTGGAATGAAATCACAAAAAACAGGCGCGCATGCAAGAGGGAGACATGATATCACCAGCCAGGAAGCCAGAGAGTGGATCAAGGGGAGGGGATCAGGCTTTTATAATAAGTAGTTCTCAAGAGTACTTCTCCAGGAGAGCAGCATTCCCCTGTGGGGGGTGGTACCCAATGACCTAAGGAGTCCCATTAGGCACCACCTCTGAATGATCCCACCTCTCACATCATCAAACTGAGGACCAAGCTCCTAACACATGAGGCCTTGAGGGACACACTCAAATTTCATCCAAACCATAGCATCTTGTGAATATATTACCTTTCATAAATATAAGGATATGTCTGTCATGAACCTTGCTGTATTGTACCCCAGAGAGGTGCCCATCTACAGACATCGTATTGCACGAAGAACGTTGGGCTGGGGAAGGGAACATCTGGCTATGGGTCCAATCTATCCTTAATGTGTCCTCTCTGGAACTTGGTATCATCTTCCACAAAACACAAGTGCTCGGGGTGCATGGTAATGGTGGTATTGAATCACATCTGTGTTTCCTAAACTCTTTGACAGTCCAGCTCATCTTAGAAACTTTAAAGTAGGTAGCTTCATGAGCACATATTCTGATTGAGCATAGGACTAGAGTGCAGTTTGGGGATTTGCATTTTCAAAAGCCACCTCGAGGCAATTCAGATGTAAAACTGGGTTTAGAAACCCTGGACCAGATGATCTTTCAGGGCTTCCTCTCAGCTCTAAAATTCCACATCCTGTGAGGTAGTGAGTGTCACATCAGAACCAATTTGCCATTTGCCATTCACGCCCCCACCTTCCTCCTGTCCTCAGTCCATCTATCCCCTCTTAGAAGCTGCCTTCCTCCTGGTCCATCTCAACAGGAAATGGAAATGAAAAGGCAGGGCTGTGTCTTTTGATCTTGGTCCCCCCACCCCAACCTTCCACCCTCCAGTCCCCCACTTACTGGTATTGTACTCTAGAAGGCTGAGCCTGTCCACTCCAGAGCTGCCATTCATTATCATTCCAAGAGGATGACAAGGTACCAAAGCCCCAAATTCCAAGACAGGAATTTCGAACCATCTCAGAATTTATACCTGGACCTTATTCCTCTGGGGATTCTAGTCTTTTTCCAAAGACAGTGTATTTCCTGGGATGACCCTCTGGGTATTTTACATATTAATCCTGTGCAACACTCTTACTCTGATGCACTGTTTTGGATATTCAGCCATTCTTCTTCCCTCCCTTCTTCCTGCATCTCCTCCTTGCATCAAGGAAAGGCCTGTGGCCAGGGGGTGGAAGTTCTCTCCACCTGTCTTCTCCCGCTGGTAGAGAGAAGTCTGAGGGTTCAGGTCACTCTGCTGCTGAGAGGGAATGTGGTTCCCCTGCCTTTTGCAGTTTTATGGCGAGTCTTTCTCCATTTCACAAGTCAGTTATTACTCCGTGATTGATGCTCACCGACCAAGCCCAAACAAACGTGTGCGCGGCACACTCCACATACCACACACAGACACAAATATTTGCAGGGCTCACATGGGCTGGGGTGAGATGCTATTTCCACCTGGGAGGAGCCACATGATCAGACCTTCAATCTCAGCCTCTGCGGGTGGCAGGAGGAACTTGGGCCTCCAGCTGCAGCTCTGGTTTCCCAGGACCCACATCCATGACAGAAGGTGCGCTGCTGAGTGTTGAGGGTCCTCTCTTAGCTCCAGAGAAGGTGCGGCAGCCGGGCCCCAACTCCAGAGCCCCCATCTGTGGCCAGCTTCCCCTTCCTCTCCTCAACCCGGGCTAATGACAGGTCTTTCTGAAAGATGTATTCTTACCCTCTGGACAAATAGCAGTTGGGACTGAGTGGGGCTTTTTATGAGTCGAGGTACTCGGGGCTGGAAAATAAACAGCCAGTTAATGAGACGTTCTTATGGAAACGGGCATAAATAATAACAAAGCAAACATCCTGTCACTGGTGCCTACATCCCCGGGAGGGGGGATATAAAAGCTGCTGTCCGGCTGGCCACTTGTCAGACCTGGGGGAGCTCCGGCCGCGTTCCTGACCTGCGAGCTGACCGGCTGGGACCATGGGGTGCTGCCCAGGGGACTGCTTCAACTGCTGCACCCAAGAACAAGAATGCTGTGAGGAGTGCTGCTGCCAGCCCTCCTGCTGCGGCTGCTGCGGCTCCTGCTGTGGCTGCGGAGGCTCTGGCTGCGGAGGCTGTGGCTGCGGAGGCTGTGGCTGTGGGAGTAGCTGCTGTGGATCTAGCTGCGGAGGCTGCGGGGGTTGTGGAGGCTGCGGGGGCTGCGGCTCCAGCTGCTGTGGCTCCAGCTGCTGCGGCTCGGGCTCCAGCTGCTCCGGCCCTGTGTGCTGCCAGCCCACACCTGTATGCGACACGAAATGAAGACCTTAGCCCTACCTACCACGGAGGCGGTGCCAGCGACAGCCTCCATCTGCTCCAGCTGGAGACCCCCTCCTCTCCACAGCCCTCCTTGCCCGCAAGACACGGACCTCTCCCGCGACGTGTAGAGGAGGGCTGGTTCTCCAGCGCCTGCCCTGGTGCTTCGAGGCGCTGAGAGCAATAGCCCAGTTTCTTGGCGAGAAATTAAAACTGGGTCTCAAGGAAGTGAGCCCCGAGTTCAAAGGATGAATTTCCAAGGCCTTATTTGCATGAAGCTCGATGTCTTGTCACTGTACGTTCTCTCATTCAAGGTGTTTGGGACTGATCTTCCTCTCTAGCTTACTGTTGCTTTGGAGTTAAAAAAAAAAAAACAAAACAAAAACAATAAAACAAAGACCCCCCAACCCCCCCCCCAAAAAAAAAAAAACCCAAAAGAGAAAACAATAAAAAAAATTTGTTAACCCTTTAATAAATTCAAGTGTGCTGGCATAACCCCATCAGTCCTCTTGCCTCTTCCTTCAGCCCCTCCTGGGATTGGTTAGGAAAATTTACTCTGGCAATCCAGGCTAGGACTTTTGCAATGTGCTTTGTGGATTGCCTGTACCAGAATCACCAGGGTCTAATTAAAACTGGAGAACCTGCCCGCTGCATACAGAACCAGAATCCACAGGGGCTTGGCGTGGGGATCTGTGTTTTTAACAAGAACCTCAGGTAATTCTTTGCATTGAAGTTAGAGATGCATGGATGTATGTGGCAGCTGCATGGCATTCGCTTGGGGAGGCTTTTAAGAATACAGAAATTTGGGCCTCACTGCTGGAGATTGTTATCCATTAGCTGTAGGGTCTAGGGAACCCTGGGACCTGTATTGTTAAAAGTTCTGTGGTCAATACTGATGCTGGACAAATTTGGTCTTGATTGAAGGGCCTGGCTCCCTTTTGGACAGCAGTCTTCCTAGGATAGTTCAGCAGGAGGCCTTCTGGCTTGTTCAGAACTTTCTGGAAAAGCCAGGGAAGGAGGCTTTGGTAAAAACAGGCTTGGTTCTGAATGGATGGGATTCCTGTGGCAAGGCTGTGTGACACAGGTCCTAGGGAAGTTCTGGGCAACTCAGCTCCTCCTCCAGCCCCAGGATCTGGCTCAGTTTGGCTTTTCTTGCTTTGGAGCCAGCTGTATTTCTTCTGCTGAGGAGGGGAAGGTGCACATCTGCTAGGGGGCTTGATGCTGGTGTGTGAGCCCAGCTAAGTTAAACCCCAAAAGATAGTTGATTTGGCCTTTTGCTGAAAGTGATCTTCAGCCACATGTGGAAGAAAACTAAATGTGTTCTTGCCCTAGACAAACAATGTTTGTTTTCATTCCTACAAAACAATGCTCCATTGGATAAACAGGAAGTCAGAACTATTATATCAATGATTCCTAAAAATACAAAAAGCTATAGAAAAATATAAAGAAGAAACAATAGCCTTCTGAATGCTTAGCGTTTGTTACTGAGATTTATCTTTTGCCAGCATACTTACAACTGGAATTATGCTGATTCTACTTTTTAAAAATGTTCTGTTTCATTTTTTATGAGTCAGTTTTGTTGAGATACTGCTAGGTAGCAGGCAGACATGTGCAGTGAGCACATGGAGCTTAAAGGTTTAATTCTACAGATAAAGTCTATGTGCTCACTCTCGGCACATTTTTCTTTGAAGCGACTTTCCTAGGCCATTCTGATCCTGCTGTGGTTTAAAAAAGCTAACAGCATGGTACAGCCCTTGACTAATGAGCTTTTTATTTCTAGGGTTGTTCTTTCCTCCCAAGGTTGAGGAATATAAGTTCAAAAACTCCTCTGATGATAAAAAGAACACAAGTCACCCTGCTCCAGGCTGGACGTGGATGAAAGAAGGCCTTTGTGACCTTTATACAAACCCAAATAACTGGGAGATCCTTTAGGTAGAAACATATGCAGTAGGGATTTAAAAATCGGACACAATCCTACTGTCAGTTAACAGCTAAGAGGTGGTGCTTGGGTGGGATTCTCCAGAAACCTCCCTTCTTACCCCAGTAAAATTGAGATCACAAAGAAGTGAGTTGTCGTTGTCTTAAGAGGACACTCTTTCACTAGAGGGTGATGTCCCCACTCTTGTTCTTTCTCTTCTAACAAACTTTGCTACACTTTTAATAAGTCTTGTGATCTTGCTTGAAATCCTCTCTTGCAAAGACTCAAGAGCCGAGAGCACAGCACAATCTCCAGTAAGATCTAGCTCAGCTATGATCTTATCTCTGTTACCCATATAGTGTAGAATACAGTTTGATGACATTTGACCATTGTACATATGATACCTGTGTTATCACTACTGCACTCAAGACATGAATTTTTCCATCATCTCCCAAATTCTCCCCTTTTCAGTCGGTTCCCTATTGCCAGCCCTTGGAGATCCTTAGTCTGTTCTCTATGTCATTAGACACTGTGCCATTTCTAGAATTCCATATAAAAGAAACAATACAGTGTAAACTATTTTTTTTTCACTTGGTGTAACATTTTTAATATTTGTCCATATTTTCACAGATATCAATAGTTCGTTCCTTTTTATTGAATGGTATTCCACTGTATGGATAAACTCCACTTAAAGACCTATTCACTATCGATGGGTATTCAGATTGTTTTGAATTTTGGGCTATTATGAAAAAAGCTGCTAAGAACACTTGTGTGTAAGTTTTCGCATGGACATATGTTTTCATTTATTTCAGATAGATACCCAGGAGTTGGGTTGCTAGGTAAATGATACATGAATGTTTATCTTTGTAAGAAATGATCAAATTGCTTTGCAAAGTGGATATACCATTGTGTATTCCAACCAGCTATGTCTGAGAATTTTAGTTGCTCCATATCCTTGATAACACTTGATATTACCAGTTTTTTAATTTTATAGCCATTTTAGATCATACAGCCATAGCTTATTGTCATTTCAATTTTTGGTTTTATTAAAAATGTCATTGGTATTAATATGCCCTGTGTTTGGAAAGAATATAAGATTTGACTCCACCCTCGTTTAGCTTCAGACTCTAATGTTTAAATAATTTTTGCTCTGGATGGAATTAACCTAATAGGAACTGAGTTTTTAATCCTCAGGATAAGGTCACAGCTAGAGCAGGTGCATGGCAATGTGACAGACTTGCCAAGAGGCCAGTAGGTCTGTTCTGAGTGATGGTGACTCAGAGCTGCTTATTATTCTATTGCTCATGGCTACATCTCCCGGATACATGAGTAGAGGTAGTGATTTCTTTGAATTACCAAGGGAGGCCCTTCTTAGCTGTTCACAGAGGTTCTCATTTGTTCATTCAATAAATATTAATTGTGCACTGCCTATGTATCCAACACTGCTATGGGTTCTGGGTATGCATCAGTGAATAGACAGAAGCCCTAGCCCAGATGGTACTTATATATGATATCATATCTTATATGATATGAACTATGAAGAAGAATCTCTTCTTCTTTTCCTCTCCTCTCCATATCCAGAGAGACAGTTCCAAAGGGCAAACCCAATCAAGTGACTCCTTAACCCCCAGATACCATTATAAAATGTGACTTCTTACCCATGGTTCACAAGGCTTTACACGACGGGGGTACTTGGGAACCAATCTAGTACCACCACTGTCCTTACGTACCCTGTGCTCTCCATTCTGGCTAGGTTAAACCATTAGCTGCTCCCCAAATACACTCTGCTTTTGTGTCTTTGGTTTCTGCAGCTCATCTTTTTCCAGTTCTTGCCAGTCTTTCATCCTTCTCCCTTGAGGATTTAACTTGGCCATCATATTCCTTGAGAAGGCTATCCTAACTTCCCCAAAACAGTGTTGGTATTTCCCCTTTTGCCCCTGAAAGCATCTGTATATCCCTCTATCATAGCGCTTGTAATCCATCATTGCTTATGGATGTGCAAATCTCTCTTCTCCACTTGTGCTCCTTTGGCTGAAATTGCAACTCCTTTTTTTCTTTGGTACGGGGATTGAACTCAGGGGCACTTGATGAATGAACCACCTCCCCAGCCCTATTTTGCATTTTTTAATTTAGAGACAGAGTCTCATTGAGTTGCTTAGCACCTCACTTTTGCTGAGGCTGGCTTTGAACTCGTGATCCTGTTGTCTCAGCCTCCTGAGCAGCTGGGATTGCAGGCCTGCACCACTGTACCCAGCGCAACTCATTCTTTTAGTATCCCTCACATAGAACTCAGTGTTAGCTCAGTTGGATGGATGAGCAAGAGACACAGAGTGAATGATTGCTTACAGTAATGAAGCAAGAGTGGATGGATGACTAGCACAGTGGTCAAAATCTCCAAAAGGCAGAGAGAATGCTTGGGATAGACATGGGTGGAAGGAAAAGAAGGAAAAGAAGCAGAGAAGCTGGACAAAGTGCTTTCAATGCAAGGCTGAGCCTGTGATGTGTGGCTCTGATGTGATGACCTTTCTCCTAAGAAAGGTCAATCCACACAGGTTGCCGAGGAGAAGGGGCAGCAGCCCTAGATGAGGGGACAGGCTGTGTGTCATCCTCAGCAAGTGACTTAGCCTTTCGGATTCCTCCCTTTTTCTTCATCTGTAATGAGGAGGAATAATTTCTGCCTCATTGTTGATGGTTTTTAAATAAGATTGTTGTTATAAGGGACAGTCACTTAACATCCAGTGTAGATGTCCGTTCCCTGAATGAGTTCATCCCTGCTTTTCTCTGCTAATCCCTGTGTGTCTTTGTGAAGCTGATCCCTGCACTGTGGTGAGTTTGCTTGCACACTACAGGAAAGACCCAGGAGCATGGGTGAGCAGATCTCATTCATGTGGTCATCCTCTGTGCCCAACCCAAGGCTCAGTACGGATGACTAGAAGGTGGATAAATTGTAAGTTCCTTCCTTCTTTCCCCGTTCATGATGCTAGGAAATATAGACCCTCCATCTTGGAGGTGATGATGCTTCTTCCAAGACTACCTGTAGCTCTGAGGCTTCCAAATTTAGCAAGTCAATAAATAAACATCTGCTTTATGGGGAGATAAACAACTTCTAGATCAACAAATGTTGGCATCATAAGATGGCAAAGTGGCAAAGTGGCCCCAACAGCAATGAGGAAAAGATGCAGGGGCCCCCAACAGCACTCAGCAGTGAGGGGGTATAAAAGGGAGGGCCAGGCCAGGCTGGCCCAGTCAGGCAGCTCCCTCCCAGCACTCACAGGACGCAGAGGTATCTCCACCATGTCTGGCAGCTGCTGTTCTAGAAAATGTCCCTCCCTGCCAGCCATGTCTCTCTGCTCCACTGAGGTGAGCTGTGGAGGGCCCATCTGCTTGCCCAGTTCCTGCCAGAGCCAGACGTGGCAGCTGGTGACTTGTGACGATAGCTGTGGGTCATCTAGCTGCAGCTCACAATGCTGTCAGCCTTCTTGCTCCGGGAACAATTTCTGCCAACCAATGTGCTGCGAGGCCACCATTTGTGAGCCTTCCTGCTCTGTGAGTAGCTGCGTTCAACCCGTGTGCCTAGAGGCCACCATTTGTGAGCCTTCCTGCTCCGTGAGCAGCTGTGTCCAACCTGTGTGCTGCGAGGCCACTGTTTGTGAGCCTTCTTGCTCTGACAACAGCTGCTGCCAACCCGTGTGCTGTGAGACGGCTCCCTGCCAAGCAGTGCTCTGCGTGCCCACTTCCTGCCAGCCCATCCTCTGCAGCCCCACCTGCTGCCAGCCAGTCATCTGTGAGCCCAGCTGCTGTTCAGAGGTATGCACCGTGCCTAGCTCCTGCCAACCTGTGGTCTGTGAGCCCACGTGCTGTCAGCCAGTGTGTCCCACGCCTAGCTGCTGTCCATCTGTCTGCTCTGCCACCAGTAGCTGCCAGCCTGTCTGCTGTGACTCCAGTCCCTGTGAGCCACCTTGCTCAGAGCCCCAAGTTTGCCAGCCAGCCACCTGTATGGCTCTGGTCTGTGAGCCTGTCTGCCTCCAGTCTGTCTGCTGTGTTTCAAGTCCTTGTGAACCACCGTGTGTTTCCAGCACTTGCCAAGAGTCCTCATGTGGTGTCTCCAGTATCTGCCAACCTGTGTGCTCTGAGCCCAGCCCCTGCTCGCCATGTGTCTGTGTGCCCAGCCCATGCCAACCTCCTTGCTACATGGTCAAGCGCTGTCGTTCTGTCTGCTGTGAGCCTGTGTCCTGCCCACCCACCTCCTGCCAACCTCTCTGTTGCCGCCCGGGGTCTTCTGCATCTGCCATCCGCCAGCCAGTGTGTCCTCCTAGAACCTTCTACATACCCAGTTCCTGCAAACAGCCTTGCAGTGCTTCGGTATCCTACCGTCCGATTTGCCGCTCAATCTACCGTCCCATCTGCTCGGGACCCATCACCTTCAGGCAGCCGTACGTGACATCCATCTCCTACCGTCCTTCATGCTATCGCCCGTATTACTCCATCCTGCGCCGCCCCACCTGCTACACGTCCTACTCCTACCGCCCCGTCTGCTCCAGCCAGCCTTGCTCTGACCGTGACTCCTGTAAACCCGAGTGCAAAAAGTCCACATCCAGCCAACTCGATTGCGATTGCGCTGACTCAACCCCCTGCAAGCCGGAAGTCTCCGAGGAGAGCCCCAGCCAACCCTCTGAGGCCAAACCCACCAGCTCACCCACCGGTGAGGCTGCACCACTTCCGCCTGCTGCTGGCAAGCCTGACGACCGCTAAACTGGCCCAGGCCCACCAATTCTTGCAAAGCAAGCCACAAGCTGAAGAGAAAACCTGACTGCCTTCTGCAAAGTGCATTATGCCTTAGCCAGAATCTTTACTCTCTACATCATCTGCTTATGCTTCTAAGAACTCCCCAGAAATGTCAGTAGTCTAATGATCCAAATAAAGGCCTGCTGGTCACTGTGAGGAGGATCTTCTGGGTTCTAGTCTTCTCCTGCCATTCAGTTGAGAAGAGCTGTTTTGCCACATCACCAGACTTTTTCCTGACACCAAATGTTTTCTGTCCATATGTATGGGCTCCCATGTGGTGTGTACTCATGTTCCTTGGGGACATCTGCAATGAGATATATTTAACTGTCCAATAAATGTGGCTAAGCTGAAGTGGCTTGCTGTTCTCCTGTTAATGTCATAGTCTCACTAGAGACTTTCTTTTTCTTTAAGAGTAGTTTCATCCATCTACCCAATCACTCATCCATCATCTACCCACCATCTATCCATCCACCTATCCACTTATCCAGCCAGCCAGCATTAGCTAGCTACTAGATAGTGCTATGGACTGCTTAGGCTCTAGGAATGAGTCCTCAAGTATCAAGGAGCTTGCTCTTTGGTGGCATGACAAATAGGTGATGAGACATTAATTTTATTCTTTTGTGCTCATAACAGGGCCCATGAGTTCAGCAAGACACAGTGGGTACCAGGGAAGAATTCTTGAGGGATGTGACACTGGAGCTGAATCTTTCAGCACAAGTAGGAATTAACCAGTTACAGAGAAGGAAAAGATTTCTAGGCAGGAAATACATGTACAAATGAATGGGCCAATCTGTTTGTGAGCAAGCTGCTCATTAGGTGAAGCTGGGGCAGAGGTGTCCTTAGGGGAGAGGTGAGTCCAGAAGTCAGAGAGCAGGAAGCAACCTGCCCATCTGGATGCTTGACAGAGGTATTTGAGTTTGGTGCAGGGCTGATGTGAAGGTGTCATCAGGTTATGCAGGGCAGGGACATGAAGAGCACTGGGTTTTGGAAAGTCCCTCTGGCCTTGGTGTGGGGAATTCAATGAAAGAACATGATCCTGGATATAGAGAGACTGTGGAAGAAGCTAATTATTTTTGGGACCAAAGTGGGATGAAAACAACAAATAGGTTATACGCACAACAAGGAAGTTCAAGTAACCTAGATTTCTTATGGAAGAACTTTCCTTATGTTCTCCTGATCCCCACAAACACTCTTTGCGTAAACTTCATACGTATCCTTTTACAATGTTCAAGTACAGAGTCTCTTCAAAGCAGGTACCTCTTTCACTAAGTGCCCAGAATAGAGGGCTATCTGTTGCCCTTGAGGTGCAGTTTGAGCCATCCCAAGCACAGGAGGGGTTAGACCAGGACTTCTCAACTTTGGCATGATGGTCATTTTGGATCCTGTAATTGTGGGAATTGAACTGTGCATTGTAGGGTGTTAAGCAGCACCCCTGGTCTCTGCCAACTAGACATTGCCAAACATTCCCTGAGAGGCAAAGCCACTCACACATATGTATGCATGGGTATACGAGCACGTATATACATATACGTTATATGTGTATATACATTTGTGTAATATTCAGAGATAGACACACACGCACGACTGGGGATAGTCACTTAGCAAGTAGCATACAAATAACTAAAACCCAGTTTGGTCCAAAGTCACCGATTTTTTTAGGGGTCACCACACTCCTTGATGAGGTTATAAGACATCTTTGGTGACACTCTAGATGTTTTTAGTGCCTCAAACTGCAGCAAAATTGATTTCCTTTCTATTAAGAGGTTTCTCAATAGAGAACATAAAATTGAGAGCAAGAATCAGAGAAAAGTGGGTGAAAAATGAATTGCTTTAAAACTGTACAAGTGGTATGTTCTAGACTTTTTTTCAGATTGAAGTTGATGTGTTTTTTCAAACACACTCATATTCCCATTTTTATTGACCTATGTGGTAAGATCCAGAGTATTTCCTCTCAAGTGAGAGATGAGTCGTTTTGGGGTGCAAATAGAATGCAGTGCATGGATCCCTGCACTTTGAAAGATGACAAGATGATCAGAGATGAGAAAGTGAGCACTAGAAATGATCCGTGATGTGACATAAAAGGCTATGGCTGATGACCAGGGTGAATGCTCTCTAGACAACACTCTGATTGGAAAACTACTTCTTTTCTTTAGCAGAGGTGAAAGGAAAAAGCATTTTGTATCCGGCACTTTGAAAAGGACCAGAATTTCCAACATTTTTATTAATTTGTGAGGCAGCCAAAGAAGAATGCAAATCACCCAAGAAACAACAAATGCCGCTGGTGAAATCCTGGGACTTTGACAACTTGGGTGATTAGCTAACGTGTCCAACAGAGTGAGTCAGTGGCTGAGCCAGAAATCGAGACCAGCTCTGCCTGGCATCCGAAGCCACTGTCTTTCCACTGCACACATCCAGCCTGATCCGGGCCAGGACATGGACTTGTGTGGAATGCTGAAGCTGGCTGGTGTGTTGCAGAGCCACAACAAGCCCAGAGGAAAAGGAGAAGGATCAGGAAAGCCTTCACAAATACCTCTTGGCGAAGATTGACTTAACTCTACAACTACTTTGCAGTAATATCCTGATAATTCCTTTTGAATGTTGTGCTTTTTTATTTGTAGAATTCATATGCTGCTGACTCCATAATATGAGTCTAATCCTTCTTGATGAAATATTTGCATCTTTTAAAATTTCCAAATTAAAAGACTGTCTTTGGGTGTATTGGAAGGAGGGTAAATAGTCAACCAGTTTGACCTAACTGATGATGAGAATCACAACAGTGGGCTGATGGTCCCCAGCTCCCGTCCTGGCCAATATGCTTATGAGCCAGCATTCTGCTGTACAAATGTCAGCTTCTGATCACTATCAGAGTTGTCCCTTTCCTACCTCCCCAAAGTTAGGAGGTCTAATAAATAATGAGATTTGAGATTTGGGGGCCAGTTTAGCTAGGCTTGAATCTTGCTTCATTACTTGCACATTTGGGGAACATGATTTAGATCCTCTGAGTTAGTTTTGCCACTTCTGATATAGCGATGGCGATTACACTTACTAAGGTCATTTTGAGGATAGATGAAAAGTGCAGTCAAGAGTGTGGTACATAGAGTATGAAGTAGGTGGAAACTCTGGAGTCGTTATCATTGGTCACAGTACTAATAAGGTTAATTTTCAGGAAAGCCAAATGGCAAGGTCCCAGAAAAAGAACACTATGTATCTTTGGGATCCACCGCCTAATTTTCTCTTCCTTATCCTGGATACCCTCTCTCCCAGTAGGGTTGGAGCCTCACTTCCGGACTGGATGGTGTAGAACTGCATTCCTGGAGGAAGAGCAGGTGCTTTGGCGTGGGGGAGGCCTCCTGATGAGAGGGTGTACGGGAGATACCTGCTTCAGTGAGGCTGGGGAGTAACCTGTAAAAGAGACAGCTCATCCCGGAGCAGCATCAATGAATTCAAAGTTGGCAAAGAAAGCTCCCAGCTTTACAGACATGTTTTCTAAGTAGGGTTATCTGCTGGGCTCCTGAAGCTTTCTAATCAGATGTTTGCCTGCAAATGAATAAGAACCATAACAAGGAAAGATGCCTTGGTACCCACGCCCCTGGTAAAGGACTATAAAAACCCCTCTGGATTAGATGTCCTCTGAACTCAGATACACTGAGTTTCCAACTTCCCAGCAAGGTTAGCATCAGCACCATGACAGACGGCTCTTGTCCTGGAAATAGCCCAGCCATTCCAGCTGTGCCGACCACTGCCATATGCCCAAAGAATCGCAGCTTCGGAAATGCTATCTGTTTGCCCAGTTCCTGCCAGAGCAGGACATGGCAACTGGTTACATGTCAAGAAAACCGTCAGCCATTCAGCAGTGCTCCAAGGAGCACAGAACCCGTTTCTTGTCAATCTACCTGCTTTCCAGAAACTTCTTGTGTGGGTTTTGTTTGCCAACCCATCTGCTCCCGCATAGGCTGCTGTGAATCTGGCACTGGTCAGTCTGCTTGTCCAGTCTCATCATGTCAATCATCCTGCTTGGAATCCACTGGTTGTCAGATAAAATGCCGTGATGTCAGCCCCTGTCAACAAAGCTCCTGCCACGAACCTGTCAGCACATCTGGATCATGCCAGGTACCTTGTGGCCAATCAATCTGCTGTGATACAAGCTCCTGCCAGCCATCCTGCTCTGAAGTAACTCCCTGTCCTGAAACGCCTTGCCTACCAGTCATCTGTGAGTCTAGTTCATGCCAACCCCCTTGCTACCAAGGAGGTTCGGGTCAACTCATTGGTGGTGAAGTCCAGCCCTGCAAATCTACTTATTACCAACCCATCTGCTACATTTGCAAGCCTTGCCAATCAATTCCCTGCATGCCTGTTTCCTGCCAGCCATTGACTTGTGTGTTTAGTTCTTGCAGTCCTTCTTGCTGTGTGCCCTCTACTTGTCAGCCACTTCACTGCCATCCAGCTCCTTCTGTATCTTTCATCTGCCAGCCAGTGGCTCACTGCCAATTCCCATGTTCTATAAAGAACTCTTGCAAACCAGGTTCCTGTGGCGCCATGCTTTCTGGCCAACAGACTTGTGGTGGATCCACTTCCTGCAAACAAAGTGGCTGCAAATCCCCTTCCTGCCAACCACCTTGCTGTGTGACAGGTTTAGGAAAATCATCCAGTGATGGCTCCAGTTGCTTCTAGCCAACTTCCCCAGGTCTGTGCAAAGTAAGTTCCTGCTTGGCAACTTCTGGCCCACCCAGCTGTGAGTCCAGCTTCTGTAAAGCAAGACGTCGTTGATGGAGTACTTTCCACACCTCCTCTGAGGTTGTGCTACTGTCTATATGTACATAGCCATCCTGTGGGTGCGTACCTCCTGTGGAGCACAAATGTTACTGCTCTCTGTCTTTAGAGTCCACCTTCCATATTCTCTCTAGGTGCTCAGGAGAGAACTTGATAGCCATTGAGACATCCTTCCTAACTGAGGATAACTTTTCAGGAAGCATGGTCTACTCTATAGCTTGCATTTCCTGATGTTGTCAATTCATTTCATGTCAGCAAAGCTTTCTGTCCAGTTTGTCCTGTTTTTGAAGCTTCCCAATCTTTCAGAAGACTCCTTTGCTGCCAACTGATAATAAAAATGTGAGTGGTTAAGTGCAATGCATAAGACTCATACAGTGCTTTCATTCCTTTCCTCACGCCACTACCTAGATTTCTTTCAGGTTGCATTTGAACACAGTGACCTTGAGTCCTTCAAGTCAGAGGGTTTGCATTGGTCTGAATGGGTAACAGGTGTCAGGAATTATAGATGCTCAAGCTGGAAGGGAAAAAGGACAAGTAGTTCACTGGCTTTCAGTCTTTTCACCACCAAGAGCTCTTTTGAATTGAGTGGCCTCAGATGCCCCATAATGAGGAGACTTGGGAAACCAAAGACAGAAATGGTTCAGGGAAGCCACAGGTTAAAATAAACATGGAGACTAGCTTAGGGTTAATTCACTTAACACTGGTTTTAATGATCAATTTACTTAATGACCAACTTAAACAAAATTTAAAACACTAGATTTTTTTTGTTGGTTTATTGGTTATGTTTTTGAAATTTTAAGAGTCCGTTTTAAAAATAATTAGTTGAAGGAAAATTTAGAACCTGTTTTATATGTCTGGTATGTAGTTATTGAACCTAAATATTTTTAAAAATAGTTGCATTTTGGGGAAATTTTAGAGGAAAATTTATAGTATGTGCTTGCACTGGTATAAGGTCCTTCCTCAAAGGGATCTGGCCTCTCCATTAATCAAGGGGCTCTTGGTCTGTGAAATACATTGATTTAAGTCTGAAACTGAAAGGCCATGATCCTCCACTGTAACAAATCAGGTTTCTTTTGTACGTGGCCACCTAGTTATTCTAGCGCCCTTTACAGAAAACATTAGTACATGATCTGAGAACTCTTGTCTAAAATCAGCTGACTATAGGAATATTTAATATAAGGATATATTTATAGATTTATTTCTGGAATCTCCATTCTATTATTGATCAATTCTCAATTAGCAGTTTTAGTTCTTGTATTGGTCTGTATGTATATTCTGGTTTCTGTGAACAGGATTCAGAAACAAGTATCCAAGAAGCATGAGCCATTGGAACTATCTACACATATGGCACTACTTCTGTTTTGCTGAAAGACATAAAATGAACCTTATTTGATAAAGTGTTATGGGCCTAATTAAAATAAATCATTTATTTGATCATTTGCATGAGACACAGGGCACATCCAACTGCCCCATCAGTAGTTGGAAAATTTATTTGCAAAGCAGCAAAAAATAATCAGTGCATTAACCATTAGCATTCAAGTCAAAGCATCCTATGGAAATGCCAATCAAGATTAAGATAGATGAGGACCATGATCTACACAGCTCTTTTTTCTTTTTCTTTTTAAGGTTCAGCAATTATCTTTTTAAACCATATTTTTAATTGATGCATTATAATTATACATAATACTGGGATTTTTTTTATTATGTGTTAGTATATGCACATGATAATTTGGTCAATATCAGTCCTCCATATTTACTCTTTCTCCACACAATTTAGGGAAATTTCTTTGTAGGGAGAATGGGACTTGCTGGAGAGCTAGGTGCCTGCTGGGTTAAACTAATGTGCTACTGAAAAAACATTGATCAAAGGATGCAGGAGTCATGTCTACCTCTATTTAGAACTTCACAGCATGATCTCACTGAGAGTCCAATTATAGGTATTCTTAATATGGAAATGCATCCCACAGGGGAAGTTCAAGGTGGTAGTGAGGAAAGAACCCTGGGCCAAGTTTCAAAGGAGAAGGTTGAGTCCCACCCTGGACATTTACTCACCATATGACCTTTTGCAAGATCATGATCCTAATCTATGAAAAAGGAAGGAGTTAGATTAATTGTACTCAGGACTCTTTTGTATTTTCCATGAACTTCTAGTTATTCTCTAATGGATTAAGACTAAAGCCTCTCACACCCCTGGAACTGATAGAAAAGGAAAAGTACCTTGAGATATGAATGGAATGTTAAAGAAAATGAACCCTTAAACTAAAAAAACCCATGAAAGGATGCTCAAAAGTAGTATTTTTTGGAGAAATCCAAATTTTAAAATAATTAGATACTATCTTATAAGTAAATTACTAGCAAAAAAAAGAATATCAGAGCTTAGCACATTTTTCTCTAAAGGCACAGATAATACATATTTTATGCTTAGTGGTGCACATGGTCTCTACCCCAATTACTGAATTTTGCTATTGTGTCATGAAAGCATCAATAAGAAACTTATAAACAAATGAGTGTGGCTGAGTTCTAATACAAATTTATTTACAAAAACATGCTACAGGTGGCATTTGGCTCATAGGGCATAGATCCTGTGCTATGTAGTGTTGAGCATGTGACTTTATAGGAATCCTTCTGACTGCTGATGAATTATTGGCTTGTTTGACAATTTTTAAAAAACAATCTGGATCAATTTATGTAAATTATATAAATGCATACTACTTGATCCAGAAATTCTGGTCCTGAGGATATATTCCTCTGAAGTTCTTACACCAGCCCACAGGGAAATACATAGAGGATGCTCACTGTGGCATTTCTGTGGTGACAGGGACTTTAAAGGTGTCTACCATGGGGAGAACAGGTAGGCCATACATGGTGATTCACTCTATAATGTCATGTAGAATTAGAAGCAGCAGATTATACATGCATGGACACATTGAGGATCATAACAACACTCTGCTTAATGACAAAAGTGGAATGTGATGTGTTGCATGTCTATATGTACATAGACTATTCACCAAGGCCAAACTGTTGTTTATACCTTTTATACAAACAATAATAATGGTACAGAATTGAAGACACTTGAGACAAACCCACATAAATACAGTTATCTCATACTAGACAAAGGTGCCAAAAACATACATTGGAGAAAAGATAGCCTCTTCAGCAAATGGTGGGGAGAAAACTGGAAAACTATATGCAGCAAAATGAAACTAAACCCCTATCTCTCACCATGCACAAAACTCAACTCAAAGTGGATCAAGAATCTAGAAATTAGACCATAGACCCTGCACCCTCTAGAGGAAAAAGTAGGCCCAAATCTCCATCATGTCGGATTAGGCCCCAACTTCCTTAACAATACTTCTACAGCACAAGAAATAAAATCAAGATTCAATAAATGGGATGGATTTAAACTGAACAGCTTCTTCTCAGCAAAAGAAACAATCAATGAGGTGCAGAGAGAGCCTACATTTTGGGGGCAAATTTTTGCCACATGCACATCAGGTAGAGCACTAATCTCTCCAGGATGTATAAAGAACTCAAAAAATTTAACACCAACAACCAAACAACCCAATCAATAAATGGGTACTATACAAACATTTTAAATTAAATTAAATTAAATGCATTAAACACAATGTATTAGAATGAGGCAGGGGAAGCAAAGAAACTAAATGATACATGAGAACATAAGAAATAAATGAGGAAAGAATCTTTCAGGGACGAAAGATGATAATGTCCCATATCATTAGGAATGTGAATCAATTATTTGCAACTGAGGCCCAAAGTGAAAATTAAGGAAAGGCAGAAAGAGAGGAGAGACTTTGATATCATAGAGGAAGTACTATGGATGGAATGGCTTGCAGAAATAGCCTTTTGATGATAACCTGTCCAAATTCTCTCTCCCACATCTTTCCCAGGGGTCTCAGTTGTGCTGGAGAAGGAGCAAGGATCTGGGAAGTGTGATACATCTTCCCTCAATACTGTCCAAAAGTTTCAATCATGTTTCTTCTGTTGTATCTCCTCAAATAATTCCCTCTTCCAAGAATTCTTGACAAAACTAGGGTTTCTGATTTCACTTTGCAATAGTTTCTGGACCTCTCTAAGTCTGTATTATTCTTTTTATTATCTCAATTACAGATTTCTCAGTTAACTGGCAAATATTTTTCAGGGACCATCTGCCGACACATAAACCGTAGGTTCTAAACCTGTCAAATATAAAACGTGGGTTGGGAAGATGTATATCTTTCCCCACGCTTGGCAACAGTTCAAATAACATAGCATTTATTTGTTCCTTTTAGGTTTGCTAGAACTTGCCCATAAAATATCTGAATCTCCTGTTATAAACAGCGTTCTGCCAAGCCTGAACATGCTTATAACTAAGTCCTTATTTACACATCTGTTCGAGTAAGGGAGCAATTTTAAAAACGTAAGATGTTTTTAAAAACGCCTACCACCCAGAATCCACATTTTCTTACTTACATCTGTTTTGGGTTTTTAAAAAATATAATTGAAATAAGATATCATTAATTTGAAGTCCATTTTGTATCCTTCTCTGTCTCATTTCTCTTCTTCTTAGATATAACTTCTATTATGATATGTATACCCTGTTAGTCACTGTTAGTTTATATAAAAAGAGGCCACCTAAAATATTTATAAAGTCTCTAAGTAGTATCTAGTATCAGGGCTTGCAAACATAAGAATTTACATAGACAATGTGAAATTATGCAATTCACTTTTTAATTTAATGATTATTGCTTTTAAGAACAATGTATTTTGATACATTGATATATTTCATTGTATTAGCTATCTACTGCTGCAAAATTACCCCCCAAATTAGTGACTGAAATGACAAACATTTGCTGTCTTACTGTTTCTTTGGGTTGGAAATATAGATGTGGCTTAGCCAGTAAATGTAAGACCCTAAAATTTGAGTCCACGTTAACTGTAGTGTCTCCTTCTAGCAAATTTCAGATGATCTGAACCCCTCCAGAAAGGTCTGTCCAATCAATTTGTCCCAAACTGTCTGCCTAAATGCCCATTTGGTTCATTTACTATCCAGGGTTTCAGTTTGAATTTGAGATCAAGTGCTCTTGTAGAATTGTCACGGAATAGAATTGGCACGGAATTCAATCCAGAGATTGCCTTCTTTTCATAAGATATTATGAGAACACTATTCAATTGCCATGTTAAAGACCAGATTCACTTTCTACTGAATTTCATTTATCAACGAATTTAGCAAAAATAAAAAGCTAAATTATTTGATGTGGCGTGGTCTAATCAGTTCTATGTTTTATTATTTTTTCCTAGGCATCTGCAAAGTATCATTTGAACCATCTATTCTAGGATCTTTTTTTTCCTGAGACAAGATCAAGCTTACAGGTGTATGGCCTCCAGAAACTTGGAGAATTACTTGTCTCAACATTTTGAGTATGTCTCGTTCTCTGAGATTCCTTAATATCAATGTTTGATTTACTTCTTGACTCTACTGTGGGACATAAAATGCACAGCATACAATGATGCTAATTTATTAGAGAGTCTAAGTGTTTGTAAATGGGTTTGTCTTTAGAAATGTTCACTTTTTTAATTTGATGATTCCCCCTTGTCTGAAAAGATAGACACCAAGAAAGGGTCTTTCTGGCATCACCTTGACATTCATTGTACTACATCCCACAGGAGATCTCAGATCTATTTCAATCTTCTCTCTCAGCATGAATGAACTAAGGAGGCCAGACTCCTTTTAAAAGCCTAGATTTTTCTTGACAGATACTGAATTGTTACAGTTTCTGGATCATGAGTTGAATGAGAGATGGATACAAATGCATCATGAAAAAATGCATCATGTAAAAACAACTAAGAACATTCAAAACCAAACAGCAGCAACAGAACTATTACATCACACTGAGAAGTTTCCCTCATATCAAACATCTTTTGGTAGTTGTAGCTTCCTTATTCAGATCAAAAAGAGTTAAAATCTCTGTCTCTGTCTCTCAGTCTTTCTTACCATTTGCAAGTTTTCCCATTTCAGTTTGAAAGGAAACACTTTGATTTTTTTTTTTTTAATTATAAAAGTAATGTGTGGTGGCGCACACCTGTAATCCCAGCGGCTCAAGAGGCAGAGGCAGGAGGATCACAAGTTCAAAGCCAGACTCAGCAAAAGTGAGGCACTAAGCAACTCAGTGAGACCCTGTCTCTGCATAAAATACCAAATAGGGCTGGGGATGTGGCTCAGTGGTCGAGTGCCCCTGATTTCAATCCTCAGTAACCCTGCTCCATAAAAAAAGTAATGCAAGCTTGAGAAGGAAAGCAATGGAAAGCCTTGGTCCCCAGAACCCAATCCAGTTTCCTCTGACGACAAACTCCTGATGACTGTTCAATATGCTCCCATGTTGGGTTTATGCTTTCTTTTACTGATGGTTGCTTATTATCCCCATTTTAAAAATAAAAGGAGACTCATTTCCATATCTCGAACACCAATTTGAGAATATCAACACAAAGTAGTAGAACTTTGTCCTGGTGTTTCTTGCCATGATGGGAATCAAACCCAAGGCCTCGAACATGCTAGGCAAAGAACTCTGCCACTGAGTTACACCCCCAATCTGCCTTTATCCTGTTGGATGGCATCCTCACTTTGCTTGTAATCATTTTATTTTAAAAAATATTTCCACTGTGTGCACTATTTTTCACATTTATTTATTTATTTATTTTTGTCAACCCAAGACTGTTTGCAGTTTCCTTCACTCTTCTCATAGGCTCCTACTTACCTTGTTTAATGTTCAGTTCACAGAACTTTCTAAGGTTAAACTTTTGAAATTGCAGACAATGCAGTTGTTTTTAATCTATAAATATGAAAATATCTTATGGCTCAGACTAGTATTTTTATGTGGCCTTTTTTGTTGCAATCAAATCCCAGTATACACAGCTCCTTATAACTGGCTGGTATTTTTACATGTGGCAAAGCACTTTAAAGGGCATTAAGATAATAATCACACAAAGGAAAGGATTTTAAAAGGAATTAAAGCAACATAAGTCACCTTTCATAATAGTGTCTTTTTGAATGGAATTTTGCCTGCCCCTTGTTTCCTGTTTTAATAGCTACTTAACAACAATTTCAGAGCTTTTGTTGCAATCAAATCCCAGTATACACAGACTTCTCTGAAATTGTATTCCTGAAGAGCAAAAACTCTGCATTAGTTGTCTTATTTTGGAAATCCCCGATGTGGGATCGGCATCGTGGGTTTAGGTAGAGAAGGCTAAGAGGCAGAAGAACCTGTGATTGAGGCAGCCTCATGAAGGCCAGCTTTGAAACTCAAGCCCAGTAAGGAGCTGTCTCAGTGGCTCTACATTGGGAAAACAGAATGGAAGCTGACATCTGAGACATGCAAATGGACCAAAAAGATATGTGTAAATGAGATAGCCAGGGACCACCACAGGGACAAAGGGCGAATGCACTCCTAAGCCATAGCTCATTTTTTTTTTTTTTTTTTTTTTTGGTCTCTCACCTGAACTCATAATGGGCTAGGAATTCAAAGCTGGTACCCACCCTCTTTAATACCTAATCAGCTTCAGAGACCAGGTGCATTGGAAGGGCCGGATGCTCTTGCCATGGCTCTCCCAGGACAACATACAGGAACAAAAAGGATAAAACCTGTTTAGGAGCCCTCAGATGGCACATTCCCAGGACTCTTAACTTCTTACTTACCATGAGTTGTGTTCTCTTCCATTTCCCACCTGTGGGTTCTCTGAACAGCTGCAGCAACTCAATGCCCTTATCATAAACAGGTGTTTAGACAGAATGCAGCAGAAAGGCAAAAACTAACATTTGACTTCAGGGTCACAGTCTGACCTTTCCTTCTTTAGAGGTAAAGCAGCCCCGTGGGAAAAGAAAATACACCTTTGAAATGTACAGAAAGCTAATTAACATTCCTAACCCTTAGACCCCCTTGCAAAAAGCCCTTTTGCCTGAACAAAAGGAACTCTCTTCACTTGTTCTAGGAGCCAGCCTGACACTCTGGTCATTGCCTGTATGCTCTCTCACCTGACCTAGTTTCATTTCAACTGTCACCAAGTCAAAGTTCCTGTGTCCGGCCTCATAAGAGCCTATAGGATGAGCCCCGCCTATGGCATGTGGAATTTGCACATCTGTGGGTGCATGACATTGGGTGTTGCTCATGTTGGTCTCATCAGTTTTCTTGAATCAATGGGTTTATTTTATAAAAATGGTCCTATAAGCTGGGAAATAGATTTCCTCTTGTAACCCACATAATCAGAAGCTTTTTGGCTACAACCCTGAATCTGCAGAAAAATGTGAAGGTGGTGATTTATCAATGGCCCAAAGCTCTTGCAAACAAAATCAGAGGGTTGCTCTTTAGAAAGACTCCTCTCTTATGGTCTAGGGAAGCCCTGAATGGGATCCATAATCCTAGCCCATTGTCTTAAATTTGGCCTCTTGCCTTAGTGTATGGGAACAGATGGGAAAAACTCAGTAAAGTATAAAATATCCTTAGAATCTCAGGGTGTTGGAAGCACACATTGTATACATAATCTCATATAAGGATACACAAGATGAGTGTAGTTCATTAGATGTTAAACTGGGGAAATTCCTCAGCTGCAAAGAAGCCAAAAACACATTGTAAACACAAGGGGCCCTGGAAAGGGAAGATATTTTCAAGGTAACAAAATTAACCTATTATTCAGACAATCAACATGGGTGGAGGATCAGGGGGGAGAATTTTGGGCACATACAATTTTTAATGACATTCAACTAAATTCAAACTATCTCTAGTGGCCATGGAGTCCAACAATTTTTTTTTTATTCAAAAGGTAAATTTGATTCTTTGCCCAAACTTTAGTCAAGCTTCTGAAACTTCTCCTGACCCCCTTTGTGTGCTACCTTATAAAAATCTGGTTTTGTAAAGCTTTAGCAAAGAGCCCTGACAAATCTTGTTATCTCTCTGATAACAATAAATATAAGAAGCATATTTTAAATGTATCCCAAACCTTCAAAAAATGGAATTTACCTTGCTGAACTGAAAGACCAGGAAAGAGCAGGGATGCAAGAAGAGTGGAGAGAACAGGCCACTTAATGCACCAATGAGCCAGTCGTAGAATGTTCTCTCTATACAATTTTGTTCACGTACTAATTTTTTAAAAATGTAAGCAATATGGAGAAGTCTTCCTTTTCATATGTCATAGTCATAATTTCACCGGTGGCTCTTACATCTTATTTCTTCATCTGTTCACCTATTTGTGGATTTGATTTTGGTCTTACTGAGCTGTTAGTTTTATATATTAAGTATATTAATGCTTTGCCATATTTATTACTATTGGGCATTTAAAGGGGAATGCCTGGGAAGAACTGGGTTAATTTTGTTTGGAATCAACCTGAAAGGGTAGAAGATGATCGAAATTTGTTCCAATCCATCTTAATCTTTGTTTCAAGCAAGAATCTGACTGAGGCTGAACAGCTTGGTTTTTATCTGGCTCTTATCTTGGATGAGGAATGCTTCTGTTTAGAAAGGGATTCGGAAGGCTTTCTGGGTAGGACAGGTTACAACCTCTGTGAACACAGGGACAATAAAGGGTAGACAAGGCACGCAGGCTGTCCTTATCAGGTTTACATGATCTGTTACAACTTAGGCTTTTAAAATTTATGCTTTGGGCCTGGGAGGAAGAACCTGATAGTGGTGCTGTAAATCAAGAATTCTCGAAGGAGCAGATCTTGGGAGAGATAATGCAGGAGGCTAGAAAATACCTCTAATGTAGAGCAGGGCTTGATATTTAGGGCCTGGTTTCCACAAATATCTGCTAATAGACACATTTTGACTCTGCTTTTTTAAGATCATCCCATAAGCTCTTGGCAATAGGGTGGCTGGAGGAGAAAAAGTGAGATGACCTCAAATTGTGGGTTTGATCCCTACATAGGTACAGGCATGGCAGAAGCCAAGGGGCAAGAGAGCATCCAGGGCATCTCAGATGAAGTGTTGAAGATCCCAGGTGCCATAGGATGGGGAAAGAGAGACAGGAGAGGTTGGATGGCACAGAGACCAAAATGCTCATGAGATTCGGCGAGTGAAGACAGAAGGGTATAAGTTTGAGCCACAATAGTCATAATGAAACATGCCTATGTTTGTAACTGTTGGATTAACAAAGTAAGCCTTTTTTAATTCCACTGGATTTAGTCCTTCCACATGAATGTGAATTACCAGGGGCTCAGCTTCAAGACAAAAAGAACCAAAACCCAGTGGTGCCTGAATCTAAAGGTGGGGTGGAACACAGTCAAATGGGAATGGAATGACATTTGTGTATACAGAAACTGGTTGAGTTATTTATGTCCTATGTTGCAGATACTGTCAGACCATCAGATAAGATGATCAGTGTGGCCTGGGTCATAGGACGTGGGGAGATATCAGAAGTGATTTGTAAATATGTAAAAGGCTTTCCCAAGGGGAACAGTTAAAGGATGCAGGGCTCATATCAGTCAGAGCTTTCAATGTAAGTGGAGATTATTAGTAAATTAGCTAGAAAGGGTAGAAGGACAATTCAAAATTATCATAAGATGCAGAGAAAAGGAAACAAACAAACAAAAATTGGGGGAAAACATGGGAATAACTGCAGTTACTACAACTTGAAAAAATCAGTTTCATGGATATAGTTTTTAAAACTAGATTAAAAGACTGAGCTGGATTCTCATTAAGAAGGGAGATTTTGTTATCATTTGCAAAAGATCTCTGAATAGACTCCAGAGAGAGCCTGAAACATTATATAAATGTTGTTAATATCTCTGACGAATTACAAAAAATAGTTCTAAATCAGAATTTCTCCTTTTGTGGAATACTCTTTATTTTCCTAGAATACTGTCTATAATTGCTCTTTTCAAGTGGAAGTCATTTTAGTTTTTATTTTGATTCTTAATCCTCTGTTTTCTTGTAAGTTATCTGTTGAGTAACTATTAACTATTTCTTTTGTGATTAATATGACTTGAGATAGCTTCTTCAGCTACCATTTCTAAAGGCTGTCATTTCTCATAACAAGTCAGTGATGTTAGATGATAACCTAATGAACCAAGATCCACTAAAATGGGGGCAAACACATATGCACACGAGTCAATGCAACATCACGATGATAATTCTACATTATTATGATGATGATAGTTCTGTATCACTGGGGAATTCCTTTTTTCTTTAAACTTTGGAAGATAAGAGAAAGGTTCACGAACCCCAAGTTATCTTGAAATTCAATTAGAAATATCACAAATAAATATAATTAGAAATAACACAAATATAGTGCACAGATATTATGGTAAAAATGAGCTAGAGTAAAACGTAAACTCTGTCACAAATGCTTATGATGCAGCGGGGTGAGTGAGCGTACATCACAAGCTGGGGACTGCTGTTAGATGCCATCGAAGACTCAGAACCCACCTTAAAAAGGATCAAATCCAAGTTATGCAAAGTTACCTTGAAAAGAAGGGTATCCTCAAAGTCTCAATACCTGACTCAGGCCTGATTGAATATATAAAAACGTGAAGCCTAAAGGAGGGTGTTAGTGAAGTATGGAAATCTGGAGCTAACACAAGTGCTGTGGCCAATGTCACCAGTGTCTTGTCAACCCACTGCCCAGAGGAGCAGAAGAGTTAGTTGTAGGACTGAGTTTCCAAGTTCTACTGAGGAGATCTCCTGTGAAATGAATATGTCAAATGCCTTCCAAGATTTAGTTCCCTTAATTATTTTGTGCTTATTCCTTGCTCCTGTGGTGGTTAAGAAGTTCCTATAGTTAATTCTCCTGCAAGTTAATAAATAGGTGTCTTTGCTTTATGGGCTTGCTTAACAGGAGTCTGCTGCAAGAGGTGGTTTCATCCTTGGTATGTAAACAATGCCACATCTCTCTGTCTGCAAGACTAAAAGGCCAAACCCTGGTAAATTTATCACAGTGTGAATTCTTCCTTGAATGTCTTTTGGAAGACAGCACTCCCCTGCTTTTTCTCCTTCACTCTAAGAGGATACCATTTATCGTGATAGAATGTATGTTTTTCTTAAAGCATTATGTGTTTGAATGTGCATGGATTTCAGAGACTGGTGTGTTGGCCAGTAATCCATCTAATAATGATAGGGCAAGACGGAGGGTATTTAGCACCTTGAGGAATTCCAGGCATGGAAGGAATCCTGATAAACTTCCTGCCATGGAGTTGAATGTTGAATGTCTAGTAATTAAAAATTCATATACCCAGGTGGTTTGGTCCATACTGGGGAAGCTCTCTTAAGGAGTTTCTCCACATATTAATTGATACTCGTGCTGAGTCCCCTGAGCTTTTCCTCATTAGGAGCATGCATAACTGTACAATCAGGATGGCATCCCCTACACTTATTAGCTCTGTCCTCTATTCTGGTGCCTTTGCTAGGAAATCAGATTTATTTTCCTCTAAACATGGCAATTATCTCCTTGCACCATAAGATGTGGTTCCATTCAGGCAAGGATTTCTCTGCCTTGTAAATATGAATCATTTTTAGATGGTCCTTTTGTAACAAGTTTATCATCGATAACTTTGCTTACCAGGACCTTCTCATTGTTAAAATCAAGTTCAGAATGACTTCTGAGGATGCTGAAGAATTCCTACTGTATTTTAGTGGCACTGAGATTTCAATGAAATTTCTAAATTGTTGGGTGTCCCTTAACCCCTTCTTCTTGCATATGTGCAAATTTTGTGATGTGTATTTTCAAAGTGTCATCAATTTTCTGGGTTTTGCCAGGGAGACTATATAGACTGTGCATACCAGGTGAGCTCACGCATCCATCTTTCCTTCTGGGTTCATTTATGGGTATGTTTTCCATTGTGGAAGAAGGCAGGAAAGGTGGGCTTTAGGGACTAAATTCAGACAGATGAGCATTCATATCATTCCTGTTCTGGTAAACTAACTGCAGGGTTTTTGGGGAAAATACTTACATATTCCGACAAGATTTCATCATTTTTGCAAATGTTTTCAGAAATTTTGCACTTGAATTCTTTCAGTATCACGCCTGCTATTCTGTACAGTAAGTTGATTCATGGGGTCAATATGAAAGAGTCTTCCTTCCTTTCTTCCCTCTCTCCCTCCTTCCTTCCTTCCTTCTCTTTTTCCTCCTTCATTAGTTGGCAAGACGCAGTCCTGTCAGACACAGCTGTCCTGAACCACCTTTCCTGAATCAGTAATGACACAGGTTCACCACCCTCAGGTCTGGTGTGTGACTTTCATCTCAATCACTTCTATAATCATAGCATGTGGCAAAGTGCATGTTCAATAAATTTTGTTGAAATAAAGGACCTTTCTAATATCCAGATAGGACTCTTTTTTATTTTCCTTCCCAAAGTTCCAACTAGGAATGGGATATGAAACTGAATGTATTAAGTAATTTGTTTTCATACTCAAGGGTTCTTAGATCCATGTTCCCTTCTACACCTGCAGGTGCAAGGAGCAGAGGGCACCCAGATAGTGTAGTGTAAACAGCTTATTGTTTGAAACCAGGTAATCTGCTGGCTGGCTGTGCAAACTTGAACTACTTACTTAGTCTCCCTTAGCCTCTGTTTTCACATCTGTAAAACAGGGATAATAAAACCTTATTCCACCATTTTTCCTGCCCCCATACCCTCTCTCCTCCACTCCCTCCCCTTTGCTCGGGAGGTGGAGGCAAGAGGATTGTGAATTCAAAGCCAGCCTTAGCAATTTAGAGAGGTGCTAAGCAACTCAGTGAGGCCCTGTAATAAAATACAAAATAGGGCTGGGGATGTGGATCAGTGGTTGAGTGCCCCTAAGTTCATCCCTGGTACCGTTCCCCCCCCCAAAAAAAAACCAAAAAAACCCAAACAAACAAACAAAAAAACCCAAAATTCTGCTGGGTTATGAGTTAGATGAGAAAATATCTAGGATGGTTCCAGTCAAGCAAGGATTTCTCTGTAGATGCTCAGTAAGTTCCTCAGCTCATTCTCTTCCCTATCATGAATCCGGAACAGGCACTTAGCAAGCCAGACAATCTGTCACTTTTCTGAGAATCCCTCTGTCTTGTTAAGTCATCTAAGATCTAACCACAAGATGGCTCTGGCCACCTTTTCCTTCCAGAGCCAGTATCAGTTCTTTTCCAAGCAAATATCTGGATATCATTTTTGTTTGTTCAGTTCTTCTTTAGAAAGGAAGGGACCACTTTCATATCTCACATCTATCATAGGAGTACCCAGTTTCTTTTCTGTAATACTTCTGCTTTCTAATAATGCTCTGGTGTCGAATCTCCTTGGCTTCAACCTTGCCTTACAATACCCTGAGACTGGGTGGAGCACAAGGAGTTAAATACCCATTGCTCACTTACTTCAGTTCCTAGAGTTCTCCAAGCAGGCACCATCCTTACAATGCTCTGTGTTTAGAAGAGATAATAGAAAATGCAAAAACACAAGAAAAGCCTTTTAAAGCAATAACTGTGAAAAACAAGACTTCAGCGTAGGGTCTGTGATAGGGAAGACTTTAAAAACATGATTCTAAGTGACCATGGAAACAAGGAGCAGGACATAAGGCTGATGAATACGCTGATAGATCGTGGTGGTCTGGATCATTTGAAATGTTGGCCATCAGTGCAGAGACTGGAGCAGTCCTACGGATTTGTTTTTCAAGATTCTTAGAGGGAAAGGGGGATGGCAACTTTTCCAAGGTTGAGATCTTGACTTTGTGTGGAGGATAGATGAAGCTGATCAGCAGCTGTTGCACCCAGCTGTGGAAAATAAAGACAAAAGCAAATAAAAATGAAGCAGGCTGCATTTCACAAAGCTGCCTCACAATTTAAGAAAATAAATTACAATGTTCCTATCTGCATTTTTCATTCAGTTTAGTTTTTATGTTAATGTTGAGTTTTTATTCTAATAAGCACAACGATATGCTAATTATTATGCTAATAAGCACATTATGCTAATAATCATAATAAGTTGTGGGAGTTATTTATGCTCTTTTAAAAAATTTTGTACTAATTAGTTGTATGTGATAGCAGAATGCATTTCGATTTATTGTACACAAATGAAGCACAACTTTTCATTTCTCTGATTATACACAATGTAGAGTCCCATCACATGTGCAGTCACACATGTACCTAGTGTAATGATGTTCATCTCATTCCACGATGTTTCCTGCCCCATGCCCCCTCCCTTCCCCTTTGCCCAATCAACCTTTTTCCATTCTCCCCATGCCCCGCCCCGCCTGCCCTCTCATTATGGATCAGCATAATTACCATCCACTTATTAGAGAGAACATTTGGTCTTTGGTTTTTGGGATTGGCTTACTTAGCGTGATATTCTCCAACAATCCTTGTTCCTCATGTGCATTGTGAATATCTTCCTTGCCATGTGAGGCAAAAGAAATCAGTCCATAAAATCATAAAAAATGGTAAATTGTTGTCACTGTTAAAAAGTAGTTTACAACACAGCAACAGATAATTAAAATAATTATATTATTACTTATTTAAAACTATTTTGCCCTTATTTTATGCCCACTATTTCTTTCATAATGCTGTTTATTTCTGTCTTACACTTATTAGCTGATTAATTTGGCCAGAGTTTTACCTATTTTATGCACTTTTTAAAAAGTTCAAACTTTTGGCTTTGTCCAATTCCACTATTTTTTCCTTTATTTTCTGTTTTACTAATTTCCACTCTTATTTACAGTATTGTTTTCTTCTGTGTGGGTAGGGAGAAATGCTATTGCTTTTCTCCTAATTTTTTAAGATGGGTCATTAAGCTCATTTATTTTGAGGCTTTCCTCCTTCTTATATAAAGATATAAAGCTATAATTAAATTATCATTAAAATATTGCTTTTGTTACATCCTGTGAGTTTTGATATGTCATGTTTTATAATTATTTAATTCTTTACATTTGAGCAATTCCTCTATAGATTCTATGCTTGTGATTTTACCATTGATCCACTTTCCCTATCATCTTAGCTCTATGTCGCACAACTGGGGAGGCCTGCTACTGGCATCTAGTGGGCAGAGGCCAAGGAGGCTGCTCAACATTTTTCAATGCACAGAACAGACCCCACTGACAGTGGATCACCTGGACCAAGATGTCAACAGTGCCAAGGCTGAAGACGCTTGATTTAGAAAAACATCTAAATATAATTATACATATATATGTATATATTATATATTCACATATATTTACATGTATAAATATATGTATGTTTTGTAATTTATATATTACATATATATATGTTTATGTACATGTAATATTATATGTGTAAATACATGCTAATATATAATGTATGCATTATATGCATTTAGGTAAATATTTGTAAATATATCCTTGGTACCAGGGATTGAACCCAGGGAAACTTAACCACTGAGCCACATTCCCAGTCTTTTATTTTTTTAATTTTTCATTTTGAGATAAGGTCTTGCTAAGTTGCTGAGGTTGGTGTTGAACTTGTGATCTTCCTGCCTCAGCCTTCCCAGTTGCTGGGATTTCAGGTGCATATCACTGTTCTAGACAACAAATATTATTACCTTCACTTACCTCTGTCCTCTGTTATGAACTGGGCAGTCTCTTCATAAAATCTCAGATATATCTGGATTTGATTTGTGCTTCTGCAGCAATCTCATAAAACACAGGATAGTGTTTTGTAGAGATTGTAGATAGCTCAAAGGTAATATTTCTCAATTCCTAAGATTGGGTCCATATTTAATTTCCTTAATAATGTCTGATTGAGACAAAAAAGTGAACTAAAGTATGGGGGTGGGTGCATGGAATATGCCCTGAGGGAATGTCATTTATTTGATCCTTTGTGTGTGTGTGTGTGTGTGTATGACATTATATATGACCACAAGAAAGACATTGTCCCAGAATGCTACTCCTGACAACAGAGCATAAGTGTGTGTACGTGAGCTTCAGGTTTAAGTGCATAAAACCCTTTTATTAAGAAATTAATAAAAATATGGCAGCCGCATGCTGGACATTGGTGAAGCCTGGTAATGGGGCTTGTGGCTGAAACTAGAGAACTGGCAGGTTTGTTGTCAGGAGTTGGACTATGCCAACTGATTGTATGGTGACAGGATCAGCAACAGGAAGGTTGCCAGCAGCTGGGCACGCAGCAGCGACTGTGGAGGCAGCTGGGATGGCATCTGGTGGTGCTATACCAGGTGGTCTGACGCAGGCAGGGTGGCAACAAGGCTGGCAGCAGCTGGACCCACAGCAGCTGGGTGGACAGCAGGCTGGTTTCCAGCAGGTGGTCCTGCAGCCGGCAGGCTAGCAGCAAGGTGAGCAGCAGGAGCGGGCCATAGTGTCAGGTGTGGAGGGTGGGTCCTGTTCACAGGTGAGTTTTTCAGATTATGATGACTCCTCCCAATCTAGATCTTATGTGCATTGTACTTCCAAAGTATGGACCAGTCAGTAGGATTTTTCCTTGTTGTTGTTTATATTATTTTCCGTATTCATTTTGGGGTCGACGAGGAGGAAGTCTTTTTCTAAATGTTATGAATCTTTTGAAAATAAGTGTTGGATCTGTTTTTTTAAATTGCCAATAACTCATGAATTTTTTTTCCAGATAAAGGACAGGAAGGTCACATCATTGACATTTTTTCCTGCTCTGATCATCATCTGTCATCTGATGATTCCTTTGGACTGGAGAAACTCAAGACAGATGTCCATCCACAGCTTGTTCTTTTGGAACGTATCTCTGGGATGGGGCATGAGGATGATACATCACTGTGACAAATTGAATCTGTGCATGGTTTCAAGGTTGTTCATGCACAAACCTGGTTCAAAATTAACAGGCATTTGTCCACCAAAGATGCTTGGCAAGAGAATGTTTGGCGCAATGTGTTCCTAATGGCAGAGCAGAATCAGAGCAGGTGATAGAGGAGTATACAGAGATTCAGAAAGCATTCATACAACATGTCCGGGGTGACCATTTATCAGGTTTGCATAGCATCCAGGGGTTTCCCAGGATGTGGGACTTCCGGTGATTAACAGGGAGAGTTATGCACAAACTGAGATGAGGCAGTCATTCTAGTGTAGCCTCGTTTAGCACTACTCAGAGATTTCAAGTCATTAAATAAAATTCTTTTCTTTCCTGTATTTTATCAACAGCATATTGACAAATTTGTGGAGGGGAAAATTTACATGCATAGTCATGTACCCATCAAAATAATGGTTTTATTCTTCTCATAATAATCTTTTTATATTTAAAATTTTGGTTGCCACAATACACTCCTATGTCCTCCACTACAATGTTGCATGTGACCGAGAACTGGGTGTCCTTATATTCTTCATATAGTATATTTCACAGTTAAATATGACACTTTCAGTCTTTTCTTTGTAGCAAGTTTTTTCTTCCTCATTTGTTAAGGTTGTCTATCTTTAAAAATGTGTTGACTTTTGTAAAAGACTTTTTCTTCACAAATTGAGGCAATTTAAAGGTTATTTAACCCTGAAAAGTATATTTGAATAAAAGCATTTACTTAATATTGCAATTTTAGACCAACTTTGCATTTCTGAAAATATGCCCATTTGGGTTATTATGGCACTGGATTTGACTCATTTATATATTATTTAGGATACATACTGAATTTGATCCCACAAATTTATTTCCCCGTTTTCACTGTTTTTCTTTCCATCTTCTCTAATCAAGTCAATTTTAAATGAGCCCAAATTCCCTACTCTCCTATGATCCAATTTGGTCTTGATGTGGCTGTCTGTACTAATGTTCCCGAAGGCATACCCGTGCCCTAACATACACTAGCAGTGTTATTGCAGAGGGTGGTATGGAATTGTCCCAGTGATCTATTTCTGGTACACACCCATCATGGCAGAAATTCCAGGAAAATGATTTTGCCAAATTGCTGAGCTTTGTTATGTACTTAAAAAAAAAAGATAACAAACTCCAGAGCAATTTTCTCAAATTAATGCTTTGTTATTTCTAAACAATATCATGTTGCTCTGGAGAACATAGGTGAAGAAGTGACTTTAAACTCAAATGATAAGAGGAACTTCCTTGCAGGATAAGGGAGCATGGGCTCAGCCCACTGAAAAGCTGAGAGAAAAGTGTCATTGGGAAGCACAATCAAGAAGATGGTGGTATCAAGTTGTCCCCAGATCAACTGAGACATAAAACAAAAGAGCCCCTGTGATTCTTTGAAGAAAGACATACTACTCTGGGTATCACAAATAAATAGACAAATAGACAAATAGACTGGAGAAAATAAAGACCCTCAGTTACAAGAAAAATGATTATGCTTATATGATATGTGATAACATAATTAGCTCTTAAATGTCATGTAAGGCAGGAACAAAATGAAAGGTTACACTAGCAATTAAGAAATATCACATTTTTGGCAGTAAACTCAGCAGCCACAAGATAAAAACATAGGAGAGATCAGATTACCTTTAGAAAGAGGAAATTAAAGTGGTCAGGATTAGAAGAAATCACACTATCCTGGTTAAGGATTTTGTGATATAAAATGTGCATTTCTCAAAGGCAGTGGGACAGTCCCTCACAGAAGTCAGTCTTTGGGGCCACAATGGAATAGATGTTAGTGCCCTGTTAGCAAATCACAGACAAGAGTATGGTTCCTTGTTATTCCAGTTCCTTAGGCAAAACCAAGAATTTTTTTTCTCATTGCCAAGATGTCAAAAACAGAAGAATACTATTCCAACATGGCAATAAATGCAATAATAAAATATTGTATTTGGATACTATTAAAACAGACTAAAGTCATTGACAAGGATGTGGAGAAATAGGAGTCCCACTATGCTGGAGGAAATGTAAAATGGTGCAGGAGAATGAGAAAACAGTATGGAGGGACTTCATAAAAGCAGGCACAGAGACACCATAAGATCCAGCAGCCCTGTTTCAGGGAGTTTAGGTAAAAAAAATGAAATCAGAATCTTGAAGACATTACATTCCAGTGTTCATGGCAGAACAATTAAAGACAGCCAAGCCATGGAAGGAACCCAAATGTCCTCTGAGTGACAGTGGATCTAGAAAATGTGTCACAAACATACAATGGAATACTAGTCATATATAAAAGAGAAGGAAATCCTCCCCCTTGTACTAATATGCATGACAAGAATTCTAATGATACCGTTGCAGACAAATTGCTGAGTTTCATTATGGAACTGGACCCATGTGAATAAAGTCCAGAGCAATATACTAAAAATTGATACTGGTTGCTTTTACACCACATGGTATTATCCTGGAGAACATGAGTGAAGTAGGGCCTTTAGCCCTTAACTCAAATGATAAAAAGAGGAGCTTACCTGCAGGTTAAGTAAGCATTACCTCAACCCACTTTGATGCTGGGAGAAAAGTTTCATTGGGAAACATGATCAAGAAGCAGGTGGTATCAGATTGTCACCCAATCAAATGACACATAAAACAGGAGAGTTCCTGTGACTTCTGGAACACAGAACTTTCAGCAGGATTATAACTCTGCCTGGAAGATTTAGAGGCTCAAAAGTATTGAATCAGAAGCCTGATGTGTCAAAAATATATTTGGACTTGTATGACATGTTAATATCTTAATAGTCTGCAAACATTACATCAAAGAGGAACTCAAGGAAAGTTCGCATGAACAAATCAGAAGCACCCCATTTGAGCTGAACACTCAGGTGCCACAAGACAGGAAAATAAGAAAGATGGGAAAGTATAATTTCAAAGTGACACTAGTAGGAGCACATTTATTGCAAAGGCACCTCAAACAGAAAAAAGTAGCTTCCAGATTAGAAGCATTTACTCTAGCCTGGTTGGGGATTTTGTGAGAATAAATATATATATTTTTTGGAAAGCATTGGAGTGGTCCACTAAGGAGGTTTGGAGGCTTGGGGGCATTGGATTGGAAGAAATGGAAAAGATGGCAGTGTCCAGCATCTCATGGGACAGGGGAAAGACATTGCACCCTAATCTTGTAGTTTCATAGGCAAGACGAAGAATTTTGTCCTGCATGAGATGTTGGTAAACAATGCATGTCATCCTAAAATTGCAATTGTTGTGCATCAGAATATTGTGTCTGTCTATGCTAGAAAGTACCCAATGGAGTCAGGGTTTTTACAAGGATGTGAAGAAATTGAAAGCCTGTTATATTGGAGGGAATGTCAAATGGTGCAGGGACCATTGAAATTAGTATGGCATTTTCTCATAAAATCAAACACAGAAATGCCGTATGACCCAGCAACCCTACCTCCAGGTGCTTGTTTGAAAGAATGAAATCAGAAACTTAGGGAGGCGTCAGTACTCTCACGTTCATGGCAGTACTATGAATAATAGCCACATTGTGGAAGCCAGCACACCTGTCAGCTGATGGATGAATGGCTCAAGAGCTTTTGCCAGACACCTACAATGGAATAGTGCTCAGCCTTAGAGAAGAAGAAAATCCTCCCCCTTGTACTAACGTGGTTGAAACCTAAGATTCTCTCCTAAATGAACTTAGCTGGTCACAGAAGGCTATACACTAAAATATTCCACCTTTATGAGGCATGTAAAAGAGTGAAACTCACATAAAGAAAGAATGGAGTTGTGGTTTCAGAGGGTGAAGGTAAGTTGAGGCAGGGAGCAGAAAAGCAATAGGTGTGACATTCAGATTTATTTTTTGGTTCTGAGGATCAAATCCAGGGATGTCTTACCACTGAGCCACATCCTCAGTCATTTTTATTTTCATTTTGAGACAGGATCTTGCTACGTAGCTTAAGATCTCATTAAGTTGTGGAGGTTGGGCATGGACTTCCTGTCTCAACCTCCCAAGTCGCTGGATCACGGGCACGTGTCACTACTCAGCTGTTTGTAGGCTATGTCAGTTACTCAAGAAAAAGAACTTCTATGAAGCTTCAGTAGAGAGTGTGATGAAATAACAACATGTTTTGCACCTAAAACGTATGAAACATAGGATTCTCATGTCAAACATTCTCAGCATAGGAGAATAAAGACAGACAATATGAATGAATAAAGTTCCAAAATTTTATTAATAATTTATAAAGGTTGTCTGTACCCAGGCCATTGAAGTTGATGTTGACAGGAGAAAGCAGCATTCAGGAATATAGAGAACAAGACAAAAAGAAACCATAACTGTAACGATGAAGGAGCAGTTGCATATACCTATGAAATTCTTCTGGAAAAATGTGTTCTTGTTTTCTTTAGATGAGAGGTAAACATCTTGGTCTCAGATTTTTCAGCCATGACAACACCTTGCCATCAAAGATATATTAAGCAGGCACAAGATGCACATGGCCTAAGGAAGAAGAGGACAGGAGTGGAGTGGTCTGCACTCCCTTGAGGTGATTCACATGCTGTTACAGGGGTGACTGTGAATTTCTGGTGACAGCTTGATGGTCTTCAGCCAGGTAAGAAGAGAGTTCTTGCAGGAAAGGAAAGGCAGCTAACAGGAGTCTGTGCAAACCTTGGTCCTTAGGGGGTTGATCATGGGCAGCAAGGCTGGCAGCAGGTGTCCACACAGCAGCAGGGCTGGCAGCAGATGCTGCAGCAGCTGGGGCCACAGGTTGGTTTGCAGCAGGTAGTCCTGCAGCAGATGGTTTCACAGCAAGTTGGGGGACAGCAGGGCTGGCAGCAGGGAATGATGCAGCAGCTGGGGCAGCAGCAAGGCTCACAGCAGGGTGTGCTGCAGCAGCTGACCACAAAGGCTGGTTTGCAGCAGGTGGTTTTGCAGCAGGTGGTTTCACAGCAAGCTGGGGGACAGCAGCTGTCACAGGTGGTTTTAATACAGCAACTGGGTGGACAGCAGGGTGTGCTGCAGCAGCTGGTGACACAGGCTGGTTTCCAGCAGGTGGTCTTGCAGCAGGTGGTCCTGCAGCAGGTAGGCTGGCAGCAAGGGGAAAAGCAGGAGCCGGCCATGGTGTGAGGTGTGGAGGGTGGGATCCTGTTCACAGGTGAGTGGGTTTGCACAATATGGTGACTCCTTGCCATTGGGCTCTTTTATCCTAGGGGCCTCCAAAGTTTGGGCCAATCAGCAGCCCTTCACCTTGTTGTTGTTTATGTTATTTTCCATATTCAGTTTATGTTTGTTAAGGAAGTTATACTGTAAATGTAATGAGTGTTGTGAAAGTGTTTAATCTGTTTCTTAAGAGGGCCTAACTCACAGGAACTCTTTCCAGATGAAAGGAAGACAGTCACCTCATTAGCATCTTTGGTGCTCTGAGCATCATTTGGGTCATGTGGTGGCTCCTGCTGCCCTGGGAGGGTCAGGGAAGTTGTTCCTCTGGAGATTTGTGTTTTGGGGCTGTATTCAGATTAGGGAGTGTCTATGGGAGGAGCTTCTGTATTCACAGAGATGAACAGAACACGTGTTTATCCAGAGCATCCTGACCAAAGACTCCTAGAGGCATCTGTCTCTGTCCCAGCTCTCCCACCTGTGTGTCCCAGGTGTATCCAAGGTACACCTTAAGAGGATGTTGGACACGTGGTTTTCCATAGCAGAGCAGAACCGGAATGTGAGAGCAGATGCAGCAGCAGTACATGGTGAAGAGCCAGGTATGATGGGTGTGTGGATGACCATCTGTCCTGTTATCCAGTCCTGAGGGCTCACCAGGATGAGCCTCTGGGACACTCTGCCACACTAGCCTTGCAGTCTATGCCAGTCAGGATGAGCAGGTCACTGTGGTCCCCACCAGCATGCCAGCAGAGTCGGTGATTCTTGGGTCAGGGATCTTTCTGTTTTTCCTGTCTCTGCCTCTCTGTTTCTTTCTCCTCCCTTCTCATCTATCTATTGTTTTCTTGCCTTCTTTCTATTCCACAAGGAAATTATCTCAGGTGAGATGGTACCTAATTTTATCTGTGAGGAATCTTGTATTTAAAACGTTTTTACTTCTACCATTCCATCCAAAATAATGCATGTTATTACTTTCCCACTTGATATAATATCCTAATGTGAATGCATGCATGTCACTATTAGTGGGTTAGGAAACGGACATGAACTCTGTTCCCTACAAATCATATCCTCTCACTCATCCCCTAAGAGGGCAGATTCCTCTCTTGACTTGTCACCTTTTGGAGCAGTTTTGGCTTTCTTCAACTCTTAGGTTCTTTAGGATGGTAGAAGTATTGGATCTCCTTATGAGTGTGAGATTCATCAGTATAGTTATCTACGGTCTGTTCATTCTCAGTGCCGTAAAATTTCCACTGAGTGAAATTGACACAATTTATTTGTTGGTTGTCCTCTAGATGAGCATGTGGCTTTCTTTTAAAAATTTTCTTTATTGGTGTGTGGCTCATATAAATGTTTTTGCACAGAGCCTGTGGTCATGCAAATGATATTTCTGGTGGATGCAATCCTGGGCATAGAATTGTTCATACAATTCTCATATTGAAAGATTTATTCTTTTCTTTGTGGCTGAATTATCCATGTTCTCTCAATTTTTTTTCTTCACCATTTTATTTTGGGGAGATTCACGCTGGTGGATTAGAGCTAGGCTACCTTTCCAGTTGCTTGCTGGGTCAAGATTCAAGCAGAGAACGTACTTCTTATTAGCCAGTTGGGTGGATGAAGGAATTCTTTGTAATTCACCACTGAACAGTCAGACTCAGAAATTCAGATGCATTGAACAATGAACTAGGAAGTGTGTAGCTGGTTGTGGTAACAGCACTGGTTTACTGCAGATAAAGTGTGTGTGTGTGAGTGTGTGTGTGTGTGTGTGTGTGAGAGAGAGAGAGAGAGAGAGAGAGGAGAGAGAGAGAGAAGAGAAGAGAAGAGAAGAGAAGAGAGAGAGCAAGAGCGAGCAACATAGCAGGCAAATTTGGCACAGAAAAGCAACATGATGTTAGCTGATCCAGAGGCTGCACAGCCAACTGTGTTTGGAAGGTGCTCTGTGTTTCATAACTAGTAAATGGAGAGCTGAGGAAGGAGTCATCTTGAGGAGGCCACGCTGCAGCTTGCTTGTGCAGTAGCTCGGAAGACCGTTGCAAACCTTGTGGTACAGTCCAGCCAAGCACCTACCACCTCTTTCCCTGGAGTCTGGTGGCTCATGTGAGCAGCTGAAGCTGAAAGGTAGGAGTGATCACTTTCAGGAATTCAGTCTGGGAAGGCTTGGGCAGCGGAATGCGTGAGAATTGGGGATGGTTGGCTCCCCTGCTCTGTGAATATTGTTATCAGGGGCTCCTGATATCCAGGTTCCCAGCATCGATCAGCATCTGCCCAGTTCTAGGGGTGTGTTGATCTAATCTCTCCAGAACAGATGTCTCCAAAAAATTCTCCAAAGCTTAATTAGAGCTAAGCTGCCGCAGTCCGGCTGCAGCAAAATAACTGGGGGGGTGACGAATAACTTGTGTACATCGATACAGCAGGAGTAGGAGCCGTTTATTGCAGGACAGGAGCAGTATTTATACATTCCACACAGCTTATCTAATTAGCATAAACTAGATACATCAGTCAACCAATCAGGAATCTCTACACCTAATGGCTCGGTTTTGTTACTTCTCAAACCACTCCCTCTGACATTTTGCCAGGCACCATCCAGACTTGTTTATGAACTTTAACATTCCCCTGGCAAAATGCCAGGTGTTATTTTGACTTGTTTACAGACTCTAACATTTCCCCCTTTTGTTTAATTTAAATAATGACCATATTGGTTTTTACAGAAACACCATAAATAACCTGCTACAAACAGAAAGGGAGGATACAAAATGCCATAATACCAAGCCAATCGATGGCTCCATGCAAGAAGCCCTTGGAAAAATTATACCAGCAATGACACCGTTAGCAAAGATACCGAGTAACAATTTGTTGTACATTACAGTTTGTTGTCTCAGTCCAGGAAAAGCAGTGTCTCAATAGATTAACTCACAGTCCCGGTAAATCACAGTCCAGGTAAGTTCTGCAGGCAGCTAGCTTGATCCGAAGTCTCGTCTGTTTCTCAGCCAAAGTCTTGTCCGGTTTTCAGCAACACTGGAAATTCTTCCACCTTGGTCTTTACCGGCACTAGGACGAAG